>NC_140283.1:16218417-16253417 GCF_964030765.1 Micromesistius poutassou
TGTGTGATGGTTGGGGAGCAGAAGACAAGCGTTTACCCTCACCTTTCTTAAGTACCTGTGCTGTTCCGGTTCCTGCTGCTCTGTAGAGCCATTGAGGACTGAGCCCAGACGTCTTAGTGGTGAGCTCAGCGCTTGCCCCAGACTGAAGCTTTCATGTCAAATCTGTGTTTTTACTGTACGATGTAACCTGACAAAAGGGTCGTGCGTTGTTGCTTGGCATATGGGTGAGTGGGCGATGTGTGTGGATCTGGATATGGATTCGGCTGTGTGTGTGTGTGTGTGTGGGTATGTCTGTGTGTGTGTGTGTGTGTGTGTGTTTGCATTCGTTTGAATGCCTTTGTTTGTGTGTACGTGCCATCCCGGTCCATGCATCCTTGTGTGCGTGTGTGCGTGCGTGCCTGGAGTGCCGGTGGGCTTGCGTGCGTGAGTAAAGACACAGCTTGTCCCCGACGCCCAGACCGGGCTCCATGGTGCAGGAAGAGTGCCAAGATGCCCACACCGTATTAGACGGTGGCCTGTCCAGTCAGCAGCAGTGAGCCCTGACCTTCCGCCCCTGATGGACTTCCGTCCTCCCGCCGTTTAGCTTTTTAAAACGACTTTTAAAAGGACCACACTCAGGGAATCAAAGGTGATGTCACAAACGCACACGCAGCTTTTTTTTCTTTTTTTTCTCTCTCTCTCTCTCTCTCTCTCTCTCCACTCCAGCGTTTGTTCAGTGGGCGGGGATGACGACGTCATTCTCACCTCAACCCACCGATCGACAATGACGTTATCTAAACCCTGCCACACTGATGTGGCATCCGAGAATATCGTTTAACGGCCAATAGACCACGTAGCGCACACACACGCACACGTTTGCACGCGACCCATCTACCAAACGGAACGCCGTGTTTCTAATTATTCACCGCGTTCGTTTGTAATCCACCGCCGGTCGCGTTTTTTTTTTTCTGTGAACACAGCGGTCTCCTCCCCGGGGGGTCCTGCCGGGAGGACTGCAGGGTCCACTGTTTCCCGTAGCTCTGATCCCGTTGCTACAGTACCGCCCTGGTCGATCTGCCGACTTATAGCTGAACGGTTAACAGCGGTTTCTAAGCCCCTGCCTCGGGGAGGCTGGGCTTATTCAGCTGCTTGTAAAACTCCACACAAAGCCCTCTCCATCTCGGCGGTGACCTCATCCTGGGCTTGAGATGCTGCAGCCAGGGGGAGCATCAGTCGGCGGGCCGGGGGGGTGGGGGAGGGGGCAGGGGGGAGGTCTCTGGCGGGAGGAGAGGAGACAACCACGCCACCGCCCTCACCGCATGGCCCAGCCGCCATGATTCATGTGGCAGCACGCTTCCTGACGTGTGCTCACACACACGCAAGCACAGACACGCACGCACAGGCACGCATGGCCACACACACACACACACACACACACAGATGTGATGGAGAGAGAGAGAGAGCGAGAGAGAGAGGGTACATGATTGAGTGTGTGGGGCGGGCAGGTGGCGGATCTTCATTACTTCCCAGATGAACAATTAAGTATGTGTGGAAGACGCAAAGTAAGGCTCTAAGTTCTGAGTAGACATGGATTGCGAGGCGTATGCACGTCCTTATCACAAAGAGTGTGTGTGTCTGTGTGTGCGTGTGCGTGTGTGCGTGTGTGTGTGTGTCTGTGTGCGTGTGTGTGTGTTAACCCCTGTGTGTGCGTGTCCAGGCACAAACAAAAGGTCCCATCTCTAATACATTCTTTGCCGTACCACCAGGTGAGCAAACCCGATGCGGCATACAAAGCGTCCTAACCTGGCGCTCCTCTGTCTGTTCCTTTGTCTCTGTGTGTCAGGTGGAAGCGGCCGGGCGCAGGACCGCCTCCAGAGGTGAGCAGAGGTGGCGGCGGTGGTGGCGGCGGTGGTGACGGGGGCGGCGGAGGCGTCCTGACAGGGGCGGTGAGCACCATTAACACCAGCGGCTTCTGGGGCCCTGTGCTCAGCACGCGGGCCTGTCCACCTCCACATCATTAGCCAGGCTCTCGAATCACACCTAGTCCCTGCAACGGTTGCCCAGGAGGCTGAATATATATATATATATATATATATGTGTATATATATATATGTGTATATATATATCTCCCCTCTGGCATTTACAGTTGATCCTCATACTATGGGTATGTGTTCCCTTAACACAATGAAATTCAAATGAAAAGATACCAAAGTGATAATAATAGTCAGAATTATAATTATAATAATATATGATCAGATATTAATACACAAACACATAAACACACATACTGAGCACATTATCTATGTCAAGGTGGTGGTCAGTGGTGGACAGTTTTTAATATATATTTATATATATATATATATATATATATATATATATATATATATGGTACCATTGGAATTGATTGCCGTTATATTTTTGACCTACCTTGTCACATTCTGTTACCATTACTATGATTTATTATATAATTGGGGCTATTGCAAGTATCTATTCAGGGCCGTGTCCAGGCATGGGCCACCCAGGCGGCAGTCACCCTAGGGCCCCGCCGGCGGGGGGGGGGGGGGGGGGTGCCTGTCCCTATAGATATATTTGTACTATAAAGTCAAAATAAATATATAAATATTTGTTATATACAGACATGTGAGAAGAGGACGACAGACAGTGAGAGAGGGGTCAGCTGTTTATAATACTAAAAATAGAAAATAGAAAAGTATTATTTCCCCTGAAGATCTGGTCTAGGGTGCCAGAATGGCCTCGAAGCGCCCCTGTGTCTATTGATAACATGGATAAAGAGCTACAGTAAGTATCCATATACATCTGAAGACATCCCACCAGTTTGCATTTCATATTCCAGTGTCATTGCACTTTCTTTGACTTTGGAATATGCAAACTGCCAAAGCCCTCCATGCACAAATCCTTTGCGTCTACCCTCAGCCTCCCCAGCGCACACACACCCGCACACACCACCACAGTGTCACTGCTGGGAGTCCAACCACAGCTCCCCGGTGAGCCAAGAACCGGCTGCCCCCTGGCAGGATGTGTCGTCCTGTTCCTGTGAGACCCCCATCGCGGCCCCCCCATCGCGGCCCCCCCATCGCGGCCCTCCACCGCCCAGGTGCGTCGAAGGTGGATCGGGTCCAGGAGTGGGAGAACCCTGGATCGGGTCCAGGAGTGGGAGAACCATCAGTGAAGCGGGTTCCGGAGCCGCAGGGGGGAACCCACGACTGTCCTTTGGGGTGAGGTAGTAGGTTGTATAGTTTTAGGGCCACGCCCTTGCTGTCAGATAACTATACAACTTACTGTCTTTCCTGAAGTGGCTGTGATCTCGTCTGGATTCGCATCGGGAGCTTCGTCGGGAACGCGTTCGCCGGGTTTTGTTTGCGCGCTAGTGTGTGAGTGGGCAGAGCGCAACTACAAGTTTTGTAACAGTGTTATAAATGAAGGATGGACCTTTTTACGTTTTTTTGTTTTGTTGGGTTGCTTCCTCGAGACTCACGCGGGCGTTATTGAGTTTACAGCTTTATATAGATCTATGGTGTATGTACGCAAACAAAAGGCTGCATGAACACAGCATGCTTTGTTTTGTGAAGTTTCCTCTCCATGTGATTATCACTGCTGGATGCATGTCACTACAAGTTAATCTACTCTGGCACGCTTTGTTACCATAAAGGTTGTGTGATGAATGAACTCATTAGACATGGTTAACGTTACATGTGTGTTACTTAAAGCTGCTGTGTTTAGGATTCACTGGCATCTAGTGGTGAGGTTGCAAATTGCAACCAACTGAATACGAGGTGGAGGAGACTGTATGGTGGCCTGTACTGGCCTGTAAGGGGCCAGATGATGTCATTGTCTACATCAGCATTGTGAAATCAAGTGTCGACTGATGATGATGTCATTTAGTCTGTAAAACTATAGGGCACAGATTACAAATTCAAATGGTTCGTATGTAGAGCTGTTCTTGGCTCCGACCAAACCCTCAACAGTGTTCAAACAATCAGTGTATCATTAGGTTATTCTTTTGTGCTGGCATTCCTTGATTATTTGAAACATGAAAAGGATTTTCATTGTTTTCCCTGTTAACCGCAACCCCCTTGTCGCTTCTTGCCGGCCCCCCGCTGTGGCTCCTCCGTTCTCTCTGATGTCCGTACGGGGTGAGGTAGTAGGTTGTGTGGTTTCAGGCTAGTGATTTTTGCCGCCATCAGGAGATAACTATACAACCTACTGCCTTCCCTGAAGGGCAGCAATACAGCACCAAGCACACAGCAGGAGGGAGCCTGGGAACTACTGGAGCAAACCAGACCCAACCAGACAAAACCAGACCAAACCAGAGCAAACCAGAGCAAACCAGACCAAACCAGAACCAACCAGAGCAAACCAGACCCAACCAGACCAAACCAGACCAAACCAGACCAAACCGGGTCAGATCAGGTCAGGTTCCTGTTCACTGGAACCTGACCTGATCTGACCCGGTTTGGTCTGGTTTGGTCTGGTCGGGTCAGATCAGGTCAGGTTCCAGTGAACAGTGAACAATGAATCCAAAGCTTATGTAGGGAATGAATGAATTTTTCCACAGGAAAGAAGAGGAATAGCCAAACGCCATCAGGTAAAGTTTGACGACCGTTCCAATCCAATGTCTGTGTGAAAGAAAAATAAAAAGGACAAAAAGAAGCAAGTATGTTGTCAGTTATTTCAATGTTTAATAAATGTGTTTGCTTAGCTGCACTAGATTGGTTTCCTGAGGATGCTGCAATGATAAAGTAATGGTGTATAATTAATGATACACTTCATCTTCTCACTGGTTATTGAGCCCAACCTCAGGCCTTAGAAACGCTCAGCTGCTTTTAAAAATATAGCCAAACCAACGCCCTTTCAGAAAACAACCCACCGTATGGAGACTAGTGAAGGCTGTAGGTCAAGCTAATGGCCTCATCCACTATACCAAATATTAAAGTTGATTTATAAATCGAAAAATAATAATTATTCACATGATAATTTACTTATTATAAGCACTGGAAGAGTTGAAGGTAGAGTGTGTGTAGGCGTTTGTGGGGCATCGGGTTGTCAATGAAGATGATAAACCAATGCAAAACCGTAACAGAACCGGGGCTGGTGTCAGTACCCAGGCAGGGCAGATCCAGGGGAAGAGGACCCGATGGTGGGTCTCTGATGGGAGCACAGGGGCAGACGGAGAGGGGAGACATCCAAACTCTCAGCTCCATTGTGACTCATGTGGCAGCAGTGTTCATGTGACACTTTACTGTGTCGTACTCGCTTCCTGGCCCCCACACATACACAAACAAACACGCACGCACGCACATACATACACACTGATAGGATGTAGAGAGAGCGAGCATGATGGAGTGTGTGGTGTTCGGGGATCAACAGTGAAACAAGGGGTAATGCGGGGGGGGGGATCCTTAGAAGACAATTAAAATGGCAAGAACGTTACTGACTTCCATTTCCTCGATTTACTCAGCCGAGACGCATATTTATTTTCTTGAATGAAATAATAACAAGGTGCGTGGATATGCATTTCACAGGCATACCATCATTGATGTGAGTCAGAGCCAATACTATTCATCTTGTGTGTGTGCGTGTGTGCATTCGTGCTTGCGTGTGTGTGCGTTTGTGTGTGTGTGTGTGTGTGTGTGTGTGTGTGTGTGTGTGTGTGTGCGTGTGTGTGACGGGTGAGGGGGCCAGGTATCAAGTTCGATGGCTGCCACCTTGAACCACCTCATTGGCTGTGGCCATGATTGCGTGCCAGCCAGTGTTGGAGGTGGGGGGTGGTGGGGGTGGTGGTGGAGGAGCGTGCCCGGCCGTCTGAGACTGCAGCCCCCCTGTATCTGATAACAAGGTCAGCCTCGGGCCGGTCTTTCACCATATAAGCCTCAGTCAACGCAGCCACTTTCACAGATAGACAGTATCGGGTGGTAACGCCTATTTTGGTCTTTGAGGTCATTACTTTTCGTTACCTGTGATTCTAGGACCGTACCTATATGCATTAATGGATTATGGATAGCAAAGAATTAGAATTGCTGCACAAATTTAAAGTCGATTGGCGGATGAAAAAAACAAATGGGGAAAATGTTTACTTACATAATATTGTACGGATCTATGTTCTGCTTATTATAGCCAAGAATGTGGGCTTCAAACTATGTTAAATCTTATACTCTCAGTAGCCTATTTGTTGTTTGAGTATTTAAGATGGACCCTGTTGTAATTGTCCCCCATGCACCAGCCACCATATTGAGTTCATGTGAGTCTTATGTCTGGCCCTGGCGGAGACTGAGCTGAATACTAAAAACGAATGAAACAATGGCTCTGTGTTCGTGTGTGTGTGTGTGTGTGGGGGGGGGGGGGGGGGGGGGGATTGGGCCTAAGGGCTATATCTCCCTAGAAGACGAATAAGAAGAATAAAGCTACAACACATTAATATGTAGACCTACCACCGTTACACGGGAGACTAGGGAAGAAGTAATGCGTGGTTATTCGGTTTTTTATCTTACAGTTGGAAAAGCAATCGATCATATCCTTCTAAAAGACATAGTTTGCCAGGAAGTAATATAAACCCCGACAGGTCCATTGGTCCAGCGTCACTGATTCCTTAAAAACAGGACAGCAGTGCCATCGTGTGGTAAGAAACGCATACGCGGGCGATATTCTTTTTTCAAATATAAACTAAAGATGTTAAATATTTGTTTATACAAACGTAACGTTTGTATTCCACGTAAAATTTATTATTTTACTAAGCATTAAGGAAGCATTTAGATTGGTCAACTTAAATTTAACTTTATACCTTCAGTGCAATTTTACTGATGGAACAAGCTTTCTTTTCAGCATGAACTCGCTCCTCCAAGGGTCGTGTGATGATGAAACATGCAGGTTAGCGCAACTATGAAGGTCCGAAGGGAACGCAGTGTACCTTTATCAGAATGAATATGCCAACAAGTGTGAGTCATTCAAGTCGCACCACTGGATAACTTGTTTGGCTGAATTCCTGCCAGCAGGTGGCGGCAGAGAGCTATGTTTGTGTCACACCCATCGACTACTTCCGCTGACCTACTTTGATGCATATTCTTATTTTTTTCTTTATTTTCATGTCTTAATTTAGTTGATTCCAAGGTGCAATTGTCCTAATTTTCATCCTCACCAACAGTCTCTTGCCCAAGGTCATGAAATTGGAGGGGGACTGATATTTGTGTAAGTGTGTGTGTGTGTGTGTGTGTGTGTGTGTGTGTGTGTGTGTGTGTGTGTGTGTGTGTGTGTGTGTGTGTGTGTGTGCGTGTCTGCGCGTGTGTGTGTCTGAGTGTGTGTGTCTGCGTGTGTGTGTCTGCGTGTGTTTGTGTATGGATGCCTGTCTGTGTGTAGGCGGGTTGGTGGTAGTGGTGATGGTGGTGGTGGTGGTTGGTAGTGGTGCGGGATGGACGGGCTAAGGGGACAGCCTGGTCCCAGGGCCCAGACAGAAGGGCCTCTATTTGGGCTCTGGCCTCAGGCCAGGCCCCTGGAGTGACATCCAGCCCTGCTCTCTGCCAGAGACGTGGACAGAATGAGAGAGAGAGAGAGAGAGAGAGAGAGAGAGAGAGAGAGAGAGAGAGAGAGAGAGAGAGAGAGATAATGGGAGGGAGAGAGAGAGAGAGGGAGATGGCGAGAGAGCAGGAGAGAGGGAGATGGCGAGAGAGAGAGAGAGAGAGAGAGAGAGGGATGGAATCAGGTTATAAGGTCACATACTCAGCATCTGGCACCAGTCCTGTTTAACAGACCATACATTGCATATATTGGACTGTACTGCTCTTTGCTTCCTGCAGTTCTCTAGAGGGGGGGATGTCAAATAACCATATTAATGTCAATATGTGTCACTTTGACATGGAATGGTGACTTTAAGGAAAGAAAAACCTCTGTCAGATCATTTTTCAGATTTTTTCAGATGGAAATCCATATTAAACTATGCTGATTGTGATTGTTATCTAGACACTATATTGAGAGTAGACCTTTTTACAGAGGCTCTTTGTAAATGTCACAAAATACATTTAGTAGTCTTCACCTTCCCCTCAAGCCAACTAACTATTGATTTGAACAATTTGACAATTTGATCTCCTTCATTCATTAAAATAAAAAAGCCCCCATTGGATGATATAAACATTCTAATCAGGTACAAAATAATATGTATCCTATCCTTTTCTACTTTTTTTTTTTATCGTAGGCCTATTACAATTCCCACATTCTACCTCCAGTAAACTTTAATTCGACCAATAATAAACACTAAAATATCTTAGTCAGACAGGCTGAATAATTAGAATGTAATTGTATTTGCTTATAGTATTTGTAATTTGAAATTAAAGTATTCATTTCAAAGTAGTTTAAATATGACAGTAAAGTAATACAGTAAAGTATTTGAAATATTGACTAAATAATAAACCAGCATAGTGTGTTTCTGGATTACCTCATTGTGTAAGCCTGTAGTTAGGGGGCGTCCTTTGCATTGAAAAGGCTTCAGCGTTTTCTATTCGCTGAAATAATAGGTGTGTCAGGGGGCGTGAGACTTTTCTCCCCGTTGTCAATTCTCGTGTTGTTATTTCCGGTGGGTTTGCTCAATGGCCGTGCTTTGGATTCGGTGGGGGATTTTTGACAGCAGCAGCAGCGCTTGTTGGGAGACTAAACAACGACGTGTGTTTTGAGGTTGGACTGATTTGGCCGCCACGTTGTGGCTAAACCCCGGGCGAAGTGCGTCTCATCCCGCCGATAATCCAGGCCGTACCACAGCTTTGAATCGGGCTGTCCATTGGAAGGTACGATTATAAATGCCGAATCGCATGGGTTGCATTCGAGTGTAGTTGTCATGGCATCTATTAAAACGTAGTGGTTTTATTTATATATATATATATATATATATATATATATATATATATATATATATATATATATATATGTATATGTATATGTATGTATGTATGTATATGTATATATATATATATATATATATATATATATATATATATATATATATATATGTAAATATTTTTTTCTTCATTGACAATTGTTTGGCTTGTTGTTGCAAAAGAAAAAGTGAAAAGCTGTGTAGATAGAATAGAATGTAGAATAAACGATCGTTGATGACCGTTGCTGTGTGGGCAGGCATCATCTGATTTCGGATTCTTGCAAGCCTGAGCAACAGAAGTGTATCTGTAAACAATAGGAATTATCTCCATGTGATGTTATTGTTACATTACAAAGTATTGGATTGTGTGTGTGTGTGTGTGTGTGTGTGTGTGTGTGTGTGTGTGTGTGTGTGTGTGTGTGTGTGTGTGTGTGTGTGTGTGTGTGTGTGTGTTGCTTAAAGAAAGTAGTGGTGATTGAAAACAGCAGTACGTGGATAACGGCAATGAATGACAAACTGTGTGTTAACATGAGGTATTCAGTGGTTTATGCAATGACTTCCTTCTCTTCAGTTTGTAATGATCTCACTACTCACCTAATCATCTCTCTCTCTCTCTCTCAATAAATATTGTATCACATACAGTTTGCTTTCCTGTATCTGTTTAAAAGCTCTGCTGGATCAGAATGTTAAACAAGGTCACATGTTCCCACCACTGCAGACGTCCTCTGTAGCCCATGGAGGGATTCTCGAAGTGGATTCCTTTTTTTGCATGTGTGGGACTTTGTGTCTTTATACATGGGTTATAAGCGAGGCTTGTGAGGCCAAGCAGCTCTCAGGCCTGGGTCTATCCTTGACTCACATGGCCTGCCTCCCTTGCCAGTTTCTTTTACCTACACACACTTTGTTCCTGGGAGTGAAATGTGACCCAAATCTGGCTGTACCTGTCTCCACCCAGACGCTGCAGGAATGCTGTGGGTCTCCTCTAACATGCTCAGCAGCACGTTACACCACTGGTTCCATTACTGCTGCCACTGTGAGCCCTATGATTAATTTATATTATTATTATTATTATTATTATTATTATTATTATTGAAATCCTCTGGAATTAAATGTTATTCTTGAATTCATTATTTAATTATTATAATTGAGTAGTTGTTTTGAACTGCAGTGTTTGCCTCACCGGTCGGTGTATTGGTGGGGTTAGGGTGCGCAGACCTAGACACTTTTAGTATTTCTGAGTTGGTTGTTCATTATTCTGTGGTGGTTTGTCACTTTTCTGTCATTAGAGCCATAAAGAAATAAAGGCGACAGATCCACACATGTGGTGTCGTTGTAATCTTGGGTCAAACCAAATGCATATACAGTTTTCTGATCGCTTGGCGTTTACACTATTTACCCCTCCTCGCACCACGCAGGCTCCACGGTGACGTGGAGCTTACCTCGGGACCAAAGGTTATTCTGTGTCTCGTGAAGGAACTTATCACATTTATCATGAACCTTATCGTATTCCATGGGACATGGTTGAACATCTATTGATTTTCTTGTTGTGATTGGATAAAGGGGATGGGGAAGAATACATGGGCTGGAGCATTTCTAGAGAGCTAGGGACACAATTTGTTTGATATTGGGCTTATCTGTAAGAAGCCTAACCCTTTTCTTGGTTCAGGGGAGGGCTTGGTTTGTTTGGGTGGTGCAAAGGTTCTTCATAAAGGCCTCCACCTTTTTTGGTTTGCCTTTCTTGTTCTGCTCGCCTCTTTAGAGGAACCTGAGACCTGTAATCAATTTCTGCTTTGAGAAGAGGACGGAGGCGAAGGGTTTGAGAGAGAGCAAGAGGACGATTTGAGAGAGAGGGAGGGAGCGACGGAGAAGGGTAGAGAAAGGGAGAGGGGGACAGAGCTTTCACCCTTCCACTCAAACAGGACTTTCAGGTTTTTTGGACAGGCCACCTGAAGTCTTTCCTCCTTTTCTGTTGTGGGTCCTCAACCAATGTTTGAACAATTTGGCTTTCTTGTGTCCACCATGTTTAAGTTGACACAGGCACTGGCACTTGCACAGAATAATAATTCAAAAGAAATCCCTTGAAAGCAAAATCATCTTGTTAGTTGGATGGGTTTATAGGATCACCTCTGACCTCGCTCTGATCCCGTCCAGGCGCTTCACACTGTACTTTGAATAAGCAGATTGGAGCAGCAGATTGTCTCTGTGCTCATCTAGGAAGGAATACGCTGGACCACTGTGTCAGTGGATCGATCTGTCCCTTTCACAATCTCCCTCAATCTTTCTTGTTTTCTCTCTTGTTATCTGTCTGTCTCTCTGTATGTCTGTCTGTCTGTCTGTTTGTCTGTGTCCTCCCTCATGCTTCCTCTCTTTATCTCTCTGTCTGTCTGTGTGTCTCTGTGTCCTCCCTCATCGCTCCTCTCTCTCTCTCTCTCTCTGTCTGTCTGTGTGTCTCTGTCCCTGTCTCTCTGACTCACTGTCTGTCTCTGTGTCTCTCTCTCCTCCCTCATCACTCCTCTCTCTCTCTGTCTGTCTGTGTCTCTCTCTGTCTCTGTCTCCTGTCTCTCTGACTCACTTTCTCTCTCTGTGTCTCTGTCTCCTCCATCATCACTTGATTGTCTCTCTCTTGTCTGTTTGCCTGTTTGTGAATCACAACTCTGCCTCTCCACAGCCCTGCCCTGAGGATAGATCAGACAGACAGACTGACAAGAGTTATTGAGGTCACCCTGATGACTAAAGTAGTCGTAGTAGTAATAGCAAACACGCACATGAGGTGGGGGCTTCAGAAATCCTCCTCAATTACCTTACTCTGGTCTTAGTCACACACCCTGTCTAATTCCATTACTGGCCCAAGGTGTGTGTTCCTTAACTCTGTAGACAGGTTGTGAACACAGGAGACACAGAAGAAACAGTTGTAGTTTGACACATTTCTAGTTCCCTCCTTTGTAACGGGAACAGATTATTTTTTATGTCTAACTTAAATTAAATTCCATTTTAGAATACCTTTCACTGTTTTAAGCACAAGAATAGCTTGACTCAAACTATTTACTAATGCAAACAGGCTTACAACTCCTCAAAGTTAAAAATAAATAACACCTTTTGTCGATTAACAGAATCACGTAAAGTTTATTTGGATTAATTTGATAATGTGGGGGATGGGATCAAATTAAGTGAAGAGGAGAAAACGTGTGTGCCTGCCTTTTGTCTACTGGTTTGAAGAAGGTTTGAATATTGACCAGCCGTTGAATCTCTGGGATTAAGACACACCCAGTAGTCAGAAGGTGTTATCATCATGGTATTTAGTATGATGAATACTAAGTAACAATGCTGTCAGCTATCTGAACACACCAGATATCTCCAATCTCATTCTGATGTTCCTATTTCATGACACATGTGTAGGAGAAAAAAAAAAAACAGGCTGAGCAAACAAATTGAATTTCAAGAGTGCAGACGCCGAGACAATGGCAAGTCCTCAACTCCACTTCAACATGGGGGCTGGGGGACGGTTTGTGGCTCGCGTGGGTCAGCGGCGGCTTGGGTCCCTGTGCTGCATGCCTTCCTACCACCACCACCACCACCACCACTACCATCATGTAGGCCTAGCTTGGCACCCAGTCCAGGGCTGGGGAGGACACTGACACACTGGAAAATGTAACCGGACACACACAGCTGTCTGCTCAGAGAGACAAACCAGTGTCGCAATCTTTTAGATTGTTGAACAACAATCTTTTTTCCTTCTGTTGAACTTGGGCTTGTTACTATTTACACAATGGAAAACAATAAAGTTATAAAGTAGATGATGTGGTCCAGCCCCGTCCTTAAAAACGAGCATACATACTGTATTTCCATAACTGGTAGTATGTCTTGAAAGAACTTTGGCACTGACACACTAGCCTGAGTGGAAATAACCATTAATATCAATCAAAAGAGCTTGGCGTGTGCAATGAGAACCGGGCCCTTGAAGGCGGTCATGTGAGGTCAGCCGTGGTCCAACATGGCCCGTCCTGCTGGTATGTTTGGATGTACGACTGCTGGGCTAAGGAGGGAGGGAGCGCGTCTCTGTTAGGGTCAAGGAGACAGAGCAGCTGTTAAGAAGGGCACTGGTTCTGTTGTCTGGCAAATCCTACACCTGGCACCGGACGTGTCTTCTGTGTTCGTCTGTCGGGAGATTGCATCGCCTGTCTGGGGCACTCCAGCATAGCCGGGCTGCACAATAGCTTGGGTATGTATAGTATTGTAGATTTAGCACGATGCAAAGTTCCCAATGAGACCTAATGCATGCACCTCATGTCTACATTAACAAGGTATTCTGTCTGTTATCAGGGATTGCTGATACATACTCCGGTCAAATTGCATATAGCGTCCGACTTTCGGTCTACCTTGTTGAGTTCATGTTCAAGCTCGGCTTTAATCATCCTGCACTTTGCATGTATCAGCACATTTGAACAGAGTGATCTGAGAATGTTGGCTGGAACCTGAGTCAGGTGTGTTTTACAATTTTGTAAGTGAAGTACACACTGGTGACTTTGTACTCTTTCTAAATCCTTATAAAGGATTTTTTTGTTCAAAAGTTTATGAAAAAACTGTGAATACAATTCAACGATGCGTATCCCGTAGTCGGTATAGTCCAGGACTAGGGGACTTGCAGGACAGATCACAATATGCAGCAATAGCCTTACAGGCAAGCTTATGCACTAGCTTGTGACTTCCTGGGTGGATAACATCAGGGTCTTACGTCTGTTAAGAAACAAAACCAAATTAAAATGCTTGCTGATTCCCTGCTGCACAACACTGATTCCTAATGTACAGTCTGGATGCTAACACTAGCTGTGAGTTTTAAATCCTCCAGAGACTACGGTAGTCCATAGCGGTAGTGTGGGTCATGCTTCTTGGCTCTGCCATGAAGGCTGTTCTCGAGGACACTGTTTTAGGCAGGCGGTTTGTTTGAGCAACAGAGATCACCCTGGATGGCAGCCAAAGCAGAACGGCAGGTCGTTATCTGTTGGATCCCAAACGGGTCTGTTGCACGTGGGCAGTTGGTGGCTGGGAGGTCCCTCATATGACATTGGCTGGGATTTGAAATGGCAACGACCATATTACAGAAATTCTTCGGTTGCTGATACGATAGTTGCGATCCTGTGAATATTGCGATACGATATTAAAAAATGTTTTGTGCAATTTCGACCAGTGTGTCTGACTGAAGGTTTAACGTCTTACTTTAATGGTTTACTGTTGCTGTTCGGGTTCTATGGGTCCATCGGTGTCACATCGGAATGTGGCAGAACAGAACGGAACATAGTTGATGCAAATGAACCCTAGGTGAATACACTATAGCGCCCTGTGTAGCATTTATTAACTTACACTAACTAACGAATTTCTTGCTTAAATACATATTTTAAATATGAAAAGATAATAACAATAACTGCAATGACTCCTATCAAAATGATGATTCGTACCATGTATTTGGAGCAAGATCATCCACTATTTTGGCTTTTCTTTTTTCACTGGGTGCAAAAATCTGTCAGAGGGACTGACCCGAAAGTCATCGTAAACCACACTGCAACAGTGCAGTGTCAGCATGCACCGAGCACCAGCCCTGCAGCACGGTGCAGGGCTGAAAAAAGCAACGGCTGGTTGATTATGGTGCACATGGGATATCTTAAGTAACAACATGGTGCTGCCCAAGTTTCAGGTACTCCATAAAGGTTAAATGACATGACTGGTGTACGTATCATTAGAGTTTGAATGATGTTGCTTTATGTTACTTGCTAAACTGTTGGTGGTATATTATTAGTAATGTATTACGACTATAGAATGCCCTCACCACACCGGTGGTTGTTTCTTAGTGTTTCTGTTTGAAACAATGAAGAATACGTCTCTTTTCCTCTTTGAAATACAAAAATGAACGTGTCAGGCCAGATATTTTGCAGACACTAAATATAAAGAAAGAAAGCGATAGGGCATTCAGTAATTTACTACCACTTCTCTCACACATTTTAATATTGCCTCAAAAATTACCCTTAATAGGACAACTTTGTATAACTATTTTTAACGTAGTGCACATTTCACACACAACTCGCTTCCCAACACTTTACAACCCTTTATCACCATCACAAAAACAAACGAAAATAAAAATCAAGGTTAAAGTCAGGCCAACGTCAAGTCTGCCTAAATCCGCACAAACGCTGTGTTTTTATTGTCCTGCAACAACCACAGAGGATCAGGTGACATAGCCTAATCACCTGATAATGGAGAAGGGTCTACAGCCTTGATCCCCCCCCCCCCCCATTCCCCCTCCCCTATCCCGGGATCATCTACAACGGCCCTCTGGCTCCAGCGCTTAGCGGCTATCATCTCCCGACTCCGATGTGCACTTTGGTCTCTCCCTCTGGGCTGGAAGAGGTCGCTTGATAGGGGCCATCGTGTTGTTTACTCTGCGGGCACGGTCCATGCTGGGCTCATTAACCTGCCCCTTCAAACACATGCAGAGGCCAATAGAGGACGGTCAGAGACCTATACATACCGGCCTGTATCTCTTTAAACTGCCGTCTAGTCCCCCTGACACACACACACACAAACACATTAAGCGCTCCCCTACTCCTCAGGGACCTGTTGACACTCCTGTGGTCCAGGCCATAGAAGAGATTAAACATTAACCTGGGGATTGCTCCCTCACACCCTCACACACACACACACACACACACACTCTGACAGTACAATCACATAAGATCAGTCAAGCGGTGTGGTTGTCATGTAGTTGACGGCCGAGAGACACGCTGAAGGGTTCATTGTCTTTCGGATTTGGAAGGTAGGGAGGATTTGAGTCTCTTGATTTATATGTTACTTTCTCGTTTTTTTTGTTCTTGGAAAAACCCTTGTGGTTCTTTTGGAAAAAGATTGTTGTTTCATTGTTGAACAAAGGATTCAAAGAAATCATGCCCACTCTGTACTTTGTACTCTTTGTGCAACTTGTTGTTGTGTGAGGTGAGGGTTGTCGGGCAGGCAACATGGCTGGACAAGCCTTTAGTTTACACACACACACACCTCTTGGGTCAGGGCCAGTCTTGTAATCCGAATTCAATGATCCTCACACCGCGCACACTCTGTCTTCCTCCTCCTTGTTGAGTGTTTTGGAAAGCACCGCAACAGGCCTGATCCCTCCTGGGGATCTGTATATATTACAGTCATTAGACCCGTTGTGATTACAGTGCTCCACAGACCCCATGCGTTTCGCCAGATGTGCAGGGCTGTGGTGGCGGAACCCTCTTAAAGACACCACAATCCCGTGTGTGTCACGCAAAGATGAGCATCTCACGGCGAGCTATCTCAAAGCAAACAGTGCCAGGTGACCGGCTTCAGCGGTTTCCCAGTGTATTAAAGATTACCGTTCCAAGGCCGTCGGCCCAGGTGGCTATTGTCAACTAGCGCTATGTTGTTCTAGTGATGTGTGTGTGTGTGTGTGTGTGTGTGTGTGTGTGTGAGTGTGAGCGAGTGTCAAGCTATCTGCTGTACAAGGTTAGCATCACTATAGCACTAGCACGGCTGTAGCCTTCATGTTGATACTCTAGGCTATTGTTGTGGCGTTGGCTGGAACGGCTGAGCTGATATGGGGGAAGGGAAGGGGATGGAGGGGACGGGGAGTGGGGTCGGTCGATCCGCATAGCTATTCTAAGCATGGCGTAGTAGTGATCCTGCTGCCGGGACCTTGAAGATTATCAATGCTACATTCACAATATTTCCGTCTGTCATCAAGGCCAGCATTAGCGCCGACTGAAGCTAATGAACATCCAACCTCATGACCACTGGTGAAGGGGATGAAGAGCATGCTCAAAGCAAACAGGGACTCAATTGTAGGTTTCTGTTGAGTTTTGGGGGCCGGGCCCCCTTCCCCCCCCCCTCCTCCCCCACCGACTTGATCTATGTGTTGGAATTGCAATGACATCACCATGGCGACCCCAGAGGCATGTGTGCCTCCGGGCCGTTTGTGCAGTGCGCCTGGCTGGCGAGGGGGGAGGGTGGACACCATCACCGCCATCATGGTTCCCCTTCCCCTGCCCCCCCCCCTCCCTCCTCAGGGCCTCTGAGAGAGAGAGAGAGAGAGAGAGCGAGAGAGAGAGAGACCCACAGTATGGACAAATCCATACTGTTATCATAGAAACTCTCAACACTGCATGTTCGCTCCTGCGCCTGAATCTGGTTTGCTGACAAACACCTCATTTGAAGTGTGCTCATTTGAAAACGTAGAAAAAGGTTTCGTTCATACCGTGACCTGAACGCGTCTGTTCTTGGCCAATAGACCCGCACACATTCCTCACGGAGAATGACTATTCCTGGAGCATCCCCACAGGTATTGGAGTTCACAGAGTTCCTTCTGGAGTAACACGAGGACAGGAAAAAGGAACTCCCTGTAAAGATCCACTTTGAGTTCAGCGAGATCTGGATTGTCAGTTGGGACGATGGGAATACGTGATGTTTTTTTCCAGTTTGGAATACATTCAGCTCGTTTAATTGATCACCGTGTCAAGCTTCGTAGCTCAGTGTGAGCCTTGCAGGAGAGCGATCCCAGGGTTGATAAAGACCTTGGAGCCTCCAAGGGAAGGCTCCGAGGTCCAAGTTGGGGGGGGGGGGGGGGGTGGATGGAAAGCGCTAGAATAACGTCTTATCTCTCTTAGGAGGCGATGTCAGCAAACCATATTTGTTTGGTTTTCACAGTGAGGCCTGAATTCATGTCCCAATCTTTAGGTTCAAGCTCTTGGGTCGGTACAACTGTTTTCAGGAGCATGATATTGCATTGTAGCTACGATGTTTGAAATGTCCGAAAAGTTCTGGGTTCCCAGCTACAACAGCCTACCTGTAGCTGTCAGAGAACCTCTGCCTGTATGCGTTAGTCATCGGTGACCTCATGTATCTCAAATCAGTCAGCTTTAAGGGACTTAAGATAATAGATTCTGCGACTATGACTATGGTTGAATGGGTTGTGATACACCCCTCAAGCTTAGAGCCAAGATGCTAAATGTTGAATGAGGTGGCACTGGAGTGGAGTGGCCGTAAGGAGATAATATGAAGACAAGAGTGGGGGGTGGGGGTTGTGTCCTGGAGGCTACATGCTAGCGCTCGTACGTTGAGCTCACCAAGGCAAACGCCTCCCCCCCCCCCCCGTTGAATGTGATACATTAACACGATGGGTGTGAAGAGGCCCACTCTCATGATGGATGGCACTCGCCAAGCACAGCACACAACACCTTTTGTGATTTTAAATTGCTTTGTGGGGTTTTGAGCAGTGTGGGATTTAGCGTAGAGTCAGATTGTGGCGGGGGAGAGGCTGAACCTGGGAAAGGGCTTTCAAGGACATCAGCCCATCTAAAAAAAAAACGACCATAGATACACCGGTCCGAAATAGCCTTTCTCAAATTAGTCTTCAGCCTTCACTAGACGTGTATGAGAAGGATGAGTACTGCGCACAGGTCTGGACTTGGGTCATTGTAAAGCGAACAGCTGCTGTCTTGTAAAACGCATTTTGCTGTTATGTCGTCTGATGCAGAAGGGGCTTACGGCAGATTGACCCACTTTGCACGGGATGTATAGGACTGTGAAACGCGGGGCTTATAGACCGGGCAACAACGGGTTAATACCCCTTACAAAACTGGAACTCGAACTAAGTCAATCTCTTAGAAGTCATCCTCCTGTCAAATTCCGAGCGTCAATTCCACTTAATTGCTAATCCTGCAATCTATATTGGGGTTCAGGCTGCACTTCAGTAGATCCTAGGGCTGCTCGATTATGGAAAAAATCATAATCACGATTATTTTGGTCAATATTGAAATCTCGATTATTCAAACGATTATTTTTGAGTTTGAAAACATGATGCATTTATTCATAATTTCGCTCCAAAAAAACACTTTGTAAATGAGAACTTTGAAATTTCCCCTTAAAAATATACACAAAATGGTCAAATAGAAAATAAAGTCCAGATATGAATCCAGCTGTTCTGCAATTTCTATTTAAAAAAAAATATATATATACATATATATATTTTTTTTTTTTCAAAATCGTTTCAACTCGATTATATTAGTTTGGTGATCGTTTCACTCTGAAATCGAAATCGCAATCAAAATTCGATTAATCGCCCAGCCCTACATCCTACTACAAACCTACCTATCTTTGATCTGATGTGGTCCTCATCAGACCTAGATCGAGCCAACCAGTCTCTCTCTCGGTCCAGTTAACCCACTGACCTAGTTGTGTCCTCTTTCTATCCCCCTGTCTCCATCTGTCTTCCTCCGCTCATCTTTTCTCTGTCTCTGTCTCTGTTTCTCTATCTCTCTGTTTCTTTCTCTGTCTCCCTCTCCCTCTCTTTCTCTACTTCTCTACTTCTTTCTTTCCCTCTCTCTCTTTCTTTCCTCTTCTCTGTCTCTCCCTCTTCTTTCTCCCTCCCTCCCTCCGGAGGAGGCGTAGGGGTAGCGTAACGTGAGGCGTGTATTTAGTCACTTGGGAGAACTGGACCAGCCCTTGTTGTGTCACCGGATACTCCACCGCTTTGCTAAGTCACTAGTACGCCGTGTGCTCGCCTAGTTAACCTTGTGCCCCAACAGCACTCACACACATGCTAAGTTGAGCTCCGTCGAGAGCCCAACGATGAGGGATCACAACAGATACTGATACACCAACGACCGCTGGATCCAAAATGTGCACATTTACACAAAACAATCTGTAACCTAAACCCATTTTTGGTGTTTGTATTTGAGTTCAGTACAAATTACAAAGTACAAATTGAAGCAAAGTGACTTTGGGTTGTTTGGAATAAATGTATTGTATTACATTATAAAATACATATATTTTCTATATTTATCTATATTTTCTTCTCAGCCTTAACATTAGATACACCGTAACTCTAGTCAGTCATGATATGCATCTGTTGACAAGCATGTCTATCCAAGAAGTGCTGTACCGTAGTTCAATTCAATTAAAGTCGCAGCGGATCTCAACATCGACGTTTCCATTTGTTGTCCAATCAGCCTCATCCATCCATCCAACAAATCAGTGCTTTAACGCTTCCGTCCGCTCTCTTCCTCCCCCCCCCCCTCTCTCTCTCCCCCCTTGCAGTCTGATGAGTGAGCCTGCCGTCCTTCATGTCTGCCAGCGTTATGGTCGACGTGGACATCCCTTACGGCCCCCCCTCCCCGCTGGAGGACTCTGTCCTGGGCAGCCCCCTCTGTAGCCCGTCTCCCCTGGAGGACTCTATGCTGGACAGCCCCCTGTGCAGCCCCTCTCCGCTGGGCCACTGCGCCGGCCTGCACAGCCCCCTGTGCAGCCCCTCTCCGCTGGGCCACTCCGTGCTCAACAGCCCCCTGTGTGGCCACGATGGCTTCATTGGCGGCATGGAGGAGCTGCAGGCCATGTCCAAGCCCATGGACGACGACGCCTTCAGCTCTCTGGGCGCGCACGAGTACCCGTCCTCCAGCACCGGCTCCGGGTCCGAAGGTTCCACCGCCCTAGGTGAGGAGGGACAGGGTGGTGGTGGTGGTGGTGGTGGTGGTGTTGTTGTTGTTGTTGTTGGGAGTGATTTTTTTTGTTTATTTATGGAGCACTGGTGACAGACAGGAGGTCAAAGACTGCTTGAGAACAGGAGGTCAAGGCGATGGTGATGGACAGATGCATATAAAAACACAAGACGGTACCGACAGTGTGCGGTTTAATAAAGTCGACAGTTGTTGTTGCTCTCAGCAGTATGGATACAGATCACCAGATCAAGGTTATTAAAAGGAGTAAAGTATGTATAACATGTATAGATCAAAAAAGTATATATTTTTATTTGTAGATGCACAAATTATGATGTTCCGTCAAATCTTAAATGCTTTACAAAATGTTGAATTATCCCCAGAGAGGATGCACTTGAAAAGGCACAAAAAGTACCTATCATAAATTCTTATACAGTGGGTTTTCTTTTTATGACCCAACTGACCATCATAATGTGTGAGGTCCAGAGGCCCCTGTCCAGAGTCCACACTAACAGCCAAGAAAGACGTAGCCTTTACTATCAGGGCCTCTGGGACCCCTCAATGAGTCACCTAGTCACTGCCACATTCAAAAATACTTTTTGGAAAGTTTCTCCTGATTTTAAGTTGCCATTTTATAAAATCTAACTCTCTGTCTCTATGGGATAGCTTAGTACGTTAAGGTATTTTCCATTACGTACTCACATTGTATAATGTAATATCACTGATGCGAGGCAGCTCTTAAGATTCTTTGGTTCCACCATTACACCACATTAACTGAACTGTAAATCATTTGAGAACCTCAGAGCCCCAGGTCCCAGGCCACTCTGTGTTGTCTTTTTCTTTTTGTGTTTCTCATTTGTTCCGACTCGGCAATGGAACGTTGAGGTTTGTTTGAGCTTTGACCTCTGCCTATGGCTAAGAGCTATACAGCTGCTAGTCGGGACATACTTTGGCTGACCTGCAGTGATACAACCTGGGGCTACAGCCCTCAAATACACACGCACACACATAGCCTCTCACATGACTCTGTTTGGACCACACACACACACACACAATCACACTCACACTCACACTCACATACACGCACACTTTCTCTCTCTCTCACATGACCTTGTTTGGTCCCCCCCACACACACACACACACACACACACACACACACACACACACACACACACACACACACACACACACACACACACACACACACACACACACACACCTCAAAGCCCCTCTCCTCCGCCATGCTGCTCCCACACAGATAAAGAGAAATCTACACATTCTTCAGCCGCTAAGCGCTACGCTCTTAGGAAACAAACTAGCTTTCACTCGCCGTATATCTACCACTCAACACGTGGGAAGTTGCCGTGATTTACTGGCGGTAGCAACGCAACCCGACCAGCATAAAAAAACAAAACAACCCCAAACCTGTCGAAACGTCGCCTGCTCAACGTTGTTCTTGCTCAACATCTGCGAGACGGCTAAGCTAGCCTCTAAACGCCATTCATGCTAGCCGCCCGCTAAACAGTATTCATGGTAGATGCCGGCCAAAGGCCATTCATGCTATCCCTCTACGGAGACGGAGAAGAAAGGAGCGCAATGGGAGGGAATGGAATGAAGGAGGCAGGTTGCACTGGGGAGGAAGGGCAACTGGTGGAGGACAGCGTCATGGAAACCAGCAGTGGGGATGGAAGAAAGAGACGTGTCACGCTGTGGAAATACTCTGGTACATGGACAAGAGCTGTGTGGGACTTAAGTAAAAGGAGAAAGTAGTAGCATCAAAAAATACTTAAAAGTACCAAAGGTGAAAGTACTCATTATGCAGAATTGCCCCTTTCAGAATATATTTTAGATGATTGGATTCTATTTTTTGATGCATTACATTTGTTCAGTGCTTTAATGTTAGGTCACTTAAGGTATCGAAAGGTAATTTCCTCCGCGGGACAAAATAAAGCCTTATTGATAGAATAATCAAATTTATTTGAGTGCTTAAGTACCAGACTAAATGTACTTGGTTCCTTTCCACCGCTGGAGACCAGCGATGACGTCATGGAAACCCGAGGGCAAGGTGCTGCGCAGGAGAGCTTGTTTAAAGCCTGTCGCCCTTCCTTCTTTGGGAGTGTTCCCTCCGCTAGAGCCGGGGAACTAATGGGCACTACGCGCCGCGGCATTCACATGCCTGACATGCCCCGCACATAGACACACGTACGCACACGGACACGCGCGCACATGCATGCATGCATACGCACATACACTAACATGCATAGGCACACACACACACACACTAACATGCATACACACACACACGTATGCGCTATGGAATGCCAAACGGGTCACACAGCTACTCCTCCAGTAGTTGTGACCCTTTGTCACCCAGTCAACAATAACCAAATAAGGACCACACCAGATATTTTGTTATTGTTGAAAAGCTGTCCAAAACGCTGTCTCTTATGTCGGTGTAGAGTTGAGGAAAAGAGGTGTTTTGGCCACTAAACTTTTTGACCACTAAACTACTCTACGTTATGATACAGCATTATGAAAGCTTAAACGCTGTCGTTTACATAAGCAGACACACACATACATACATACATACGCACACATGCAGAGACACACACGTCGTGCATGCATACGCACACACACACACACACACACACACACACGTGACACATGTTTATGCACACGTGTGCTGGCATGCATATGCATACGCATGCATATGCATACACACACATATTCATACACACACAACCATACACATACACATGCATGTCCACGCACAAACACAGACCCATGCATACACACACACACACACACACACACACACACACACACACACACACACACACACACACACACACCACGTGCCCTCGTCTTTAGAGCACCACTGACGAACACGCGCCCGTGTTTTGGCCACCCCCAGCCAGCTGAATCAGCTGGCTGGGGGTGGCCAAAACAAGGGCGCGTGGTTTGTGGTCCATGCGTATGCACACATACGCATGGACCACGAATTGGAAGTGGAATTAAGTCAGGCTAAATCACATACACATGGACCACTGACGAACACGCGCCCTTGTTTTGGCCACCCCCAGCCAGCTGATTTAGCCTGACTTCCAATCCACTTTCCACTTTCACCAATTCGTGGTCCATGCGTATGTGTGCATAAGCAATAGCCCCACCCCCGACTCCACCTCCACCCTCCTTCCACAGCCCATCCCCCCACGCCCCCACCCCCATCCCCAGCACTGCTCCAAGGTTACAATTTCTTCAGGCTATGATTTTCAGGTCATGTGATATGCTTCCATGATGCAGGCAAGCTAATATTACTGTACAAAAATAGTTGCTGTGATGGAGGAGGAGGGTGCTGACATGGGGGAGGGGTCTGTTGGATCAAATGGGTCAAATGGGTCAAATGGCCCCTATGACACACACACACACACACACACACACACACACACACACACACACACACACACACACACACACACACACACACACACACACACACACACACCTGGTACCCTTTAAGCTGGGAGTGGAACGTCCTAACACATGTCCCTCCTCCTCCTCCTCCTCCTCCTCCTCCTCCTCCTCCTCCAGATGTGCTGACCCCCGCGTCCAGCCCCTCGTCGGGGGTCTACTCCACGGCCCCCGCGGGCCCCGAGGAGGTCAGCTCGCCGGCCGCGGCCCTGAACCTGGAGTGCCGGGTGTGCGGCGACCGCGCCTCGGGCTACCACTACGGCGTGCACGCCTGCGAGGGCTGCAAGGTGGGGACCCCCCGCGGCCCGCTCTGAGACCCCCTCGCCGGTGGGGGGGGGGTGCTTCGCTTTCTTTCTTTCTTTCTTTTTTTTCTCTCTTTCCCTCTTTATTTATTATATTCTATATTTTTTTAGTTTATATATATGTTTTTTTATCTCTCTTGCGCTCTTTATTTATTATATTCTATATTTTTTTAGTTTATATATATATATATTTTTTTATCTCTCTTTATTATATTCTATATTTTTTTAGTTTTTATATATGTTTTTTTATCTCTCTTGCGCTCTTTATTTATTATATTCTATATTTTTTGGAGTTGTTAGTTTCTCTCTGTTTCCCCTCACACTCCTCAACTGAAGTGGACGAGCTATGTCTGTTGGGTATTTTGTGCCCTAATAAGGATTTCCTTGTCCGATGCCATGCTGAACTGATGGCTGAATCCATGGGAGCATGGAACCATTTGCCAGGAACTATGTCAAATGCTAACACACGTTTATTTTTTCAATTGTGACATGGAGCAATTTAGAAAATTTACGAGCATTCCCTAGCTTAACGCTTAAAGAGCGAGGGGGGAGAGGTAACGTCATTAATATTTGACATTAGTGGAAAATGTAAAGACCTTGATGCAGAAACAGCAACATGACCTCGTCCTCAACACTTCAGTGGTCAATATGATTAAAAAAAAAAAATCAGAATATTGACGAACTTTATGTCGAAGCACACTTAAATAAAATGTTCGATACAGGTCAATCCCCCGCCACCCAGGCCTGCACAGACATGCAAGTCCTCTGATGACAAGTCAAGAATCAGAATCAGTTATCACCTTTTCTACAAACGATGAGGTGTCCTTACAGGCTGGACCTTTACCATGTGATCAAGGATGGCCCTGAACCGGCGGTAACTTAAATCGTCTTGGTTAATGCTTCACCACCTCAGAAGGTGTTTTTGTCAGTCCATCAAGGCCAAATAGGTGTGTGTGTGTGTGTGTGTGTGTGTGTGTGTGTGTGTGTGTGTGTGTGTGTGTGTGTGTGTGTGTGTGTGTGTGTGTGTGTGTGTGTGTGTGTGTGTGTGTGTGTGTGTGTGTGTAGATTATGGTTAGGGGAATTTCACTGTAAGACTTTTTTATGTGTCATTATCACACCTTCCCGGGCCTTGTTTGCACTTCATACAGATTTAAGGCTGATGTGAGCAACGCCCTCACCCCCCCCACCTTATCCAATAGAAGCCAGTTCAACATAAGACTCATTGTAAACACATCCCTGCTGCTCTTGACTGATATTGTCCTTCTAATGAATGTGTCGCCCTTCATTTTGTAATCAATAAAAAGATTTGGGGAAAAACAAAACGACAACTGAAAAGGGAGAATGGCATTTGTGTGAAAGAGGAGGAAAAGAACAAGTGTTTTTCCAAAATCCAATATTTAACGTGACAGTTGGCCCGCGTTCTAAGTAATCTCATCGGGATTAATAACTGAAAGCAGCTTTAATTTTCACACCGGTCCCATCTCATGGAGGGGTCTCGGTGGACTTGAGGGTCTCTGGATGGTTCCTAATCTATGGCGCTTGGGGGACTTAAACCATTAAGTGCTTTATGGACTAGCAGCAGGATTTTCTATCTAACTCGCTGGCTCACTGGGGACGGGACAGTAAAGTGATCTAATGCATGCTAGTCTGGACTCATTCTAGTCAGCACTCCGGTGTCCACAGTTAGGACTAGAATTCCCCGCTCTGGTAATTCTACCAACTCTAGATTTCTTTTTATACGGCTCAGAGAAACAGTCTCTTAGCCATAAAGGTTGTAAGCCGATAAAAATCTCATCTAATCATGGCATTGAATCTATCATTGTACATTGCAGCGTGAATACTGTCTTTAGACATCGTTTCAGATATCATTTCAACGAGGACAGAGAGTAGATAAGATAAGAGAGACCAATAACGGATGATCAGAAACACATTTCTTAGCTAATTAGATGCCAGTCCACCGGGGGGGTTGGTGCCAATCCCTGTTCACAGGTCATTTCCAGGTCAGATGTGTTTGGTGTGCCAGCCAAGAATAAGAATCCAAATAAGGACAGAAGGTTATTTTGTGACGGGATTATCTTTAAATGATTCTAACACACTGACATGGAAAAGATCTCAAAGCTCTGCAGATCGACCTTGTATGAACCTCGTGCCGGCATGGACGTAACGCCTCAGCTCCACATAATAAGCTCTCTTTATCCATGCCAACATGTCCATGCAACGAGCACTTTACCCATGCATGCTCCGTGTGCGTGTGTTTATGGATGGGCGGCAGTAGCTCGGGAGGTAGAGCGGGTTGGCTGGTAACTGCAAGATTACTACGGTAGTTTGATCCCCGGCTCCTCCTGTGCGGAGTGTCGAGGTGTCCCCGAGCAAGGCACCTAAACCTTACTGCTCCCGATGAGCTGGCTGTCACCTCGCATGGCGGACGCCGCCGTCGGTGTGTGACTGTGTGCATGAATGGGTGAATGTTGAATGCATATCGCTGCAATATTGTAAAGCGCTTTGGGTGGCCACTGGTTACAAAAAAGCCCTATATAAATGCAGTCCATTTACCATTTTGTTCGCCTCAGCAGCTCTGTTCTCTGCATTTGATGCTTCAGTCTGCACAGCCAGTCGCCGCAGCGACTGGCCACACAGTCGAGCGACAGAGCCAGGCGCTCAACCTTAATGATTGCATGCAATTAGTTTATCTGCAAGCAACCTATTGCTGTAGCTGTGAGGACAGAAGGCGTTATTATGTATACTTTTGGGTGTTGCGTATCTCTGAGCGGATAAGGTATCTGAGCCATTACAAGGTATCAGTGTTCAGGGTTAGAGTCCTACTGGTGAAGCCGACTTGAGGATTGAGGTGAGGCAAGGTGCAGCGCTGTGGCTGTTAGACCTCCAGGTTATCAGGGAGTTCATGGTGAAAATCTGGGAATGTGTGAGATTTAGACCTGGTCAAAGATACCAGAATCTGAACTGTGGATTTTGTGGGAATATCTTATTGTTTTGCGCTATCTCAACAGATAGCTATTAATTAGTGCTTTATGAGCTAAAAAAACATTTTAAGTAGAAACATTAGCAACGCAAACATGAAATATGTTCAGATTTGACTTGAGTTACTACACTTGCAAGGATGTTGAATTTAGTCATTTATGTCAATTTAGGCTAATGATCCAAAGGTCTCTACAATAACATACCAACACAAAGGATCTTACATAAAAAACTTGTTTAATCTGTTTTTGTAGGAAACCAGATGATCTACCATCACATCAAATATGGAATGCACGTTATGAAGCATTTCTCTGATTTCTGGCCATCACTCAAAGGATCCTTCCTAGGTTTATGCAAGAAACCTGTGTGATATAGTTCTGGGTGGTGTATGACACCCCACAGAAAACATGGCAGGATCTTACTGTAGAATTGTGAAACAATAGCATATTTTATTGTCCTTATGTGACGTTTACATTATTTTATTCAGATTTGACCTAACTTACCTGACATAAAAGCCTTTCCTTCAAAGGGGAGCGGTTGAGTCAGTGCAGTATAGTTGTAGATGGTCTGAACTACTCCCATATCAAATATGGAGTCATTTTACGGTAGCATCTTGAAATAATGGCATATTTCACTATGCCTTTGCTATTATGTTTTATTGCACTTCTGTGCCTTCAAGTTTAACCTCCCATAGAAATCTTTCCTTTAGAGGTTAGGAGATGAATTTGTTGTTTTAGTTGTATAGTCTATTCCCTTGTCAACTATTGAGGGATAGTACTGTAGAATCTCTTAATAATAGCATATTCTCGACCGAGAATTTTGCGAGTTAATTCTGGTTCTACAAACATAATAATGCTGAAAAACAAAGTTAAACAAGCAACTGCTGAAAAGACCAACTGGTGGCTCATGTGACCGCAGTGTCTTGCACTCGCATTTCTAGTTGGATCACGTCGTAGTATTAATATGAATATAATGATGTCAATAGTAACAATAGCAAATTCTGTTCAGGTTGTGACAGGGTCAGGTTCCTAGAACTCGGCTCCATCTGCAGACATTCCTGGATTTTAATTGATTCTGGTTTTGAGCGTGAATGGCATTTTAATTAATTCACACACACACACGCGCACACGCACACGCATGCATGCACTCCTCTGAGCTTAGTCCGCCAGACATTTTCTTTATTTGACTGAAAGCCGGAGACTGGGCTGACCCCTGTGATGTCATCACGGTGACCTTTTACATGGTCACCCCATCTGCCCTGGCACTGAGCCCAGACCACTTCCATTGGAATGCTGCCGTGGCCCCATTTGTGTGTGTGTGTGCGCACACACACTTTGCATGTGTATGCAAACCTTGCAGTTAATAGGTGAGCGTGCCAGAGAGCTACCGACACGTTTTCCTTTTTTCAAACTTTGCGTGTCTGGTACATAAAAAAAAAAAAGTTAAGCAATCCCCAAGTCTGTGTTTTACACTCGGCAACTCTCTGACGTCTTCTTATTCCACAGCCAAAGGATTTGTATGTTTAACGGTGAAATGAGAACTGATTCTGTCACATTTCACTTATATTTACTTGAAATTATTACTTCATGGGTTGAGCTTCTGCACGCTTAAAGTCAAAATTTTATTCTAACGTTTTTGTTAACTCCATAACCTGGAACTTATGATTTCAGCCCGCTTTGTAAATCTTGTTGAATCACTTTGGTATACAACTAACTTTCATGTAAAAGATTATACTCAGAGGTCAATTATTTACGATGAACAATGCGAAGGGTTGGGCTTACTTACTTGGTTGACTTAAATGCAAACTAAACCCACATTTTTGTAAGGGGAACTTCCGGCTACGAGTACCTTTTTTTATAAATGCAATGTCAGCAGTCGTGACAGTCGTTAAAGGTTTTTAGAAAGAAATCGACGCATTGGGTTCCGTAGCAGCAGGTGCATGGAAAGTTCTCAAACATTCTCATATCCCCCACACTCTGTAGAGCTAGGCTGCACAGCCAATAGAAACTATGGCTCTTAAAGTAGCAGACGTCAAGTCTTAAACCATTTCCCCTGTTTAACAACTTTATACGTTTTAGTCAGAAACGACCCAGAAATGTCTCCACCACGTTTTCTTTTCGACCCAAATGGACCGTTTGCCACTGAAAATAAAGGGATCCGAGGTTTACTTTCTATTTTCTGTTTGCTTTCTACACTGTCTATGCGGACGAAAGTCAGGACGATAACGACCTGTTCCTCTGACACAGGGGTTTTTCCGGAGGACCATTCGCCTGAAGCTGGAGTACGACAAGTGCGAACGCCGCTGCAAGATCCAGAAGAAGAACCGCAACAAGTGCCAATACTGCCGCTTCCAGAAGTGCCTCTCAGTGGGCATGTCTCACAATGGTGAGGACGGCTCCCACGCCCACACGCACGCACACACACGCGCACACGGATACATAACCCCGCTAACACACCTACAGAAACATGAACCCAAACTCAAACAGACACACATTCATAGAAAGACTAACACACACACATATGTTTTCCCGACACCTAAACCTGCAAACTTGTGCTGGGATAGACAGCACACAGAAAAACACACACGCTCACGCACACGCACACATGTGCAGACATGCTCAAGCATACAAAAAAAACAACGAACATTTCTTTACACACTTGCAGTGTGTTCTCACCAACAACCGTTGAGTCTTTAGGCGACATGATAAGGCATGTGTGTGTGTGCAATGTAGTGTTTTTACAAAGCTCCAAGTCACATATTCCACCAAACTGCTTCATCATGCCTCCTTTTTTTTACCCCTCGTTCAAAAATAGACGCGTTGACACACTCCCCCCTAACCTTGCATTGGGACTTCATTAAGCAGGGGAGAGGTCACCCTGCAGTACGGGCTGCATTGTCGCCCTGGGTGAACCCACGCACCCATGAGGTCTGCGTGCGTGCGCTCGTGTGCATGTGCGTGTGTGTGTGTGTGTGTTGGGGGGGGTGGGGGGGGTGACTATGTGTGTGTATGGGAGACCATCTGTCCCTGGTCACGTGGGCCGTGGACACGCTGTGTTTGGAGTGGACGAGGTTAGAGTACGCCGCACGTGGCAGCCGGCCCTCAGCTGACGGTGCGCTTAATTCCTCGAGCTTCTCTGCACCCCGAGATCATTCTCACTGCCGCTTTCCCTTCCCCCCCCCTCCAAGAAGTTGTGTTTTTTGTCAGGCCATCATTGTAAATAAGAACTTGTTCTTAATGATCTGCCTGGTTAAAGGTTTAATAAAAAAAAATTTTTAATAACATGTACGAAAACTGTTGTTGACGATGACTCATAGTCCACACTCCAAGTGAACACCATCCACAATGGTCACAAAGGGACTTATTTGGACACAATGATTATTATAATTTCTCTGCGGTGCAATTCAGTCGTTGATTTTGTATAAACGGTGTCACTAAACACTGAACCTTTAAAGGCTCAGTGTTTAGGTGTTCATCATCTGACAGTTTGTATATTCACCAAAATATATAATTTGGCAATCGCCGTTCAATATGTCACTACCACCAACACCAGCTAACCCAAACCAAATAAAATTTTAATTTGGTTTTGTTAAAGGAACTCGCTAGTACAAAGGACCTAATCTGATGCTGTATAAACAAATTGTATATATGTCGTAATGTGTGCATGATCCAACTCTTAACCCTGAGGAGAACAAGTAGTAAGGATGGTTGAGTTGTTTGGGTGAAAACCATCGAATTGTACAGTAATATATAGGTGTGTGTGTGTGTGTGTGTGTGTGTGTGTGTGTGTGTGTGTGTGTGTGTGTGTGTGTGTGTGTGTGTGTGTGTGTGTGTGTGTGTTTTTCCAGAATATTATCTTGCTCACCAACTTTTTTTATCAGAAAGTCCATGGCCTTCCCAAAAACCAAATGTGCAATCTTCCATCCATCAGTGCTTTTTTTTTTTAATTTTCTCTCTACTGATCTTTTAGCTACCTTGGTGGGCGGGGGTCACAGCTGGAACAGCGAGAGCAAAGTCTGGGGTACATGAGACAGAATGCAATGTGCTCGTGCTCACCTTGTGTCAACACCAACCACATCAGTCGATGACCACCGGTCAAGGTCAATGTCCAGGTCGATCTACTGCTTCAAATAGCTATTTTTGGACTGACGTAATTGTGTGTCTGTGTGTCTATCCTACTTTATGTGTGTGTCTTTCAGTGTGCCGTGTTTGTTTGAGAGAAAAGGTCAATTCAATTGTAAAGGACAACATTAAAACAGATACAGCTCAATGAGAATTTGGTTTGCGTTCAGCTGATCTCGGTTCCAGAAGTTTGACAACGTAGGCCTAATTTCTTGGGGGAGAGTGTAATACTGACGAAAAAAAAGACGGCCGGATTAACACAACGTTCCCTGTTACGTCACGGATATGTTCTTCCTCAGATAAACTCCTGACACGGTCGGAATACATTCAAAGCAAACAAAAGATGAAAGGCCCCGTTCAACCGCAAGCAATCTCACCTGCCATCAGACTTTGGATATTTATCTAGTAAGTCTGAATTGTGATACTGGTATGCAGGATTGCACGTGCTAAATCATGTGACTTGATGGTGAATGCTAGATACGGGTCACTGAGGAGCAGGCTGGGGTGAAGCGCCTTGCGAAAGGATTAGGCTACAGGTTAGGCTGTGCACGTGGGGGAGTCGGACTCGGTAGCTTTTCAGCTTGGACTCAAAAGCCCTAGCCAGTTCACCGTCCAATCAGGGCTGAGGCCTTGGAAGACCTCCGATGTCGTCCAACCCGAGAATTGATTTGAGAAGAGCGATGACCACAGCGGCAGTAGCATTTCTGTCGACAATACTTCCCCTCACACTACAATACGCGCGTATTGGGTTTCATGGGCCGTAATGTCACCAGAGGAGGGGGGCGGAAGGACACCGGAGATGGAAGTGGGAAAGCAGATCTGGGGAAGCGGGACGGCCTATGCTGGACGTTTCTCACTTAATTAATGTTGTGAAACAACCATCGTCGTTCACAGCGGTGCAATATACTGTGACCCCAACGGGTTCAGCTCTTGTCCGAGGCTCGTAAGAGACAGAGGCCAGGACAAACTGAAGCCACTTTGATTGAGAAATCAGTGTAGAGAAATAACTGAATAGAAATTTGATGAATGAAACATTATATTAATGAAACATTTCATTACATTTCTTCATAAAGTACTTAACAAGGTTCCTTGTATCGATAAAGTTGGAAGTCACATGTCAGACTCCCCGTCATTAATAAAATGTATGGTAAAACTTTATAATATATATAAAATTTACTTTACTGAAGGGATGAGGCAGCATGTAGAAAAAAAAAACATTCCTTGAAATTATAAGCAGTGGGTACTTTCTTTGGAGGTATTTAATGTCGATTTAATACAGGAAGTTCTCATCCTTAGTCTCCCCCCTATCTCCTTATGGCAGACAGTCAACCAGCTGACAAGGCCAGGAGTGACAGACTGTTTGCCCTGCCCCCAGCCCGGGTCAGAGACTGATCCCGTCAGCCGTAAGGGGCTCAGAGACGCTCCCTAATGCGCGGCTTAGCACCGGTCATTTCCTCTCATCGTAATTGGACTGGGCTCGGGGCCCAGAGCATCACACATGCTGCTTCACCTGGCCACCATCTTTGCACTCCTGCGTTAGCGGGTTAGCCTCGAGGACTGTGGCCCCACCCTACCCTGTATCAGTTTTTACAGTTTCAGGTCAGATGTACACGACATGTGGGTACAACGGACTCGAGTAAGACTCTAGTCTTTGCGTCGTTTATTTATGTGTGTGTGTGTGCGTGCGTGCGTGTGTGCGCGCCTGGCCACTATGTTTGGATTGAATGGATTGAAATCAGTTTACATGTAATCTCATTAGGGAGTGCAGATCAGGCCGTCTGAGATGCTGCTCTGTAAATACAACACCGTAAGACCGTCTACGAAAACAACACGTCCAGTCCTCACACTTGCTGGTTGTCCTATTTCACCATTGCTCTATTGTTCTGGGCAAGCTGTTTTTCCCAACCCACGGACGCAACTTTACTCATCAGAACTTTGAATTACTTTTCAAATGACGTTAAAGGGTGACCATAAATGAGTGATAAGAAGAGAGAACGGCAGCGATCGTTGAAAGCATCAGTACATCTCTTTCTTTCGTTTTACCAATGAGATGGGTCCCTGAAGTGTGATACACACGACATGTCTGTGTTACCGTCGAGGTAATATCTCGCCTACACTTCTCAGCTATGGTACACTCTGTCCCCTGTCCTGCCCAGTAAGAGGCGCTTGCACAGGGGGGAGTGAGGAAGAAGAACAGGCCCTGGGTAGCTCAACTGGTAGAGCGAGATCATAAAACCAACCGCCTGGTTTGAAAGTTGATTTCCCTCTCGGGACACCCGTGCCCTTGTGGGTTTTAAACGACCCTGTGGGTGCATCAAGCATCAAGGAGATGAGCACGGGTATTTATTTTAACATTCATAATAATAATAACACATTGCATTTTCATAGCGCTTCTCTTGGCATCCAACGACGATGTACAGGAAAAACCTAGACAAATGAACAAACGAGGAATCCATTTTTTAATAAAAAAATGTCGTCATCAAGCTCACAAAGTGAACGTGAACGTGACCATGACGACGCGTTCTCCCCTTTTGCCTCCACAGCCATCCGCTTCGGTCGGATGCCCCAGTCGGAGAAGCTGAAGCTGAAGGCGGAGCTGGTGACGGGGGAGCAGGAGGTGGAGGACCCCCGGCAGGCGGACCAGAAGACCCTGGCCCGGCAGATCTATGAGGCCTACCTGAAGAACTTCAACATGAACAAGGCCAAGGCCCGCACCATCCTCACCGGCAAGACCAGCACCCCCGTGAGTAGTGTGTGTGTGTGTGTGTGTGTGTGTGTGTGTGTGTGTGTGTGTGTGTGTGTGTGTGTGTGTGTGTGTGTGTGTGTGTGTGTGTGTGTGTGTGTGTGTGTGTGTGTGTTTACTGGAATAAGTATCTTAAGAACCTGTCGATACTGATTCATGATCCCATTGCTGAACTGTACACTATATTGAGGTCGTATTTTTGAAGCCCATTAAAATATATATATTTTGCGTCAAAAGACAAATCTCAGACGCCGCTGGGAACCGATTGATTACTTTAGCCTCTCTTGTCATCAGACCAATATCTGATTCGAATATAAATCCACACAATATTTTCATATAAAATATAGAACTGATGGCCTCATGTTGTCAGGCAGTTTGTGGTTTGATCCACGGGGTTCAATGCCCAGCAGAAATGTGCAAACTAAATGTATCCAATGACCTCGCCAGTCGGTGCAGCGGAGTGAAGAGAGTGGGCCGCCGGCCAGGGACAGAAATAACTTGCTCAATCAATGCGCACGGGCCAATGCACTGGCTGGCAAAATCTATTTATAAATAAAATCGAAACTGTCATGATATGCGGAGCCCTGGGCCTCGTGTCCATCCATCACCCAATCCCCTCCTTCTCCACGGCTGCGTTTAAACAATATCTCCTTGTCCTTCCCCTTATTATTTTCTCACTCTACCCTTGAAGAGACGAATCAAGTGTTGATCAAGCCGGAGAATGCCGTGTGGACTCGAGGCCTCTAGAGCCTGTCTGTGCCTCATCAAAGGCGTCCCGCTGCTGAGGTCTGATGGTCACAACCTTCAGACTTTAGAATGATGGAGTTGGAGTCAAATGATGATGTCGAAAAAATCTCCAAAGATTTCGTCTCTTTTTGTCCCTGATTCAGCTGCCACTTTAGACTGCTTTTCTTACTTTGCATTAGGAAACAGAGGCAGGCAAAATCGCTAATGGAACAACTAATAGATCGCAGCCCGCCACTCTCTCTTGCTTATACACTGTTTAATTCGCTCCTATGCAGGAATCAATTTTTT
>NC_140283.1:16258417-16270917 GCF_964030765.1 Micromesistius poutassou
TTAAAATTATCCCTTTATAGCTACATAGAGAGCGTGTCCTCTTCAACGGAGCCCGCCGTGTTGCACCACCATGTTTCTACAGTAGCCCTGTTGGTTGCAATCTGCAACCTCAGCCCTAGATGGCACTAGATTCTAAACACTGAACCTTTAAAGGCTCAGTGTTTAGGTGTTCATCATCTGTTCATGATCTGAGTTTGTATATTCACCAAAATATATAATTTGGCTATTGCCGTTCAATATGTCACTACCACCAACACCAGCTAACCCAAATCAAATTAAATTTTAATTTGGTTTTGTTAAAGGAACTCGCTAGTACAAAGGACCTAATCTGATGCTGTATAAACAAATTGTATATATGTCGTAATGAGTGCATGATCCAACTCTTAACCCTGAGGAGAACAAGTAGTAAGGATGGTTGAGTTGTTTGGGTGAAAACCATCGAATTGTACAGTAATATATAGGTGTGTGTGTGTGTGTGTGTGTGTGTGTGTGTGTGTGTGTGTGTGTGTGTGTGTGTGTGTGTGTGTGTGTGTGTGTGTGTGTGTGTGTGAGTTTGTGTGTGGGGGGGAGTGTGTTTGCGTCGTGTAATCGTGTGCTGACGGAATTGAATGATATTTTTATACAAATGCTATGTATGTACATGTGTGTATGACTAGGTTTGGTCTATGTATGTTGTTTGTTTTGAAATAATGTAAAGAGTTAAATGTAAATACAATTATGGGCAATGAGGCTAATGATATATATATATATATATATATATATATATATATATATATATATATATACACATAACGTCCATACATCTGATTCCCAATTGGGACATTCCTTTGATTTTTCCGAAAAATAGTAATCGGTACATGGCCATTTAGAAAATTTCTAAAACATCTTTAGCCTTCTCTGAGCTGTTTTGGTTTTGATTTAAGTAGTTTTAGTGGACTATACTTAAATTTGAAATGAATGACTTGGCAACTATTCAAATATATTTTAGAGACGTCGCCATTATCATCAGCCAGACATTGCTTGTTTCTCCTTATCACTAGTTTGATGTTCAAAGATCTATTCTGAAACCCAGCGCTCACTTTTGAATGAATCATTGCTCTCTTCATAAATATAAATATGCTATAGTTGGCTCATCATGTTGTCCCCTTTTAATTATTTGTGACACTTAACCTCTGTTTCCTTTTGAGAGAAACGAAATGCACTAATGACTTGTCGCAACAACCACTCAGCTTCATGCTATTCATGTAACGGATTATGCAGTATGTTGTTTTGTAGCCTGCTTCTAGGTTGTGTTGCTTCTTAACTAATGTTATACCTCACTCGCTGCTATAGATATTGTACTAACTCAACCAAACATTGTCATGCCATACGTCAAAGCTTGCTGTGTTCCAAGCTGCCTGTAATACTTTTTTTTCTCAGCAGAATGTCAAATTGCCCGCAGACTTTATCAGCGGCATTTCAGCAATTTGAATAATTTTTGATTCATGGAACGTGTGGTTCCTGGTGATTTTTCAGATTAATTCTGTGCCTTATCAAATGGTCATGCCATATAACTTCAGAGATTAAAAAAGAAAACTATACATTTTTGTACGCATGATGTCTCCAACAACATATTGCCATACATGGTCATCGGACCACACAATGACCGTTTTTTTTATAATATAACAATTATTTTGGACATGAAATGATAATAACAATGCTACAGTTTTGAGTCCAGCTTAAGTTTTTGGTCCAGTCAACCCCACTATCAATCAAGGTCACGTTTGCAACGGGGAGTAATGGGCCTTTATAACCTGGAGGCCATCTTGGTTCTAAATGCTAGCTGGGTCTACTCCACTACGCTAGTGTTTAGAACCAAGATGGCTGAAGGCGAAAAAGTACAGTTTGAGACCTAAACTTAAGAAGGGACTTCTTGCTCAAAGGCCTACAGAATGAAGCATGTCAATCAGTGGGATCTGCTTGCCAAGCATCCGTTATGTGTTTATCCGACAAGGGACTTTTGTGGTATATCAGGGAAACGTAGTCTTCCTTTGTTAAAACAAACTAGCTCAGGACATAGTGCTGTACTGTTTATCTGTCGAGTGGGTTTGTATTGCGCTGCCTTAACAGACCACTGTCACACAGCAGCAATAGTGCTTAATGCAATGTTATAGCTCGTATATTTTCATCATTTCTTAACAGACCGTGAAATGTACCTGGGTAGCAATCATAGGAAGCTATTTGATTTGTTGTATGTAATTGTATTTTTTTTTCTTGGATTTTATGGCATTAATGCAGTGAGGTTTTTTGTGACTTTGTGTAACGCAAAGGAATGATGGATTCTATCTTTGGGTGTTATGTTCATGTGTACTGTTCATGTGGTTTTGAAAAACAATACTGTAAATGTTTGCCGATTGGTTATTTCAACAATGAAAGAGATTGATATGGATTGATTTTCAAAATAAAATAATTTGAATATCTTTGAATGTGGTTTTATTAATAACAGCAATGGTATTTGACATGCCAACTTCATGTTTGAAGTATATTTGATATTTTACAGCAAGTCCTCTATAACAACATTATATATGACCTATGCTGTATTTATTGTCAATAATACTTCAACCATGAAATGTGCAATAAATTAAATCAATCAATACTTTTCATAGAATAATTATGAGGGTATACTGGGCATGTACAATACTTAGAATACTTATAATAGTCATAGGTATAAACATGGACCATAGTACATCTAGAATACATGTATGGACAGCTTTATGAGGTCTATGATTGGGCTCTGTTCAACCAATTTGGAATGAAAACAAAATAAATGTTGCCAGTCAACACCATGATTTATTCAAGAAATAGCTATGGCTTTACATTGTAGATGTTTACATGTACTGTACATTTGTCCTGTTAAGACGCCGTTGGAAATAAGGGCCGAAATAGCCTTGACAGCAGTGCCATCTGCTGGTATGAAGTTAGAACTGTACTACGTGTTACTACATTTATAAAACGCTCAAATGTGAAGAAAAGGTCAGGCTCAGTCTTAACCACACACATCTCAATTTAACCATAATTCTGTACAAACCAACTTATTCAGTCCATAAAACACGCTAATTTGAGATTATATTGCAAAAAATAAATGGTTTATTCCTATCGTTGGTGTGTGTTGGTGTTGGTTTTGACTCCTCCCATTGGCTCGTCACACTGTCCAACATGGCGGCGTCCATGGCGAGGACCTGCACCCGGTTGTTTCGCTTTGCTTCATGCGTTCGTCGGAAGCTATCGCCTCGTTATTTGGCCTTCAACGAGAACTTCCACAGTTCCCCTGCCTTGCACAGCAGACTGCTGCTATCGTTGAACAAACGGGGGGTTCTGAAGGAGTCTTTCCCCGAGGACGCTGCGCACGATCAGCTCGCCCGTGTGCTAGAGTCCGGCGGTCAGACGGTTTACTGCGGCTTTGACCCCACGGCGGACAGCCTTCATGTGGGAAACCTGCTGGCCATCATCGGCCTCCTGCATTTCCGAAGTGCGGGACACCATGTCCTCGCTGTTATCGGCGGGGCTACGGCTCAGATCGGAGATCCGAGCGGGAAGACGAGCGAGAGAGAGCGGATCTCCGCTGACACCCTTGACGGGAACACGCACAGCATCAGGGAGAGCATCCAGAGAATATTCGCCAATCACGAGTTGAACTTTCATGACAGCAGCGCCAAGAAAAAGATGGGCACCGTGACTGTACTCAATAATATGTCCTGGTACAAGGACTGGAACGTGGTGGGCTTTTTGTCGGAGGCTGGGAGGCACTTCCGAATGGGGACGATGCTCAGTCGCCACAGTGTGCAGTCCAGACTCAAAAGCGAGGATGGCATGAGCCTGACTGAGTTCACATACCAGGTGTTCCAAGCCTATGACTTCTATCACTTGAACCAAATATACGGCTGCAAGATCCAGCTCGGAGGCAGCGACCAGCTGGGCAATCTCATGTCTGGCCACGAGTACATTCGCAAGTAAATGACCACCGCATAAGGTTTCCATATGACGTGTCTTTCATTATAAAAATAAAATAAAAAATAATTAAGTTGTTTGTCTTGGGCATATATTACATATAACAATATTAACCTAAACTGCCAAAGACTGACATATCTGAACCATGGTGTTGTACAATTTGTCTGATATTCTGTCTGATAATGTCAACTATGTCAACCCCTGCTGGGGGCAATGTGCGAACCCCCCCAGCCCACCCCCAGCCCACGACACTCACTGTCCATCCACATCAAATGCAGTTCGTCATTTCATACCGGACAACGCTGAACCATGATAACCACTGCTTGATCTCGTGTCGCCGACAGAGTGTGTGGGGAGGAGGTGTTTGGGCTGACCCTGCCCCTGGTGACCAGCTCAACGGGGGACAAGCTGGGGAAGACGGCAGGCAACGCTGTGTGGCTCAACAGGGAGCGGACGTCACCGTTTGAGCTGTACCAACACTTCCTCCGTCAGCCTGACAACATCGTCGAACGGTGGGTAGTGGTGTAGTTGACGGTGGAATAGTTAAATGTATACGTCGAGCTGTGTGATGGCCATGGCGGTGTTGGTAACATGTTGGGGTTTGCTGCTGGTTCTGTAAATACAACACATGTGATGTGTGTGTGTGTGTGTGTGCAGGTACCTGAAGCTGTTCACCTTCCTGCCCCTGGGGGAGGTGCAGGGGCTGATGGAGCAGCAGCGGCTGGACCCGGGGAAGAGGCTGGCCCACAAGCGGCTGGCGGCCGAGGTCACCAAGCTGGTCCACGGCAAGGAGGGCCTGGAGAGCGCCAAGAGGTGAGCGGAGCCCCGGTGGGCGTGGTTGGGAGAGGACCTTTTTGTTTTTGTTGTAAGATTGTAGTTGAGGATTTGTTTTAGTTTCTCCTGCAAGAAAGCGACTAAAACAGCAAAACAATGTAGTTGGGGCCTGCTTTATGCGGTCAGATAAAACGGGGACAAACCTACGTGGGCATCCTCACACATGATTGACAGGATGGGGCTGTCAATCAGCGGTCAGGATTTTTGCACGAGGTTGTCGATCAGCCCGCTTCCAGTATCGCAGACATGTCACTGGTGTATTCCCACTGTGATGCATTTGTGACAAGGATTTTGATGTGAGTACAAAAAATGAGTCTAGCTGTAATTCTAAGCAGCACAACATGAATATAGTCTTTACATGGATTTCATTCATACCGTCACAACATGAATAAAATCTTTACATCGATTTAATGCATAATTTCACTACATGAATATAGTCTTTAGAATTATTTAATTCATACTTTGACAACATCAATTAAGTCTTTACATTGATTTCTTTACATTTAAGATGATTAAGATTGCGATGAATTCTGCCCATTCTGCCTCCGTTGCTGTCTGCGGTCAGACCAAAACACACCTGAGTGACAGGGGCTGTCCTTATCCCGCCTCTTGTGAACCTCGACCCTACGTCATATCCCGCCCCTTGCAAGCCCACCCCCCTAAACCCTCCATTGATTCTACTGATGTCTGAGCGACATCAATGTCCGCATATAGGGCATCAAGTGTGAATAATAAGCCAAAGGTTTTTGGGTTTGTTCATAGTATTAATGATCATATATATGTAGATGTGTGTGTGTTATCTGTATCGGTATCAGCCTTTAGGAGCTGAAAGTTTTCGGTTATCGGTATCGGTTAACACTTTCACAACATGAATATCGTCTTTAGTGTTCACAATGATTTCCTTCATTCTTTCGTGACTCATTTTCCTTCATTCTTTCGTGACCAGCACTTTCAGATTTTTTCATTCTGTGGCAGGGCTGAGAGCTCCTATGTAAACCGCCCCTTCAATTCACATTCAATAAGCAGAGGACATGTGGGTCGCAATAACGCATAATCAACAGGTGACCTGGTAACCATATCTGCATATCTCAGGTGTTGCATGCAGTAGCCGTAGTTAACCTAAAGGGGGCGTCATCGACAATGAAAACCAACTCACCAAAGTGGTGTTGGGATTGGGTCTCTCCTTTAAACAATACTTATACACATCTCTAGGATTTGTCAATCGCTCTTAGAGGTTTTGTTTTCCCCTTGGATGGGCATGAATACTTTGTGAACTATCAGTAGACATAATTTAGTTGTCATTCATATCGAACCTGTATGCAAGTCTTCAGATATACTTATTATTCATTTAGGTGATATTCAGATTCAGTTTATTAGAGATTTCCTCGTACCCCTATGCAAGCCTTCAAAGTCCCCCTAGGGGTACCCGTACCTCCCCTCCTTCTGTTTTAACATGGTGTGTGGGGTTGCAGGTGCACCAACGCACTGTACAACAGCAGCGTGCAGGCCCTGGAGCAGATGAGCGACGAGGAGCTCCAGGAGCTCTTCCACCAGGCCCCCTTCCACGAGCTGCTTCTGGAGCCCGGCTCCACGGTGCTGGACATCTGCCGCCAGGTCCAGGCCATCCCCGACGGACCCAAAGGGTAGATAACCCCGGCTCGGTCTCTCTGGCTCTGTGTGTGTATCTCTGTCTGTCTCCATCCGTCTGTCTGTCTCTCTCTCCCTCTTTGTTTTTCTCTATACATGCTTCTCTCTCCGACTCAGACTCGTTTTGTCTCTGTCTCCCTCTATCTGTCTCTGGCTCTCTCTTCATCTCTATCGGTCTCTGTTTCCATCGCACACTCAGTCTGTCTGTCGGTCAGTCTGTCTGCCTCTCTCGCTCTCTCTTTCTCTCTCTGACTCCATCTCTCTCTCTCTTTCACCTTCCTCTGGCTCTTTACATCAATTCTCTATCAGCTTTAAATATCAATTAAAGGTTTTTTTTTTATAACTTTTCTTCAATACTACAAATTATACAGTACATGGGAAACGACACAAGAACAAGTAACTTGAGTTGAGAATAACAATAACAACTCTGAATTGCAGAGATACAGGAATCAAGATATTATTATTTAACAGTATATAGCTTGCACTGTTGATATTCTTACCTGCTATACCACCGCACATTTGTTGAAAGGAAGCATTGGTGAATATTTTCATTGAAGAAAGCGTCAATGAAGCAAAGTGAAACCACCCACCATGCTGACTACATTGGTTCTCCCTGCTGACCCTTCCGTAGGTACCGCATGGTTACAGAGGGAGCCGTATGGATCAACCACACCCGCTCGGACAAGCCGGAGCAGGTGTTGATACCAAAGATCCACGTCCTGTCAAACGGACTAAGCCTTCTCCGGGTGGGCAAGAAGAACTTCTACATCATCAAGTGGCTCGGACTATGAGCCGGAAAGCCTCTTTGGATGACAGGGTGGACAGAACAAGCTCACACTCCACAAGGACTTCACTCTGTGGGACTTAGCGTGGAGGTAGGGATAATGGGCCGCTGGGCCAAATCGCTGGGCCAAAAGTGGAACAATGATAAACGGATGGATGGGTGGAATGTTAAACGGACATCAAATTGTTGAGTCAAATTGTTGGCCCTTGTACATGTATTACACATGTTAACGTGTATTTATATGTATATATATGTGATTGTTTGATTTGCGGCCCAGATTCATGATTAAAAAAAAATATTATGATGTTACGGTTGTATGAAATAAGATGTTTTTACATAAGTTGGAATTATTAGTAGCAGTTCTCAAACATGACCACTAGTGGGCAGTCTTGTTCCAGACATTGGAAGCAGGTTGCTTGGGGTGGCTTCGAGTTAGAAAAGTACTATTTCCACCAAAAAGGATACGCCTAATAATTGTTTAATTTAGAAAAAGTAATATTTCTGTAATATAATTATTGATGATAGACTATCCATTGTTTCACGAATTCCCTGAAATGCAATATAATTTGACCACTTGGTTGTTTTTTTCCATGGAGTTAAGTTGTATCCCTAGATTAGAACTGGTGTAATTAATTTAAACCTTTTATTTTTTTACAATAATTAATTTATTATCATTTGTAAGTCATAGGTTTTACTAATAGAGGCGATTTAAATGTAGTTTTTTTTATCTGACATCTTTGTCAAAACAATAAAATAATTTATAAGCAACATTTAAAGAAAGGGCCACGTTCTTTAATGTGTTTGGCCCTGTAGGGCTCATTCGACCTGCCGAACTCGACCCTACTCTAGAGAAGCAATGTCCAGTTTCTAAAGTTAAATTTTTTGTCGAGGTATTTATATTGAGACAATGGGTACATTTACGATAGATTATGAGTTTCAAAACAAAAAGTTATGTACATCCATTTATAAAGAATTCTTCGTCCGGTGTAAATTATGTCAAGTTGCGTCATACTCGAGTGTGTTTTCGTTGATCGTGTCGTGACTCTCCAGCGTGCAGCGTGTTCACCTTAAGAAAAGTGGGCGGGCTGAAGACCTTTAACCAATGAATGCCACTCTCCGGGTTAAATAGCTTTCTGTGTCAATCATTTTCCCCCAGTCAGCCTCCCCTCAATTCCCAAGTACATCTCTCAATCGCCATATTGGGTACTGAAAAGGTTCGCCTGCAATTTCTTTCCTCTCACTACGGAGCGGAGTGGACGGACTGGCTCAGTTTTGCTGCACTGGGTATTCATGTTCAGTGGAGACAACCATTGCTCGCTTTGCCATTGCGGCGCTCACCGTTTTTGACCTAGACATATGCATGACATGCGTGCATTTTTGTTGATCTCTCGTTTTACGCGTGTGTTGGATTTGACTGAGCGAATACGAAGAACGCATTTTGAGTGTTAATATCTGGACGCTCTCCGATCTCTTGGAAAATGTCAAATGTTCGCCTGTCGAATGGGAGTCCAACGTTGGAGCGGACGGATGCCCGGGTGTCTGAGCACCCGAAACCGTCCTTTTGCAGAAGTCTTTTCGGCCCCGTGGACCACGAAGAGTTAAAGAGGGAATTAAAGGGACATTTACAGGAGATGGAAGAGGATGCCTCTGCAAAATGGAACTTCGACTTCGCGAATCACAGGCCGCTGAACGGGAGGTTCAATTGGGACTTGGTGGATTGTAAAGACCTTCCCGATTTCTACAACAAACCTCCTCGCTCGTCGAGACCGTCGACGTGCTCCACTGGGAATAACAACGTGGATTTAAACGGGAATCATAGCTGTGTTGTGATGGGAAGTGCCCGGCCGCCCCCCGCAGACAGCGAGAGGTGCGAGAGTCAGATGGACTGTAGCGAGCAGTGCCACGGACAGCGGAAAAGACCTGCCTGCAACGGTGAGCCCGGTGCCCCGATTCAAGCCCAGAAAGCCTCACACCGCCTCCATACAATTTAAAACTGAAGCATTAGGCCTAGAGATGTATTTGAGAAAAAAACACTTGAATATCTTTCTTTCAGTGAAAGACGATAAGGATAGAAAATGTTTTTTTTTTTATTATAAATGTCTAAAAAAAAAACACTACTTCCAGCCTTCCAGGTGTCTTTGTGGTGGAAAAAAAGCTTTTTCACAAAGTATATTAAATCTCACTATTTTTTTTATTTTTTTTGCAGACACTGCGACCCAAAGTAAAAGGTCACACACAAGTTCGGATGAAGTTCGGTGCCTAAACTTGACACATTCGGCCGAGCACACACCCAGAAAGTCCAGTCCCAAGAGGCAGACGTGAGACCCAGAAAGGTAAGAAATGACAATTCAACTTGTTTTTGTTATTGTGTGTGGAATCGTAGGTGATCTTAATGGTTATATGCCAGTCTCCTCACGTTAAGTTATTCTAGCGTCGTTTTCCCCCATTTCGTCTTTTCACAGCTGTTGTGTTTAAATCCCTTCACGCCTATTGGAAATCCTACTTAGTCTAACGTTATAAGAGTTGGGTGTTATTGGTGCTGTTCACATGCTGCTCGATTATCAACCGATCACTCGAATCTATTTAGTATTTATTCGTATCGTGTCTAACGCCCCTGACTATGTCAAACTGCATAAATGTCGAAGTGTCTCGGTGCCTTATGCTTCTAGGTTCTAGCAACGATTTGTAGGTACATTTCGAAGTTTTTATACATTGCGACGTTCGGCCACAAAGGGTTAAATGAGAGGCAGCACGAATGTCACATTTACTACAACCGCTGCCACAGCGAGGTTGAGTTTCCTCCAAAACTGTAAACAAGTCCTGTGAACAACACTATAGTAACACGTCAGCAACCACTGCCCCCACGACCAGGAAGGAATAAGGGGCTGGTCCTAGATCCCAGGGTCCGAACGTACAGTCAGTCACCAGCCAATCAGTGATTGCTAGGACTGCACGTTTTGAGAGGTGATTGGTTGGTTACCGAAAGAGGTACAGCCCACAGCTTTGGATCGAGCAACTATACTGTCTCTGAACGCACTGTGTAGCCTACACAGTAGATAATGCCCCATTGCAACACATGTCTGTTCGACTGATACTAACGTTAAAATCCTGTAGGCTTAATGAGCTGACCTAAGAAGATAAGGGTAGTGGGCCTATGGCCTGTTTAGCGTTTAATTAGCATTTTGAGGAAATGCACCATACATATCAGATTAGTCTATTGCTCAAGGATGCAGTTATGAAATACATGAACCCTTATGTATGTTCATATTTAACAACTAAATGTAATGTTACATGAACATTGAATCTAATAAACTGATAATGTCTTTGTCCATCAGATCTGAAGATGTATTTCCCCTTTGGTGCGGGAGAGCTCAGTGTTGGCCGACGTGGAAGAGGAACTACACAACAGAAACATATCAACTCTCCTGACGACGGGGGGAGGGGCACTGAATAGAAACACTAAAGTTGTGGCACTCAAATTAAAGTTACTGCCTCTTAAAGCAGTCTATGTAGCAGTGTGCAATTAGGTTGAAATTCCCTTTTTGCTCTTTTTCTTTGTGTGTGAGTGTGTGTGTGAGTGAGTGAGTGAGCGTGTGTGTGTGTGTGTGTGTGTGTGTGTGTGTGTGTGTGTGTGTGTGTGTGTGAGCGTGCGTGTGTGTGTGTGTGTGTGAGTGTATATACATCTATTTCTCTCCAAATGTAGCACATAAGAAAACATGATATGAAAGCAAATCCTTTTATGTAAAAAAAAAAAAGTGTGAATATTGATTTGACTTGAATTGCAGTGTAGTTTGATGGTTGTTTTTTTTTCTCCAAATGCTGTTCCCTATATTTTGCCTTAAGACGATTTGACTTTGACATGGTCTCCATTTGCCACCTAAACAGGCTTCTGATAAGTGTTATCTCAATAGGTCACCCCCCTCATAATCTGCAGTGAAGAACGGTACCAATGTAGCTCCTTTCTTGTTTCTTGTGGTCCTTCCTTTTTTTTTTTCTTTTTTTTTTCCCCCACGGCCATTGTCACAAAGTGTCAACACAAAAAAATACAGGTTCTCATTTCACTTTTTTTTTCTCCAGCCCCTAGAAGATCAATACAGCATTTCTTTTTTTTATTTTTACAAATATCTATAACATTTAATGTTACATCCTTTGCTGTAGTGTAAAATTGTATTTCTCAAACCACCTAATATTTATTATGTCAAAGAGCTGTTATGGTATTGATTTAAATCCTGGAACGTTATATATTATTATTATTAATATTATTATTATTTCACTCTCAAAAAGTTCTCCCATTACTTTGTGACATGTTCAGGTGCATGTGACTACCCCTGTAGAGTTTTGAGGTACTTTTATGCTGAAGGAGACAACATAAACTGCACAGGTAGTGTTTTTATTTTAATTTTATTTTTGTTCAATATCATGCCATCCTCCTGTCCCCTGTCCCTAGGACGTATCTTGTTGCTGTTTTAATTATATATTTTTTGGAATAGGAGCTTTTATTTTCTAAACGAGATGACTGTCCTACAATGCCAAATACATGGTTGCTCCGGTATGGCTGCCACAGCCTGTTTGCTCCAGATTTGACTTCACATTGTGTTCCTTTGTGATAACCTACAGAAAATTTGTTCCCCCCCCCCCCCACTCCTATCGCCCATTGTGGTTGATAGCCTGCTGAGGACGCACTTGTGTTGCATCTATAAGCCTCCCCCCCTCCTCCTATCTCTCTCTCTGATTATTTGCATAAGAAATGGGTTTATTCAAAGAGACCAATGTTCACCTGGACGGAAGTTGAAATGTGTGTCTCAGAAAAGCCACCGTGCCTGTGTATTTATGTAAATCTTTTGCAATGTACCTAAATGTACATAACTTTGTAAAAACACTGAGAAATTATACTAACTTATTTATGTCAAGCTTTTTTTTATGTAGAATAAAATGGGTTTTTTGATCACGGTTATCCAAAGTGGCATTTACATTATTATAATGGTATTTTGTAAAAGCATATTTTTGGTAGTTTTTCTTATAAGGTTGCAAACTGAGCCTGATACAATATTTGATGTGCATTTTGTAATGTGTGGTTATAAAATATGTTGCAATCAATTAAAACAAATTGAAATCTAAATCTACACATTGTAGGCTATTTGTTCTGTGTACACTTGCACTCATGTTCAAATAGGCACAGACAGTACTACATTTTGCATGCTGTGGTTTCAACGACTATTAGAAAAGATCAACAAAAACAAAAAATCAA
>NC_140283.1:16275917-16283417 GCF_964030765.1 Micromesistius poutassou
GGCCGTCTCTTGGCGGGCGCCCTGGTTCGCTGCTGCCTCTGGTTCTCTCGTCAGGCGCTCTGGGCGGACCGGCACGCCGCACGCTCCCCGGGTCTGTAGCGGCTTGTAGGGGCGAATGAGCATGTTCTCTGACACATGTCCTGATGAGGAAACCAGACCGCTGCCCATATGAGACTCACCTCTCACTCGTGCTCCCTCTCTCTCTCTCTCTCTCTCTCTCTCTCTCTCTCTCTCTCTCTCTCTGCACGTCTCTCTGTACGTCTCTCCCTCTCTCTCCATCTCTCTCTCTCTCTCTCTCACTGTGTCTCACCCTCTCTCACTCTGTCTTGCGTTCTTTCACTCTCTTGCTCTCTCTCTCTCGCTCTCTCTCTCTCTCTCTTGCTCTCCTTCACTCTGTCTGTATGTCTCTCTTGCTGTCTCGCTCTCTCGCTCTGTCTATCTGTGGAAAGCCACTGTGAATGTGGTCCATTGGCCTCCTAGTATTTAATTTTCCACTCTATTTTCAATTTTCACTCAGTGAAAGTTACGGCTCTGGGCTGAGGTGGAACCGGGGACTGTGCAGTGTCAACTGAGGGTGAATTGATAATAATATAAAGCCTCCAATAAAGCATGGAATGAACGTTATGTTAAACTTGACATTGGCACTGTGAGTTATTGAACCTAAACACCTTAATTTAATTTAACCTAAAACATTTATGTTTTCTTCTCCTTTATAATCATACTGTCTCCTCTCGAATCATTTCTTGTGGTTGCATTTCGCTTGTGGTTGAGGCTTACGCAGTACAACACCATTTTCAAGGAACTGGACAAATTCTTAGTTATTGAATTGTCCTCTCACTTCTCTTTTCCAGTGAAGCATATCAGAAAGGTTGATAATTAGACTTTTTATTATTAGATTTATTATCAACCTTGCGATCAAGTCTCTTGCTTCCTCAGCTTTTTATATGTTCCCCATTCTCTCTTAATCTCTTTTCTTTTCATTTTTCTTTTGGTTTTATTTGTACGAGCACGTTGTTTTTCATGGGCAGGACTAACCTAAAGACAGTCGGGGAAGTGGGAAGTTCAAAGACGATAGAATAACAAATGGCATAGGACCGCAACTCAGAATCAAACCTGGGTGACTACCAGACATGATGCTTCCGTTGTTGGTACGCTAGCTTGCCTGATCTTTCCTAAGACTCTCTCTCTCTCTAGCCCTGTACCTCTCTCTTCCTCTCTCCGTACAGTAGCACCAGGGAGGACAGCAGTGTGCTGCCTGGGCAGAGCAAACCCCCCCCCCCCCCCCCCCCTGCCCAGAGCACCACTGAAGCCCGTCCACTCTCCCACCAGAGGGGGGTTCTCTCCCCCCGTCCGAGAGGCAGAAGTCCCCCTCGACAACGTGAACCGATAGCCCCCTGCTCCACCCCGGCCTCTCCCCTACACCCCCCCCCCCCCCCACACCCTTCTCTCTGGAAACGTGTGTCCGGGGCTCTGTGTGCAAATCCACTGTGGCGGTAACACAATATTAGCGAGAGCACACGCTCAGCCTAGCCAGCAACTGGGTGGGGCTTTTTCTTCGGCAGTCCCGCTCTGGACGGAGCACTTGAAACGGAGAAGCTGGGACGGCTCTTTGGATGGGGAGCGAGGCTGGGTTTTGTGTTCTGTTGTTCTTGGCTGAGGAACTGGCCTCTGGCCGGGCCCAGGGGTGGAATGAGGTGAGCCACAGACATATGGACGAGGAGAGCTCCTCGCGAGGGCCAGGGGTTATGCGGGGTCACGCTAACCTCCCGGCCTCCCGGGTGATTTATTATCCCGTCGGGGTGATGTCGCCCTGGCCTTGGCCAACCAGGGGTCACAGGTCAAAGGGCATACTGTATCTAAGAGGTTGCACACAAGCAAGGGGGTGTTCTGGTGTTAATGCAGAGTGCCATGGATTGGGGTGAACATGACGGGTCCACACAAGACTTCCTTGCTAAAGCTGTCCCTTTATATATACCTAGTTAGTGCTGTTACACAGCATCCTATTTCATAAATAAAGACATTATTTAATATTGACCTCTGAGCTTGACGCATACCAGGCTAAATATTGGATTCATGTTCAATAGAGCGTGAGGTCAGGGTTAGGGTCAGGGCCATTTGTTTTGAATAGGTGTACGAACCAAAGTAGGTATTCTTTAACGCCTACACGACTTACTTCCACTACCTTCGCCTCTGCTGAAGGGCAGCCGTCGCCATCGCCATGGGAATGCGAAGCATTCTACAGGAAAGTGGAGCAAGGGAGACCAGGAGGCCACGACAACAACTGTCCTCCCGGAGCCAACTGTCTGCCTCGCTATTTGTAGAGTCCTGACAAGAGTGGGCCCCACACCCCCCCCCCCCCACCCGGTCCCACCGCACCGTGTGCACAAACACACACACACACACACACACATCCACACAAACCCACTCGCACGCACTCACAGACACACACACACACACACACACACCTGTTGACCCATATCTGCTTTCATATGTTATTCAGGGCCCGCGGCAGGCCGGGGCCTCCCTGGACAGGTGGTTCCCCTCAAAGCCCTATGTTGGGGGCCAGGCCTGGGGCCGGGAGATGCTGCCTGACGCCCATGCAACCACCAGAAGAGCACTATTGGCTGAACAGCATCTCCTTGAGGACCCGATGCCAGTGGTTTTTCAAGGCCCATTGTGATGTGGAATTTGACTGTCTGGAGGTATCTGTATACTGTCTAGACTTTAAGTATTTTGAATTATGTTTTAATTTAGAGTTGAGGATCCAATGGCATTTTTTGAAGGCTGGAAATGTTTTGTGGTCTGGTCTGATAAAAAGCATTTTTCTGAGGGAGACGGTGTGTAACCATGATTCAATGATTGGTGAAGTAATAATGAGGATGTTTTGATATTACTTGTTCACTATATTCCTTCTGAATACCTTGTCAAATTTCACTTGGTTGGTTTTTAGGGTTAGGGTTTGGTTTTAGTGTTTTTAGTGTTTTTTATTATTATTTTATTTTGTGTTCGGTTGGCGTTGGGTATTAGGTTTTGGGTGAGGCTTTATAATGTCAATGTAATTTTTGTCGTATTAAATACTCTTACATTTGAAGCAGAAACAGATTTGTAGTCAACCTCTTCTTTAAGTACATTTAAAATGTAAGAATAATGCCTAATTACTACCTTCAAGAATTAAAGAAGTACATTCACAAAATAACAGACTTTCCTGGGAAATTGTACAATGGACACCGGCCACTGTCAGTATCCACCCCAGAGCCTGTGAGCAGATGAGTCATCTTATCTCGAGAACATCTTGTCTCCCTTGCAGCCACACTAAGCTAACTGGGGTGTTTTCCTCATTGTTTTTAATTAATTGATATCAAGTAAATGAATCGCCTTGCTAGTCTCATCACGATCATTAGACATACATATGTGCATCATTACACCTAGAGACACACCAGCGGCTCACAGCCAAACCCCTCCCAGGCCCATGTACCATGACCTACGACCTTGAGTATAGAAGAGAAGATTTTTGCCTACCCTACAGCCCCTCTCTCCCTTTCTTTCCCTTTCTGTCTCACTTCCTCTCTTTTTAATATTCTTCTGGCTAAGCACTTCTTTAGATCCTCTTTTGGGTCGCACTCCTGTGTACTTCCCAGATCAAACTGTCTTTTGAAGTGGCTTGTCTCCGCGACTCTTTCTAGTTTTAAGATGAAAGGTGGGGTGATGGGGGGAGGGTGGGGGGGGCAGTATGGGCTCCCGGGCGCTACATAAAGCACCCTCTGTAGACGGAGCTCGCCGTTGGCCCACGGTCTACCTCTCTCTACCCCTGCCTCTCTCTCTCTCTCTCTCTCTCTTCCCTCGCTTCCAAATTGGCCCAACAGTGATAGAAACCAGAGGAGGGCAGCAGGCAAGGCAGCACCATGACGTCTAATCTGGCTAATTGAAAATGTCTCTTTCCTCCTCCCTTCCCCCCTCCCTCTTTCTCTCCTCTTCTCCCTCCCTCTCCTCTTTCTCCTCAATGTCTCTCCCCCCACCCTTTTCGTTCCCTTCCTCCTCCTTCACTGTCTCTCCCTCATTGCTCCTCTCCTCCACTCCTCCCCCATCCCCTATTTCCTCCTTCCGCCTTTACTGTCCCTCTCTCTCCCTCTTTCACCTCCCTCTCTCCCTTCTTTCTCCTCACTCCCGCTCTCTCCTCTTACTCCATTCACTAGCTCTCCGGCCCCTTGCCCTTGTAACCCCCCCCCCCCACACACACCCAGTCCCCCCTTTTGTCCCCTGCCGATCCACCCCCTTCTGAGGAACCTACCCCTACAGCTCCTCTCCTTCGGACCTTCCCAACCACCCCCCCCCCCCCCCAACTCTCTCCCTGAGCTGGACCCTGCTGATCTTGGGACATCCCCAGTATGTCTTGGCCTTTGAAGGCAAATATAATTGAGTGGTAATTTGATCCGTATTCTCTCTTTCCTCCGCATGCCTCTCTCGATGGGTTATGGAATATTGCAGCTCAAAGTAGGCACGGTGGACGTGGTTGTTTTCTCTCTCCTCTCTTGCTCTCTCTCTCTCGCTGTGTGTGTCTCTCTCTCTCCTGCTCACTTCCTCTGTGATTGCACAGCGAAGGGAATTTGGCGAAAACGAGAGGATTATATTTGGATGGAAAGCACCGGCCCACAGCTAACACTGCCGTGACCTAAAGAAAGAATGAAAGAAAGATAGAGAGAGAAATACGTTTGACTCCTTTTTTCTATCTTTCATTTTTTCTTCAGGGAAAGAACAAAAAGAACGCTAACAGTGTCTCGGTCCAACTTGCTCTCAGATGACAACTTACTGGACAGAAAAAGAAGGAAAGGAAGAATGAAAGGAAGAAATGAGGAGAAATGGAAAGAAAAGAGACAGCTCACAGCGTGTTGACCGAACTCGCTCTCGGATGTCAACAACTGGACCGAAAAGAAGGAGAGAAGAAAAAGAAAGACAGAAAGACAAACAAGACTACGACTTTGAGCGCTTCAACCGAACCCGATCACGGAACTGATAACTCGGTAATAGAATCTGTACTAAACCAATGGAAAGAAAACAAGGCCGACGTATATGAAATGGATGTTTCTTTATTTACAGTAACAGTGCAGAGGGTGTGCGTCAATATCCTTTACACCCATTTTCATCACCATCGCCATGAGCCTCTCTCTCTCTCTCTCTCTCTCATTCTTTCTGTGCTTTTCACTCGCCCGGTCAAGCAGGGCTCCAGCAGTTTCTCCTCAGGTTGATCTCTACACATGATAATAAATACAGTAAGGCAATGTTCTTATTTACAACGTCTTACAAAAAACTGTACAGCAGTACGGGACGGACTGAAAATGTGTATCAAGTTCAATCAACAAATAATCCCTAACCACCCCCCTTTTTTTTTTAAATAATTGCTCACTTTTTCATTTAATTATTAAGAACAATACATATAATGTTCAACCACTGCAAAAAAAAAAAGATATTGAAATTAATATAGCAGTAAGAAAAACAAATAGATAGAGAGTAGAGTAGAGACTCCACCCCTCTCTGTTTCAGCCTCAGCTGTGTGTGTATGTGTGTGTGTGTGTGTGTGTGTGTCTTTCCAGGAATGTGCATAGCATAATTATGCAAGGTCTTGCGTCGCCAGTCGGTTCAGGGCTTTTGTTTTCTCCTTACAAGCCTGTGTGTCTTAGGTGGAGCAACACAATGAAAAAAAAACAGCATAACGACTCATACATTTTAATCCCAAACATGGTCTCTTAATGATAAAAAACATTAACGCTTCACTTCACGGTCTTGGTAGTGGTCGGATATTTCATACCTTAGAAAAAAGCCGCAGAAAAAAAAAGAATAGAAAAAAGTGATGGAGCACGCCGGCTACTCGGAGCTTACTGTTTGAATTCTACACATTTTTGTACTGTTTCCTTTCATTAGTCACTCCCAGCAGGTAATCTCCTCTTACCAGGAATCCAGCACTTCATTAGCTCCGCAAGAGGAGGACAAATAATCAGAGCTTTAATGGGGGGCAAATGTATTTCAAATTGCACACAGCTTTGCAAGGAAAACGGTAATACGAGAGAAGTGTACGCGTGGTCCGGGCACCGGCTGGGGTGGTGGAGTTGTTCTAGGGGAGGGGTGGTGGTGGTGGGGGGGGGGGGGGAGGTGGAGGTGGAGGTGGAGGTGGTGGAGGATTGAGGCTGAGGAGAGTCAACACCCCGAGTTAAGTCTCCTCAGACCCTTGGCACCTCACACCAGACACTTCAGGGCTTTATTTCTGGAAGACGGTAGACCGACCCTGTCCCGGGCGCTGGGCTCGTTTTTTATTAGCCTCACGGAGCCGTAAATCAGTATTGTATAACCCCTTCCCCCTGACACCCATCTCTGTTTGTTTCTTGATCTGACTCCTCACTACACCAGCTTAATGTTAAAACTCATGCTTCTCTTGTTTCGGCATTCCGTCCACACTTGAACAAAAAGCAAGGCGCTCTTTTTTGTGTCAAAAGGTTTCCGAAACAGTGTTCAAAAGAACACTTCCGAACCTTTTGACAACAAAACGTTTCTTTCTTGTACCTGGGAGGGGGGGGGGGGGGGGTGGCCAGGGGGTCTTACTCTATTAGCTTGATGATGGACTACTACACTGCTGCCCCTCCCTCGCCCAACCCCGCTGTGCCATTCAATCACCATCAATAAATAACCACCATGGCCCCCAGAAACACTTAAGGCTGGATGGATATGCAGCAGAGAGGGGTGGGGGGGGGGGGGGAGTGTGCCCTTGTTTCTGGACCACTTGGCGGTGGAGGAGGAAGAGGAGGAGGAGGAGGATGACGGCGGTGCCAAAAACATCAGTACGGGCCCTGAAGGAGGGGGGGAGGAATTCCTCGGGGCCCCCGGGCATTGGGCTCTCTCTAATGTTACCTCAGGTCTGGGGGGAGCGCGGCGGAGCCCGGACTTCATTACTGGGTTAGTTAGCGCTTGGAAAAACATTCGCCGGTGTCGGAATGCTGTGGTGGGATATTCATAAATCCACATCATCGGGTAAAGTGTGGGGAGGGTTGGGGGGGGGGGGGGTGGTTTGAGGCTTCCAACGAATGCAGAATGAGTACAAAAAAGAGTGGTTGGGTATGAACGGCTGTATGCCACAAGGGGAAAAGGGGGGGGGGGGTTGGTGGTAGAAGGCGGAGCTACAGCAGATGGAGATACGTTTAGGTACGATTAAGCTCTGTCTCTCTTTGTACACTGTGGATCCTTGTGTCCTAGGTTTGTGTACTCTCATCTCGAGTCCTAAGCGAGCACACCCACTAATGGAGAAGTCATGGACTTGAAAGTATCAATCCTCAAAGTTCAAAGGTCAAAGTTCAGCGGAAGAATACAAAAAAAAACAACACAATTACGATTCCTAAGAGGTAGAGAAAAAAAAAACGATTCCCCTCACGATGATTGCTTTGAGCTCTCTTCGTATCACGACGAACCCCCTCACGACCGCTTCCTGTGTCGCCTTAGTGACGACGTCACCGTGCG
>NC_140283.1:16300917-16310917 GCF_964030765.1 Micromesistius poutassou
TCCAACCCCTGTGTGTGTGTGTGTGTGTGTGTGTGTGTGTGTGTGTGTGTGTGTGTGTGTGTGTGTGTGTGTTTAGTTAACTTTGTAAGAATGTGTCTATGTCTACATGTTACTGTCTGGAGGTACATGTCTGTACAAAAGTCACACACACACACACACACACACACACACACACACACACACACACACACACACAAAAACACACAAGACCCCTCACCCCCCGGTTGTGGGAGCCCAGTGCTAATGGTCGCCGGTTGTGTATTGTGAAAACAGAGAGAGTTTTTATGCCTTGCTGGGTTTGAACAAGGGCACTGGGTCTTGAGACCTGGGGGCCCCCCCCGGCCTGATTAACCTCTCGGTGGCACCACCTTCAACATCCGGACCAAGCGTGCCAGCTCTCTACTCTAGCTGCCCCCGGCCCCCCGTCCGCAACCTAATACCTGTTGGACCCCGCAAAACAGGAAGGAAACAAGGGGGCCACGGCGTGCCAAGCTGAACACCAGATGAAGGCGCGAACACAAAGCACGTCCCGTAAAGCAGTCCCGCTCACTGGGGTGGAAAATGGGATTCCTTTGGGGACAAAACGACAAATGGATTCATTTTGAGCGCTGTAGGTTTGGGTCCGTTGGTGCGTTGGTCGGGGTCACGTTAGTACGGGCCCTCGTGTGTACACACAGGGGTGCATGTCTCTGTGTTTGTGGAATTTGGCTGAATCAGTCTCGTACAACAAGGTAACATTATTTCCTTTTTGCATTGGTGACACTGTAACCCGAGATAAAGTACTTCAACAATCCACCGATTGTCTGCGCAACAATGCTATTACCCAATGTTTTTTTGGTTCTCAGTGAAGGATTAAGATGTTATTGTCTGTGCATGAATTAGAATGGGGAAAGCGACAAGCGTAGTCCTGTAAGTGACCTATTAACCTAGTTTCAAAGTATTCCACGACACGGTATTCGTGTTGACAATATGTTCCCCAATCAAATCTTCATGTATGACTTAATTAATTAAATATATCCTGGATTTAATTAGGGTTCAAAGTAATATGATATAATATTAGTGGTTTAGAATTTACAGTATACAGTATGTACGCGACCCATTTCTATGGGAGACATTAACCAGACAGTGTAAATACAGATTAGCATAATTAACATAATCCCACCAAACTGTTAATCTGTTAATGGTGTTCAGTGGACTGGGTCAGAGTGGTCCGCAAAAACGGCAAAAACAAAAGCCTGTGAAGCAGGTTCTCACAACAAATGACGAAAAATATGACTCATGATCAGCCGCGATTCCTTTGAGCCCTCGGTTGTCCGTCAGCGATTAGGAAGGATGTCTCGTCTGTGGCAATATTTATAGACCTGGAAACCAGCGGACCTTCTCCAAACAGAATGGACGCTCGGAAGGGTCCATTTTTAGAAGCGGAATTAAACGGGGGCCGGCCCACTGTAAACAGCTGAGGTGGTGCTGGTGGGAGCGCAAATAAACAACTCAGGAAGGAAGATGGTGCGACGGCGTTTTCCGGAACAAATCCATGTCCAAATAGAGGCCAGGCCGGAACCTAGTTGCGGTGCAGGGGCCTCTGACAACCACGTTGTGCTGGTGGTTATGGCGATCTGTTGTGGGGGTTAGCTAGCTTTAGCCACCAACAGCCGGCACCGTATTCACTCGGCTCATTGGCTCAGAGAAGTGTTGGGCCGCCGTAAGTTAACCCTACGTTGAAGCCGATTGGATGAGTTTGGATGCTGTTTTTCCAAAGTAAAAACCATAAGAGAACTTCACCACTACAATTGCAATTCAAGAAAAAAAATGTCTTGCCTTCAAATATAACAAATTCCAAAGCAGCACAACTGTAATTCTATGAAAAAAACCATTAAACCATTGCTGAAATCGCACAGAAAAACTCAATGGGGGTTTGCTGATTGGCCGATGCCCATTTTGCCCAGAGCCAATCGCTGTGCTGTGTGGGGGCCGGTCCTGTGACTAACAGACGGCGGGAAAACCGGAGCTGAGCTCGTGGAACAAAAAAAAATAAACGTGAGAGGAGAGAATAGGCCCGGGGCTCTTCGGAGAGCCGCTGCACCTGAGTGGCGTGCTCATGGCGTGCTGGCGCTGCAAGTGTGTAATCACAGGGCCCGTGGCGTGCCTTCAGATGGGCTGACTTTATGTGTGTGTTAGGGGGGGGGGGGGGGGGGGCGCGGTATCGGGTTCAGGATCCTGGGCCCCCGGGGGACACAAAGCACGGAGCTGGATCTCCTGGCCAGCTGAGAGCGCGGTGGTGAGGGAAGGGGAGGGGGGGGGGGGGAGGAGAGGAGAGGAGGGAGGCGGAGGTGAGGTGAGGGAGGAGGGGAGGGCAGGGGGGAGGGACAGGTTTGGATCTGGAGGGGGGAGTGAGGGATACTCACAGGGGATTGAAAGAGGAGTGTGCTGGGCCTGCTGCCTATTAGAATTACCCTCTCTCTCTCTCTCGCTCTCTCTCTCTCTCTCTCTCTCTTTATCAATGCCCCCACCCCCCTCTGTTTACCTCTTTCTCTCTTTTTCTCAGTTATTCTTTCCAAACATTGCCGTATGCTTTGCTGTCTTCTTTGAAGCCAAGTGGTCGCTGTTTACCTTGGTCCATATAAACTCCTTGTTGTCTCTTCCCTTTATCTTCAGTTAGCGTCTTTCTTCTTCCCTGTTGTTTACCCGTGAGCACTCCACTCGCTCTCTCTCTCTCTCTCTCTCTCTCTCTCTCACCCCTCTGAACCTTTCGGTTCCTTACAGAGCCGCCCAGATTCTCTCACCTCATGTCTTCCAGATTGGGAAGACATTAAGCCAGAGGGAAGAGGTGGAATGGGGGCAGAAGATGGATGCCAGGGTGTTTGTGTGTGTGGGGAGGGAGAGGGGGTCATGGCTAATGCTGGTGAAACACACACAGGCAGACAGGTGGTGTTTTACTTTTACATCGGGGTGAAAGGGGTCCGATCTGCCCTGGGCCCCATCAACCCCCCCCCCCCTCCCCCCACTCCCCAATCTGGTGTGGAGAGAGGGAGGTTAGAATGATAGAGGGACAGAGAGAGAGAGAGAGAGAGAGAGAGAGAGAGAGAGAGAGAGAGAGAGTGTGTGTGTGTGAGAGAGAGAGAGACAGAGAGACAGAGAGAGAGAGAGAGAGAGAGAGAGACAGGGGTTAGAGAAGTGTTGTTAAGATAGTCTAGTTTCAGTCTGGCCTTCAGACTTAAGTGACCAAACTTCTAACAGATTCTTTCTTAGCATTGTGATATTTCGAGAGACTCTTCCAAAACATCGGTATCCGTCTCCTTAGTGGTATCAGTGCGAACAAAACTTGTACTTTACCACCGGAAACGACAATGACAACGCATCAGGAAACTAAACGACAGCTACGGGAGCGAAAGCATGAAAAGCATGAAAGCAGAGAGAGAGAGAGAGAGAGAGAGAGAGAGAGAGAGAGAGAGAGAGAGAGAGAGAGAGAGGCGACCAGACAGACAGACGTGCCGACTGCCGACGGAGTCACAGACAGACAACCAGGGATGTTTCCAGCCCTGCCCAGTGACTGGCAGTGAGGCGGAGCGGCGAGGCAGGGCAGCAAGGGCACAGCTGTGGCCAGGGATGACGAAGCTTTCCCCCAGATTGAGGAGGAGGAGAGTGGAGGAGGAGGAGGAGAGTGGAGGAGGAGGAGAGTGGAGGAGGAGGAGGAGGAGGAGGAGGAGGAGGAGAGTGGAGGAGAGTGGAGGAGGAGAGTGAAGGAGAGTGAAGGAGAGTGGAGGAGGAGGAGGAGAGTGGAGGAGGAGGAGGAGGAGGAGGAGAGTGGAGGAGGAGAGTGGAGGAGGAGGAGAGTAGAGGAGGAGGAGGAGGAGGAGAGTGGAGGAGGAGAGTGGAGGAGGAGGAGGCGGCGGCGGCGGGCAGACAGGATATTTCCACTTCGCTCATGTCCATGTCCTGCGTTGATTACCTGTCTGTACAGAGTACAGGCTCCAGCCCAGAGCCTGAGACTGGCACACTCCCCCTCTCTCACTCACACACACACACACACACTCCCCCTCTCTCTCGCACATACATGTACATGCATATACAAACACACATGCGTACACACACACTCACACACATGCATAGGCATACACACACACACACACACACACACACACTCAAACACACACACTCCCCCTCTCTCACTCTCACACACACACACACACACACACATAGGCATACGCGCACGCACACACACACACACACACGCACTACCCCTCTCTCACTCACACACATGCATAGGCATACACAGACACACACACACGCACACGCATACACCTGTACCAACTACACACACAGAAACTCGTCCAAAAGCAACACACTTCAACCCTTGCCTTCCTCTCTGACGTTAATTACGTTTTATGCGAGTGAATAAACACGTAGTAGTGATAAATATAATGACGGCTGGGGGTGGTGGTGGTGGTGGTGGTGGTGTTCGGGGGACGGGGGAGGGGATGGGCGCTCCTTTGAAGGCTGTGTGTGTGTGTGTGTGTGTGTGTGTGTGTGTGTGTGTGTTGGAGAGAACTTCACAGCGGGCCACCGCCGTACTCTAGGGCCAGAGGGAGGGGTCCCTCATTCAGACAGCTGTGCAAATCTTACCGCGGAAGGAGGTCTCTCTGTGTGTGTGTGTGTGTGTGTGCGTGTGAGTGTGTGGGTGTGTGTGTGTGTGTGTTTAGTGTGTGACTAAGTGTTTTTGTTCAGGTACCAGCAGCAGCACATTTTTTCCGGGGTCCTTGACGTTTGATCTCAGAACCTGACACTGGGTCCGGCTGCCTGCGCCAGGCCCGCCCGTCCAAGACCAACAGGACGGGGGTTGGGTTAAAAGTGGGGTTCGGTGGAGACACACACACACACACACACACACACACACACACACACACACACACTTTCCAACTCTGCTGATTAAGGAGGAACTGAGTAGGATCACTGGCTTGTATGTGTGATTGGTGTGTGTGTGTGTGTGTGTGTGTGTGTGTGTGTGTGGGTGTGTGTGTGTGTGTGGGTACGGTGTGTGTACAGTGTCACAGGTTTAAAATGCAGGTGAATGGATAATGAGAAACAGAGACAGTGGGGCCAAACTGATGCTCAGGAGACGAGTGTAAACAACATTAGAGTCATAAAGATTGGAAAAATGACCCTTCCTTTAACGTTTTAACACACAAAACGGGCTTCAATAACTCTGCTCCATGCTCCACTGCCTATGAGCCATCCGATGCCAAATAAAAATCGACTTTGGAAGTTCTGGTTTTCATTCGTGTATATCTGCCATCTTTATAAAATTGTACCATTGGACTCAGCCTCCAAATATGCTTCAATAATACAAAATGTATGACTATGGTTATCCCTCGGGTCTGTTTCAACGTATCTGGAATTTCAAAATAAATCTATACTGGAATAAAAATCGGCAACGAAGCGAGAGACACAATAGCGGCGCGTCGTACGGCGATCACAGCGCGCGGCAAAAAAACATGTTTTAGCCATTGGCAGGAACGCCCTGTACGGCAGCGAGAGGCCGCAGTCTAACTGGATGTAAGTGCACTTGCGTCAACGCTAAACGAGGCCATGTTTAGCAAGTTAAGAGTCCTGCCATGGCGGAGCTCAGGCCGTGCACTCAACCAGCTGATTTCACTCACCCAACCACTGCCCTTGGGGTAGCGCTAATTAGCAGACCCAGATGGTCGACGTAAAGTAGTGGAGGTAGAGGAGGACAGCGAGAACGGGGGGGGCGGGGCTTTTATTTTGCAGAACTTTGCAGTGGTGGAACTTTGCAGAGTTCCACCACGGAGGCTCCATCCACTTCTAATACTTTGTTATTATAAAACGGGATAATAATTGAGCGTCACGTGACCATTACACTGGGCATGCGTGTTGCCCCGGAGTCTAACAGGAAGCAGATTGTCTACTCTGCGGTGGGTTGCTTGGTCGCAGAAGATAGCACGGAGGCAGAACAACAACAGAGTAAAGTAGAACCAGAGGTTCCTTGGCTTGGGCCGGTGACAAGCGTTGAATCAATGCTGCAAAGCCGCCGGTAGTCAAGGCCTGATGACGATTTTTATTTATTCTGAGAAAGTGATAAGGGCGTGCCTAATCAGGGAAGGACATGTCATCACCGATAAGAGTCAATCAGGAAGCCACCGTGGGGTGTCTACCTCATCGTTCTCAAAAGCCTCTTAAAGCGCCACCGCGGTGTTCACACACTAAAAAAAGGGCTCAGCAGTGTCTTTCAAAAGTATCAGTTTTACTGGGGTTCTTAAACGGAGAAGTGCAAACGTCAGGGCGGAGACGCCGAAAAAGTAACAGGTTTTAAAATGGAAAATGATTAATGGGGATGTGGCCTGAGAGAGAGAGAGAGAGAGAGAGAGAGCGAGAGAGAGAGACCCGGGAGGAGAAGACGCATTGGTTCTAGCTGTTAATCTTGGCCCGGGAGCGTCGCGCATCACTCAGCGACTGTGTCCCGGGACACCTATTGAGGAGGGCTGAGCTCAGTGGTTCTCTATGGAGGGGCTGATGTTTGGCGCAGGGTTTAAATAGGTGTGAGGAACATTCTGTACAGAGCCTTCACAAAGAAACAGCTCCGGTCATAACAGTGGCACAGGGACAACTGATAAGCAGCCAATTAGATGAGCTCATCTGGCACGGGACGGGGGGGGGGAGGGGAGGGGAGGGGAGGGGGGGAGGGGTATTGCGTGAGAGGGAGAGAGATAGAGACAGAGATAAAGAGAGAGAGCTATACAGAAAGTCCAATGTTCACAGATGTCGCTGGAATCATTGGTGAAAGAAGTACTGTGAAATGTAGAGAGAAGATTGAGCGGGAGACAGAGAGAGACAGAGAGAGCGAGCGAGAGAGCGAGCATGCGAGCGGGAGCGTGAGTGAGTGAGTGTGTGTGTGTGTTTTGTTGACTGCTGGTGAGGAGGTGAAGCTGACGTCAGAGCTCCATTACTGATCAGTGCTAGCTTCCTGCAGGGGTGGTTTCCATGCCACAGGGAACCGCCGATAATAACCCTGCCTGTTCTACAAGCCTCAGACAGAAACAGAGACAGAGACAGAGACAGAGACAGAGTCTTTCAGTTACCTCAGTCGGCTTCCTATCACACAAAACGAAATATTTGTTTACCTAAAAACAGCAAACTATCCTCTCCTGTCCTCTACCAACTAATGCCGTCTCCCTCTCTCTCTCCCTCTCTTCTCCCCTTCCATTGCACTGTTTCCGTCTTTCCTGCTTGATCTTTTAGGTTCATCTCCTCGGTTGGTGAGTCACACAGGAAGTTGGTTTTAAGGTCTTGAGGGCTTTTCTGTACTAGCATCTTAGGGCAGCTGAGCGTGCATGCTCCATGCACGGCTAACCTGCTCGCAGCCACTAGCCATAGGGTACCACCACACAAAGGATCCATCTATCTGTCTCTCCAGGCTACATGCTACATGCATGGCTAACCCGCTAACAACCCTGGTGATTGGGTAGGTCCCACAATGGAGCTGTCGATCTCGGCCACATGCTACATGCATGGCTTACACACTACAAACACTGGGGATTGGGTACAAACCCACAAAGGATCCATCCAGGCTACATGTTTCATGCATGGCTAACCCGCTAGCTGCCCTTGGGATTTGGTCAGAACCAAAAGCGGAGCTGGATGTGACTATCTGGCGCTATGTTAGCAGGGGAAGGAAAGACGCATTGTTCCCAACCTAGGTTCCAAACTTTTTTGGCCGTGACTCGATTTTTAGGTCAGACATTTTCTGTGAATGGACGCACATTGCCCCACGCTAAGTGATTGTAGCAGTAGTGACTCTTGCTCACGGCTACAAATCTGTCTGTTTGTGTGCACACCGCCTTTATGAGACCTTTCAAACCAGACAATTTCATTCACAATTCTCAAACAAACACAAATGTCTCATCAAACATCCAAAAACCGGTCTGAATCAGCACTCAGTTCCGCTGCGCCGCGCGTGTATATCGGGCGACCCCGCGGTTGGGAAGCGCTGGTCCAAAGGTCCTCTATTTTACCACCGGGAGTGACGTTGATAAGCCATCACAAGCCATTTCACAACCTACCCTCCAGTGACACCGCACATGGGGAGTGTCCACCCAGATGGTTGGATGGACAGAACAGCCTACCCAGTGCAGTGCAGTGCACCGGCCAGGCCGGTCGCCCCCTTTAACTGCGGACGGACACTCGGTGCACGTGCGATGCCACAGGAGGGGTCGATTGTGAAACGGCCCGTTAATGGCTAATCCCCATCACACCTGGTGGTAAAAACAACAGGATGTTCCGACGGCGGACAAGGTCACGTCACCGCCGGGGCGTCTTACATAAACCCTCCGAAGGGGAGGGAATGACGTGGGTGGAGGAGGGGGCAGAGAAAGTGTGAGACGCCGGCGGCCTCCTCCGACACTGTGAAGCCCGTCTCCTCCTCCCCCCTCCTCCAACTCCTCACATCGGTGTCACCCCCCCCGCCGCCCCCGCCCAGCGCACGGTGCCAAGGAGGTGTCGGACCACTCAGGGCTACCCCCCCGAGCACCCGGAGAAGCTCAGAGGCTTTGCATTTACTCGCTGCCAGTTGGACGGAGGAGGGCGTAGGACGGCGGGGCCGTGCCAGACGCTAACGGTTTTCCGAGCGCCGCAAAAAACAAGAGCGTTCAACTGTTTACGATCGGCACACAACGGCCCTTTATGGCGGGCCGGGTACGTGAGCGGTGCTTTACCGCCGGCAGGGCCCGGGGCTGCTGGTTGATGATAACGCCGACGGGATCGGGTGTCACACACGCGGCACGGCACTGAACGTGAGCTGATGTGGGAACGAGTGCAAAGCGGGTGAACTGAAAGGATATGTAAATGGGGGTAGTTTATACAAAGTGGTGTTTCTTTCTCAGAATAGAGAACATGTATTTAGGGTCTGGTGTGAATGCACCAATAAGTGAAACAGAAACCTGTTTTTCTCGAGCTCGGGCTTAATGGAACGCCGAATGCATTGCGGCGGACTTATGACCCGATAGCAGACTATTGTAACCTTTAGACTCATTGTTTAGAATCACGTCATCCCACCGGTTGCTCAGCCTTCATTACTGAAGGAAATAAGGTGGCAGCAACTCTCTGATTTAAGCAGAAGACACCGGGCTTCTGCTTTTGGCATGATGAATGACTAAGTAATGCAGAAGCACATCAAAAGCAGAACATATACACAGACATATATCCAGCAACCGAGCCACCCATATTCCAAACATTTAGACACACACACAGACACAGACACACACAGACACACACACACACACACACACACCGTTTACCTCTACTCATACATTACGACAATGACAAAATAATTTGAGGCCCTAATTCAACCCATCCTCTGTTTTCATGCCACATCTCTAAGACCACAATATGAGCTTTCATCTCCCCCTAGCCCAGCCCGCGCCCCCCCCCCCCCCCCTCCCCCCTCCATCACTCTGCCGCCACAATTCCCCCCATCAAGTACAATTATGATAAAGACATCAGCAGCTCCCAGAACACAGCTTGGAGGAACTACATATGTGTAGGGGCATTGTCCCTCTCGCCTGCTACACAGCTAGCCTGCGGTGGGCAAAGGAGGGGCACTGCTTACAAAGTATGTGTGTGTGTGTGTGTGTGTGTGTGTGTGTTGGTGTGTTGGTGTGTAAGTGTTTGTGTGTATGTGTTTGTGTGTTGGTGTGAGGGTGTTGGTGTGTGTGTATGTGTATGTGTGTGTGTGTGGTGTGTGTGTGGGGGGGGGGGGGGGGTGGGGGCGCTGGTGTTGTGTGTTGTGTGTTGTGGGGACTTTTCTGTAGGGCGGCTTTTTCATGCTTTCAGTTCTCATTAAAACCACAGAAAGAAAACGACGGAGGGCCCGGGGACCCCAGGCCGCCAGTGTTTCGATATGCTAAACACCCCCAACCCCCCACACCCAGCCCATAATAAGCACTTCATCGCCGTGGTGCGAGTGTACACAGGGCCAGGGGTAGGG
>NC_140283.1:16315917-16323236 GCF_964030765.1 Micromesistius poutassou
CATCGAGACAAACACATTACAGACCCAATGCAAACACACACACACACACACACACACACTCAGCGACAGAGTTCCTTGGATACCTCGCAGAGAGAGGAGGGAGGAGGGAGGAGGGAGGAGAGAGGAGGGAGGAGGGAGGAGGGAGGAGGGGGGGAGTTGAGAGAGGAGAGGGGGGAGAGGAGGGAGGAGGGAGGAGAGAGGAGGGAGGAGAGGAGAGGAGAGAAGAGGGATGAGGGAGGAGAGAGAAGGTAGGAGAGTAGGGAGAAGTGAGGAGAAAGGAGAGAAGAGAGGAGGGAGGAGAGAGGAGGGAGGGGGACGAGGGAGGAGGGATTAGGGAGGAGAGAGAGAGTGTAGTGTTATGTGCATTGGGGGATGGGGGGGCACTTTTGAGTGAGAGTGAGTGGTGCTGTTATGCCTGACATCTGGCTGTAAGAGAATATGTGACTATTCAAAGGCCCTAGGGCTGCAGGACTGTCGACACCCCCTCCACACACACACACACACACACACACACACGTACGCACACACACACACACACACACACACACACACTCCCCCATCCTCTCTCTACTGTTGGCAGGACCTTAGTCTGCTACCAGCTCTCCTTAAACCACTGGCAGAGAGAGAGAGAGAGAGAGAGAGAGAGAGAGAGAGAGAGAGAGAGAAGGAGAGAGAGAAGGAGAGAGAGAAGGAGAGAGGGACCAGAGAAACCCCAAAAACTGACAAATATAAAAACAGATGCTCCAAAACCATGCATAAACACATGCACACGCAATGACACACACACAAACACACACACACGCACACACACGCACACACACACAGATGCACACACACACACACACACGCACACACACACACACACACACGCGCACACAGGCCCACACACCGGCACTGACACTGCAACCGCACAAAAAGCACATTTTTAACAAGTCAGGTTAGCCTCGGTGTCAACTGGGCAAACTCTGCAGCGGGGACCGGTAGCGCCAGGCCCCCGGGGCGAGGAGCGAGTATCGCGTGGCTCTGGCATCCAGTTTCCCGCACCCCCAACCACCCCCCCACCCCGCCGCCACGGCCCTCGGAGCAGCGGGCCGCCGCTGCAACAGGATCCGTCCGCCGGGTGCATCAGATAGCCCCGGCGTGGGCCCTGCGTCCACGCTCGGCGTGCCTGTCAGCCGGCCAGTCGGGGCCGGCCACCGCCCCTCGCCTCCCTTATCAGGATAATGAGCTGCATTAGGGCCCTATTTGGAGTCGACCCGCAGGACTTTCTCTGCTGCTAAGTGCCGCCCCCCCCCCCCCCCCCCCCACCGCCTCCCCTCCCCCCCCCCCACCGAGGGCCCGGGGCCCTTGACGGACAGGCCAGTGGGGAATGTGATACCGGGCCCTACGGTGACGGGGGAGGGAGCGGGGGTGGGGGGTGGGGGGTTTGGGGGGGGTGGGGTGGGGGGGGAGAGAAGGAGGAGAGAGTGCGGGGAGGATAGTGAAGGATCGAGGAGATGGAGAGGAGATCTTGGGAGTCCTGGAGTGCGCTGTGTGCGTGTGATGTGCACGGGACGGGGAGAAATGAGAGAGACTATGAATACGGACGTCCTCTGTGCGTGCTGGCACAGAGACACACACTTCGCACACATTTCACGCACGTATACAAACATAGCCCGTCTCTTCTCGCTCTCTCTTCTTGTCCCTGTTGGCCTCGGTCTCTCCCACCCACGTCTCCCTCCGTCTCTCTCCATCCCATGTTATCTCCCGCTCCATCCTGCCCAGTTATCTCAGGCTTTTTTCATCACACTGATTGGGAGTTCCGGAACAAACGGCTCTTTGTCTTCCTCCGTCCACAAACGACTGGAGGGTCTAACCCCGGAAAAGCCCAGACGACAAAAAAACACACGTAACACGCTGTTATAACAGCCACAACAGCACACAACAAACGCAGAGAGAGGAGCCAGCCGGCCATGATTTTGGAGCGAGGCGAGACTCATTACGAGGATAATGAGTATGGGAAATGCAACGCCACAGCCTCAATTAGAGCCGGGAGACGCGGAGGTGGTGGGCGGGGGTGGAGGTGGTGAATGGTTGAGGTGGGAACCAAAGGAAATGGCGGGAAGCGGACTCAGCACTATCCCCAAGCCATGGGAACCTCAGACAGTGAGCTGTGAACTAGGGCACCAGGGGCCTGAGAGAGATATGAATTGAGCACACGCACGCACACACACACACACACACAGGCACACACACAGGCACACACACACACACACACACACAATCACTTTCACTCACACTCACACACACACACACACACACACACATACATATGCGCTAATGCAACACACGAAGCAGTGACAGAAGGTGTCGCGTGGGAAAGACACATGTAACTTTCCCACGGGACAGGATACATATAATTGTGCTAGATGTGCCGCCTTGATATCAGAGGAACCACGACCTCAGATCACTCCTGCCTTGAAGTAGGCATGCCCGTAGACAGCTATGAGGTCACCGCGATTCGGACCTCTGTAATTTATGTAGAGATTTAAAAAAAACATCTAACCTAATTACAAATGTATTCAAAATCCTCGAGCTGAGTAAATGCTTCATTCAGTTGGGACTTTTCACTTTAACCCCCCCCCCCTTCTCCCCCCATGATATATCATTCACACAATTTCACACAACATTTCACACAAGACTTTAAAGACTCTGAATTCAAAGGAACCTTATCACAGACCTGCTTCAAGGCACGCTCTGCAGGGGAGAATTATCTTGATGCCTATCTTGGGTTCATCATCACAATAACGATACGTCAAACTCAAATTGGGATTGCGTTGAGGAATTGCGGCAGTGAAGTACTTGCAGTGCTATAATTACCTATACTTACTTAAACGTACTCACCAGTAATCCGATGGGCGTGGTACACACATGACAGTTTACAGGTTTATAATTATCATATTGGGACAAGCGAGGATAATATGAGAGCTCAAAAGAGGGGATTATGGCTCTGAAGCACATGTCAGTGGCTAATTCACACCAGCGATGAAACTGGAAACCCGTTGAAACGGTGGCCCTTTATGAATGACTATTGGACTCATTCTAACCTCTTAATTATTCAGTGCCATTCAATAGCTACTGGGTCTTTCATGTTGGCCAGAGTAACTCTATCAGCTGTGGCAGCACTACGCGATGGATTGGTTGATTGATTACACTGAGAAATCTTTGCAGTGTAATTCTAAATTTATAACCACAGCCCAAGGCAAGATCAGCAGCAGATATGGCAGATGGCAGCAATTTGGTCTTTAAAACGTGTAGCAGTGAATACACAAACCCTCAGGCTCTTCATTCAGGGATCTGGTTTCTCTGTCATTCAAATGATTCGAAAATTGGGACATCAGATAAGATAAAAACAAATATAATTGTATTGAGTCGTAACATGGTCAATTGATTGTCACATAATTGTACTCACTTTCTACTTTCCATAACAGCTGAACTTACCGCTCAGATGATACTGTTGTAAATCCTTTAATGGCTAGAAAAACTATCTGGGTACAGTAATTGATTGTTTGCTAACTGATTTATGTTGGATTTGCATTCTTAACCTTGTTTTGACTTGGCCTTGGCTCTCGTAGGAGCTGTAAAGACACCGACAGTAGTTGGGTCTGGTAGTCGCCAAACGTTTAGCAAACTAAAGACTTGTTGATGTTTGCTCGTCGCGATCCGTTGTTCTGGCTTTGCGCGATGGAAAGAGTTATCATGCCAGGCCTTAAATGTCGTTATTCTTTTTTTTTATGACCAGCATTAAGTGTTTTCCATTGCTCCCCAATTATGGCCCGTTCACAAACTAAAGACAGACCTTTTTCCCTGGGTGAGAACATGGGACTCATTTAGATTCCATCTTGTTCCAAAAGTGAAGGTCTTTAGCCAAAAGCCATCAGTTGATATGCAAAGCTGATACACACTGGTATGGAAACCAAATGTAAAGCGTGGTGGTGAACACGTTGCCATTCAACAAAGAGCAGCAGGAGGAGAGCATGCAAATACAGATTGAGACTGGGAGTGAGCGAACAAGCGCATCCAATCGTGATCATGAGAATGTTCGTGCTAGTGCTTAGCTTAAAACCCAGCTTAGGTTTCCCACTAACGCCTAATTGTAAACAACGCATAGAGAAAAATGCAAAGCATCTCAAAACTTACCCTACACACAAAAGTGACTAGAGTTACGTTTTTTACTTATTCTTCTGAAACGTACACTTAAAAAGAGAACAGCATTCCTCCAGAAACCATTGCTAATGCCAATACTTACACAAGCGACCATATGCACAGATGACCCCAGCTACATGCTATATAATTGGGGGTTCTTCAGGAGATGGACAGGCTTGTGGTGAAAAACCAAAACATTCTGGTGCAGTGTTGTTCTTACATACAGGGGGGAAGGCATCCCCATAGTTTGCTGCTCTGCATGGATCTGACTGACACACCACACACATGCACACACACACACACACACACACACACACACACACACACACACACACACACACACACACACACCAACCCACACACACACACACACACACACACACACACACCCCTATAGACCCACACACCAACCCACACACACACACACACACACACACACACACACCCCTATAGACCCACACACCAACCCACACACACACACACACACACACACACACACACACACACACACACACACACACATCCAAACACACCCTCACACACCCAGACCCACATACGTGACCAGAAAATGCAGTAAGCTGAAATGATTCGACCCTGGGGTAAAGAGTGGACCGGGGGCTGACGGATTCGCTCTGACTTGTGTAATGATTTAAGAAATAACTAATTACAGGTTAGCGATTCTTAGGTCTCTCCCCCGGACTTCTGTGTCAAAGCAATTTTACGTTCAAGTTTCTTCCTCCAAACATTGATTTCAAGCAGTTAAAACATAAAATAACTTCCGACTTTCATTTTTTTCCATTTGTTCGTAACCATCATTTGGGTTTTTATGATTCCTTTGTCTTTGCTGTTCGGAGGGACTTTATCCATAGTGACGTACAGTGACTATGTATTTATTTTTGATATTAAACCATTAAGTAAATAAATACTTATGAGCAGGTAGGGAACAGACATCCCGTCGAAGGGACCAACACAGATCGAGTGTGTGTACATTGCGGTTGAAACACAGAACCTTCCGGCTCATCGGGGACACGGGTTATTGAAAGTCCATGGAATGTTGCCCGTTGCTCTCACCTTAACCATGAGAACATCCGACCACCTTCCTATCCACGGCTCCTTCTCCTCCATTGTGTTTGACAGCCCCGTGGAGCCGGGCCAGTTCTAATTCGGTCCATTCAGGAGGGAGATGCACGTTCCTTCAAAGCATTGTCTTTAAATAATGGCCTCCGGTGTGTTTTCTTTGGGGTTGGGCTGTGCACTTTGCTTTGGGCTTCTGAATGCTTTATGGACTCAGCGAAGCCTCTGGCGCCAGTCAATAAATAGCAATTGTCCAAACACAAAAAAAATGACAGATACAGTTTTTATGCAGAAAGGAACGATCAGAAAGAAAATGTCACCCTTTCTCTCGCCTGCTTAATTCCCCTAATATAAAAATGTAACTGATTTGTTTAGTGTTGAGAGACGACGCTTAAACTCAACCTCGCTTTCAATAACATGAGTGCGTCGTTTACAACGCGGTGAATTGTTTGTTCAGGCACCAGATACAACAGCGTAGCATTTAAGCCAGCTACTTTCCAACGTACATAAAAACAGCGGCAACGAAACATGAGCAAACAAAACAAGGTGTCACGCGACGGGAGCTCACAAAACAGGGCGGCGGCCTTGCGTAAGCGTGGCCGGTCAATGAGTAAGGCGCTTCGAACAGGTTTCGGTTGGGACGGGCGATGATCGCGTGCCAACCGAGGGCTGACCCCCTATTAATGAATCAATGAACGACAGGATGAGCTAGCTATTCCTGCTTCACCAGACTGCCCGCGGGAGCTAGGATGGGCATCAGCTCGGCTAATATGCCAACAGTTGGAAACTAATGCATGGGAAAGGGCTATGTGGTGGTATGTCATACGTCATCTGTCATTCGTCTTCCTCATACCCCACCCACGCTGGAGTAGGCACGCACATACATACTGACACATGGAAACGCACCCACACAAACAAACACTCTCACAGACGCACATGTGTGCATACACACACACACTCACACGCGCACACATTAACACACAAACGTAAACACACACACACACACACACACACATTAATTGTGAGGTGTGTGTGTGTGTGTGTGTGTGTGTGTGTGTATGTTTGGGTGAAAACATTGGTTGACACAAGCAAAAAAAAACAAAATAATGTGAATAAACAGGACAAACGGAGAGACCAGAAAACAATTGGGAGCACAGCAACAAAACCAGGAGGAAACAGAGGAAAACAAGGCGAGTTGAGGCTGCATGTGTGCGGTGTACTTCCTGGTTGTCGTCCCCACTATGTCATGCTGCATCACTGGCTGACGCCGTGCAACACTCTTATCTCACCCAAAGAGTTTCACTTCCCCTCCCGCCCGCCTGTTGTCACTTCTGAAAAGAACACTGTGTCCCTGTTGTTGAAGGCGTACAGGGTGTGTGTGTGTGTGTGTTTGTTTGTGTGTGTGCGTGTCTGTGTTTGTGTTTGTGTCTGTGTGTGTGTCTGTGTGTGTGTGTGGGGGGGGGGTGTGTCTGGGTGCGTATGTGTGTACATGTTTTTAAGTGTGTGTGTGTGTGCATGAAAGAGTTTGTGTACGTGAGAGATTTATATGTGTGTGTGTTTGTGTGTGTGAGAGAGAGTTTGTGTACGTGAGAGATTTATATGTGTGTGTGTGTGTGTGTGTGTATGGGTTTGTGTATGTGAGAGAGAGTTATGTGTTTGTGTGAATGTATGCGTGTGTGTGTGTGTGTGTGTGTGAGGGTATCTGAGTCAGCCCAGCACAAGCCTATTGTGAGTAAGAAGGGGCCACAATGATTCACAGTGACCTGTGCACGCACACACACACACACACACACACACACACACACACACACACACACGCACAAACTGCAACAGAGACTTTGTGACCCAGAAAGGTGATGTCATCACCACATGACTTGAGAAAGATATAAAGGGTCACGTGAACAGCTTTGCGATCATGAGCAGTAAGGATGAATGTTTACATGTAAATGACTTTTTGGGCAGGTTTTGGGCAGAACGTGTGATTGTTCGTTATGGTGTGTATGGATATGTTTGAGGGAAGCTGCTATATACAACGTGCACACAAATAGAAACCCTGTTTG
>NC_140283.1:16330936-16333436 GCF_964030765.1 Micromesistius poutassou
ACCTGTGAGTCTCTGCCTTGTTTCTGTGAAGACCAGGGTGGCCGCGCGCGCTGCTGAAGAATGCCTGACGTAAGAGTCAAAGCATGCACTGGAAGGTGCCATGGTTCAGAGTGGCCGTTCATAACAACAACATGATGAAGTGCACATTGCTGTGACAGCGAGAGGACCTCCACATATTCCGTCTCGGCTATTGTGGTTTCACACTAAAAGCCCTGTGGTATGCAAGGCTCCCGTGCCTTTCGATAATGGCCTTGTTCAAGCGAGGCCGAAAACCGATCGATAACAAGTTAGATCTCCTGTCTCTGTGAATCTGTATATCTGTGTATCTATATCCCTCTCATCTCTTTATCTCGGTGTGTATCTCTACATCTGTATCTCTTCATCTCTCTGTATCTCTCTATCTGTATTTCTGTGTGTGTGTCGCACTGTGGTGGTGGCTGGTGGCTGATGTCATGCCCTTGTGTTTCTAGATCAGTAGGCACGGAGGCCAGATCACGGCCTTCACTCAGACCATTACTGTAAGACACAAACACACATGGCCACACACACACATATGCTCACACACAGGCTCACAAAACCAGGCACACACACACACACAGATACGCACACAGAAGGAAGAAGGGAGTGGGAAATTGAAAGAGAATAAAGAGTGAGACAGTGAAATAGAGAGACTGAGCGAGAGTGTGAAAGATAGAGAGAGAGAGAGAGAGAGAGGGGGCGAGAGGGAATGGACACCATGTTTGATGTGGACTGCCACATTACCACAGACTGGCAGCGATGGCGAACGGAGAAAATCAAAGCAAAAACAAACAAGAAAGGAACACAAAGAATGAAGTGAAGTGGCGATCAGAGAACAAACAGTGAGGCGTCTGAGAGAGAGACAGAGAGAGAGAGCAATAGAGAGAGAGAGAGAGAGAGAGACAGCTGAGGAGAGAGAGAGACAGCCGAGGAGAGAGAGAGAGAGACAGCCGAGGAGAGAGAGAGAGCGACAGTGAGAGACAGAGGGCTAAAAGGGGTTAAAAATAGGGCTAAAAATAGGGCAAAAAATGGAGGGAATGAGAAAGTCACATCTGTGGTCTTCCATGTGTGTTTCACTGTAGACGCACGTTACATGAAGATATCTGGGTTTGCAATGGAATGCGGTCAGCGCAAATATGCCACAGACACACAAACACACGCACACACACATAGATGCAACACAGACACACGGACAAACACACGGACAGACAGACACACACACACACACACACACATACACGAGCCAGATTGGCACTGCAAAGCGGGCCTTGGCCTCCGGGGTTAGAGCGACTGGTAAGGTTTAATACAGGCCGTGCTGACGTAATTGCCACGTATCCTTCTAACTAGCCCTGTCCCCTGTCTATAACCAGGTCTGTGTACATATGTGTTAAGTACAGTGTAGGCTTCAGTGGTGGCTGTTCTCATGGCTTTCTGACTGTCACCAGCAGCCATTCATTTTGGAAAGTGAATCCAAAAACCCGTACTTAATTCCTGTGATTACTAAGCGTGGGTAATTGCTCGCTCCCTACCCAAAAAACCCTGGATGTCTTGGTGTGCGTTTGCTTTTCGCTAAAGCGACTAGACTCTCCCATTTGCACACTGCCATCCAATCCGCTCTGGTTAAAGGGAAACTACTTGGTTGCGCTTTGAGTGGACGCTGGACCTTCGATTGGACAATGGTGGTATTGCTCCACCATTGCAGAAAAAAGAAACAGAAACATCAGAAACCTGGAACAAAAATTGCAATAACAAACTTTGTGAAATCAGGGAGATTTCGCTGACGAAATCAGGTCACACATGACACCGGTATTATCCTTCGACGTGACGGCTCACATGATGATGATGATGATGATGATGATGATGATGATGGGGTCATTGCGGACGGAGAGCTAAGTCAGATCACCTCCGAAACGGGGGATCCGGACGGCATACTTTATTCATCCCACAACGGGAGGCACCTCCAGAAGAATCCTGCTCCCCGTCACACTTCCCTATACCAAACAAAGAGCTGTACGGAAGGCTTTACTGGAGACAGCCAGGAATGCCCAGCGCTTATGGGTCTCGCCTCCATTTGATGTCTGTGTTTGAGGGTGTGACCCCTCCACACCCACCCTGACTAGACCTCTTCCAGCTCCAGGAGACCAGCCCTAGCCTGGGGGCAGTGTCCCAGGGAAGAGCGTCTGGTCTGGCCTGGACCCCTGCCCCCTGCCCCCCCCCCCCCCCCCCCCCCACTATACTACTTATCCCGGGTTTAATTAGAGAGCTCGGCACACCAGGGGTTAATAACCTCTCTGGTGAGGATCTGCAGTTTCCTGCAGGCCACCTATATAACCTCACCTCAGGTGTGTCCACTGTGTGTGTGTGTGTGTGTGTGTGAGTGTGTATGTGTGCATGCACATTCTGTGTGCCTGTGTAGGTGTGTGTGTGTGTGTGTGTGTGTGTACATGTGTACGTGTCCATGCGCATGTTAGGGCCTGTGGAG
>NC_140283.1:16335936-16356706 GCF_964030765.1 Micromesistius poutassou
AGCGTTACAAGTAAGGGATATGTTTGTGAGCGGGGGCCAAAGACCACTCGGCAAGCTGCTTTTAGACTATGCAGGGGAAATGAGTGCGAACAGGTCAGCCAAAGAACCACCTTGTGTGTCTCTCCCGCTCCCTCCCGCTCTCTAGTTGAGTTAGCGGTGGACGCCAGCAATTTATACGCACCGTAATGAAGGCCAGGGGTTGAAAATGATGAAAACAAATTAAAACACACCGGGGCTTTTATGAAAACACTGACTGAAAAACTAACAATAAAGAGAAGGACGAACAAAAGGAAAATGATTGGGAGGATTCAGAAACGTGACACTTTTCCAAGTTGCGTCGCCTTTTTTGGTTTTATGTAACCCACTCTCGTGGAAAAAAAACGTTTGGAGAAGTTTTGAAAAAGTTGTTGAGCAAACTTTGAAAAAGAGTGAATGAGACCAAACGGATCCCGAAGTGAGAGGGATACTTAGGAACGATGCGTGGTAGTGGGAACAGTGATTTATGGGCAGCGAATACGACGGAGAAAGTCTTGGCAGACTCGGCCGATTCAATAGCACTCCCTTCCTCTCTTCCATCATACAATTAGCACTTGGCGTTCTCCTTGCCATCTGCCTCCACTGAGATAGTGAATAAACGAGCGAGGCAGCAGCACAAGGACACAAGGAGACAAGTGAGAGAGGCCGACGGACAGACGGGCGGGCGGGGAGATTACGTTTTAAGATAGGCAGGTGTGCACGCAGGCAGACACTATTCCTAGGAATAGGACAGGTCCCAGTGGGAATCAAACCCCTGACCCTGTAGCGGTGTTTAATGCAAAGCTCTACCACCACAACACATGACAACACATGACCATTCACAACCCCTTCATCCACGGCCGTCTTTAGGGCCGGGCCGATGTAGACAGCGATTGTTTGGATAAACTTTATTGATCCCTGTAGGCTCCAACACGCTCAAGGTGTGTTAAACAAGATGACCGAAGCCCCCCCAAACCTGTAACCTCCCTAAAGCCGGCTGATGTTGGGGCTTTGATCCCACCTCCTCCTCATTACCCACAGTTCAGGTCAGTGCTGACTTCATCCAGCGGGAGATCAGGTGACAGGCGAGCGGCCCCGGAGAGGCTGAAAGGCGATCGGAGGAGCCCGGAGAAGGCTCTAATTGACCCCCCCTTAAGTTCTCCCTTGATGTAGGACATGAGAGGGGGAGTGTGTCACGCTGTATTAGGGGCCCTTGTTGCCGGCCCTCCAAAGTCCCGTTAAAACTAGGCCAGAGCCCTTTGGCGGTTCTGTTGCATGGCGCACGTTTGGGATGGCAGTTTGAAGGTCATTTGAATGTTGAAGTTTGCATAAATCCCCTGAAAGAAGGAACTTTTTTTTTTTTTGATTGTTTTGACTGATTATTTGATGGATGTATAAATTATGCTAATGCATTTTGAGTGTCTTTTCCCCTTTTAAATTAAATCCATCGTCTCTTCTTGTTTTTCTGAGATTGTTGAGCAGATTTTTATGTGTTTGTATTACGGTAATGCCATTTGAAAGATTTTTCCCTTTTAAATGAAAGGTTACGAGCTAGTTAGCCTCTGAAACGGTTGATGGGAAGATTATGGTTCGAAACACACATAATCTAATTTGAGAAGCGATGTTTATGCCAAACAACGGCATAAACAATTTGGGGGAAAAAAAAGCTGAAACAGCAATGCCTGCCAAAATTCAGATAAAAACCACAGTGTCCAATTCATAACCCACGAAAGTACAAGTCACCAACTACCAATAACAACAACAAGCATTCTAGCCTTTTTTTTTTTCTTCATCCCTGCCTGGAAGAGAGGGAATTTTTTGCAATAAAGAGCCCAAAGCAGCGGCCAACAAGCCCAAAGCAGTGATGAATCAAAGCGAACCTTACAGGAAATGATGTCAGAAGCATTCCTTTGGCCTCAGCGAAGCGCGAGTGATCAACAACAAATGTGTATATCATAATGACGGCCATGGAAGAAAGACGTTTCAGAACACTAAACATCTACTTCTGCTAGCTACTGAAGCGCAAATGTGCGGTTGTTTTGTTCCATCGAAGATCATTATGTTTTAGAACAATGTAAAACAAGAGACCAAACGCGTAAAAAGTGCGTTTGTCGCCAAAGCAGGCCGACGTGTGTTTCCTCATGATGGTTTGCATTCGCCATCGCAGAAGCGGAAATGATCACATAATCACGGTTCGCCGGGATGCGATGGGAAAGTAGGCTCACAGGTGAGTCACACGTTGCTAGTTATTTCGTTTAGTCTACCCAAAGACAGAGGCGACACAGGAGGGCATTTATTCCCTCCGCGGGTGCCGACAGGGCGGACGTGCCGCTCGGCCGAGAAGCCTCCGTCAGCCGGCGTCACCTGCCAACTGAGACCCCGTCTGTCTGTCCAGAAAAACACCCGGGAAACGGCCGTCGGCGAGCCTTTCTTCTTTCAGACGAAACCAACAAACAAAAAAAAAAACGCAAAAACAAACAGACCCAGAGGCTTCAGAGGAACACGGAGGAGCTGAAGTGGGGGATTCATCCCGGGGCCCTTTCAAAGGGCCCGGTTATGAGGGCAGTTATCTCAAATGAGGCGCTGGGAACTCTGCGCGGGGCTCATAATTGGATGCCTGTCCGCGGCCAATTTCTCAGGGCAAATTATCAACGCATGGGCTGGAGGGGCTGGATGGCTGAGGCCACATTGTGGAGGTGAAAACAGTGGGGTCTTTCAGGGGGCCGGCGTGACGCGCTAATAGAATCATTTAGCACGCTAGCGTCATGACAGCCTGTGATGGATAGGCCCCGGCCCGTCCGTCTGCTGCTGCTGCTGCTGCTAGCGCTGCTGCTGCTGCCACCAGGGCCCTGCTGGCCGGCTCTGGAGGATGTCAACCATGCGCAGGGTCTGCTCACCAGGAAGGGTGTGCGTGGGTGTGGTTGTCTGTCTGGTTGTGTGTGGGTGTGTGTGTTTGTGTGTGTGTCTGTCTCAGTATATGTGTGCGTGCGTGCGTGTGTGTGTGTGTGCGTGTGTGTGCGTGTGTGTGTGTGTGTGTGTGCGTGTGTGCGTGTGTGTGCGTGTGTGTGTGTGTGTGTGTGTGTGTGTGTGTGTGCGTGTGTGCGTGTGTGTGTGTGTGTGTGTGCATGTGTGTGTGGGTGTATTTGTGTGTGTGTTTGGGTGTATGTGGGTGTGTTTTAAACATGGGCAAATGTGTGTTCTAAAGGGAACAGTATGAGTATGTGTGTGTGCGTGTGTATGTGTGTGTGTGTGTGTGTGTGTGTGTGTGTGTGTGTGTGTGTGTGTGTGTGTGCGTGTGTCTGTGTGTGTGTGTGAATATGTGTTTGTGTGTGTTTAAACATGTGCAAATGTGGGCTCTCAAGGGTACCGTATGAGTGTTTGTGTGTGTGTATTTGTGAGTGAGTGCTTATGTGTGTCTGAGAACACAACTAAGCGATACCCTAAGCTTATGAATGTGTGTGTGTGCGTGTGTGTGTGTGTGTGTGTGTGTGTGTGTGCGTATGTGTGTGTGTGTGCGTGTGTGTGTGTGTGTGTGTGTGTGTGTGTGTGTGTGTGTGTGTGTGTGTGTGTGTGTGTGTATGTGTGTATGTATGTATGTGTGTGTGTGTGTGTGTGTGTGTGTGTGTGTGTGTGTTCTGGGCGAGCGATAGCTGAAATATGTGTGTGCAAAAATGTGTGCCCAAGGCTTGTATGTGTGTCTTAGCCGAGTTCCGGGCTTGTGTGTGTGATAAGTGGGACACTGTGTGTGTGTGTGTGTGTGTGTGTGTGTGTGTGTGTGTGTGTCCGCTCTGGGGTTACCGTGACATGTGTAGCAGAGCGTGGCACAGGGCCATTTGGCAACGTGCACTCAGCCATGTCTACCTCCGGGAGTGTGAGGGAAACGATGACTGGGCATGCCGGCCTGTGTTGGTATGGAGTGTGTGTGTGTGTGTGTGTGTGTGTGTGTGTGTGTGTGTGCGTGTGTCAGCCGAGGCCGCGGTTATAGGTCACTGTATGACAAAATGACAAAGGGAATGGCGGTTGGTGCTGTAATCGTCGGTTGGTTTAAGGCACGGAACCATCTCAAAGAGTATAAAGGGTTCTTTAAAAAAAATGCTAATTTATTTAAAGTGTAAGTTAACCCCCCTGATTCAGTTTGAATTCGAACACTATGAGATAAAAAAAAAGAGTGAGACAAAAGGTGACATGGGATAGGAGTTTGAAGAAGGAGTGGGGACGTTCTCATGGTTCGCCATGGTTACTTCCCAAGCCAACTTTTTAAGCTGGTTTGTGTTTGGTGTACGAGCTGTCTAATGAGCGGCGATGTACATGAAATGCGCCACACACCATGGTCGTTACAGTGTAGTGTCTGAGAAGCGTAACTCTCTCTCGGTTGCGGCCATCAACCTCAGACACGAAGGGAACACGCGAAGGGAACACAACTTGATTTCAGAGCAGACTAGAACATTCACAGAAACACTGGATTATACACCTGCTTTCTCAAAATGCAGTCTGATTATAGTAACAGTGACAAAATGGCCGAATTAACTATGTTGAAGATCATATAATACATTTTACCAGGATGAAAACGTGGTAAAATATAAAACATAATATAAACACAAACAATTTTGGGTTCTCCACCCCTTTAAGCCTTTTTTCAGGAATGGCCGTTTTTCACAAGAGTGAACTCAAAGGTGTACGTGTCAGAATTGGACAGGGGTGGATTGCTGTCCTGCTATCTTAAGACATGAGTTGCTCCAGGCCACTGAAACTAATGAGGTTAATCAAAATTTTCTGCTCACATTCTCCAAAACAAGTGTGGGATTCAAAGCGGACTACCATACATGCCCTGGCTCAAATTCCAACTCCAATCTATAACCGTCCCGCCCCCACAGCACAAACAAGCCTAATTGGTTGGAGGATACCATCTCTATATGAAGCTATACATGCAATGGCTCATTAGGTTAAGTTGAGTGATGTATGAACTGATGTAGGAACAAAGCCAGCCCAGAAGCCAATTCATGGGTGAGAAACGTTCGCTTTGCATACAAGATATTTGTGTACTATGGGAAACCTCACCCTCAATCCAGTCGAGAGTGTTGCATGTGTATCAGAGACCAACACATGCCTGCACGCACCCACGCACACACACACACACACACACCACACACACAGGAGTAGGGGGTAGAGCAAGTGTGACTGTATGTTTTATTGGGGGGGGGAGGGGGGTGTTATTGAAATGTGAACATCAGCAAAGATGTAGAGAAGAAGTGTGAGAAAGAAAGCGACAGAGAGCGATAGAGACAGTGAGAGGGGGCGCGATTGTGGTCTGTATGTGTATGTGTATGTGCAGTATGTGTGAAGGGGCGGGGAATGACTAGGTGTGTGTGCGTGCGTAGGTGTGTAGGGTCACGTGCACAGCACTAGTCAGGTTGACGCCGGCTGGGCCGCATCTCCGTGTCCATGCGTGCGCGCGTGCACGGCAGCCTGCATGCCGGACTCCAAACGCAGGCGTAGGAAGGGAGTGGAAAAACAGAAGAGAGGGCAGCGGAGTCAGAGCGTGAGTCGCTGGGTTCCAACGCCACAGGGTACATACTGCAGAAAAACAACAAAACCGCACTGCCAGGAAGGCTTCGCACATTACTGTGGCGTAAGGAGCATTTTCCCAATACATGTGAAAGAGGCACCGATAGTTTGTGTTGAGTTACAAATGTATCGTCTGTGCGTACGTGTCAAAATGTGTAACGTCATTAATTACTATGATTTATTATTAAGCTCTTTCATCCGAGGCCTACAGGAAGGCTATGGACACTGGGGTCCGAACCCTGAAGCCTTCCTGACGTCAAACGACCTAACCCCTATCCTGCCTAGCTCACCCCGCCCCCCCTGTATCCCCGGCGTGGCGTCCGCCTACGTCCCGCGTCAGCCGTCGTCACCGTACGACCTCCCATTGAAGGACTTCACATTAAGATTGCCACACACATGGAAGCCGTTGTCCCCATAACACGCGGGGGTTGTGTTCATAATCCTCTAAGAACAAACCAATGGCGTGCGGCACCGGTCGGATAACCGTGTTGTTCTTGCGATAGACCTGAGGCGAGGCTCCTGGGGTCATTCCCGAATCTGCAGTGTGCACACAAGTGTGTTCCAGTGACGGAGTGAACTGCTTATCTCCCCGCACCGCAAGCCCTTGATAGAGACGATGACATGTGGCTCGGCCGCACAGCTGTTTGTAGTAGACCGGGGGCGTAGTTTCAACATGTCACTGAAGCAGCAAAGCAGGCCAAAGCAATCTCTCGTAAAATGATGCACAGGTGGTTCTCTGATAAGGTAGGGGGAGGTGAAGATATAGTGTACAGTGTGTGTGTGTGTGTGTGTGTGTGTGTGTGTGTGTGTGTGTATCTGCGTGTGTGTGTGTGTGTCTTTGCTTGGCACTGAATACAAAACTCAATCCTACCCCCCCCACGCACACACACACACACACACACACACACACACACACACACACACACACACACACACACACACACACATACACACAGGCGGCCCCCCCTGACCTATGAGTGAGGGATAATTAAGTAGAGGGAGATGACAATGAACAAGGGTCTCTCGCAGGCCAAGCCATCACTCAGGGCCAGCTGTAATGAACACCCAAGTACAGGTGTGCTGCTCCCTAGACAATCCTGCACACGCACACACGCACACAAGCAAGCGCACGCTCACTCACACACACACACACACACACACACACACACTTGCATGGATGCAGGCAAACACATCACACACACACACACAGACACACATGCACACATGCACACACACATACAAATGCATGCAATGATGCAAGGCAAGCACCCACCCATACTCAAGAGCACACAAACACACACACACACACACACACACACACACACAACACTACATTTTATTCCAACAGTTCATGAACACAGACTCCCATATGTGTGTGTGTGTGTGTGTGTGTGTGTGAGTGTGTGTGTGAGTGTGTGTACAATCACGCAAGAACACACATGTTAGCGATGCACGCCACATGTTAAAAAGGCAAGCTGGTTGCATTCTTTGATGATAACACTTCCATCTCTTCCTGTACGTCTGTCAGATGCACACGGGGAAAAAAAAAAACCCTGAAACCACCGGCTCCACCCCCTCCCCCTCCACCAGCTGCAGTGGCGCTTCACCAGGGGGATGGAACTCATAATCATGGCAGTGATAGCTCATCAGAGAGCAGACAGCCAGCAGACCTCAGCATCTGCCACCTGGTGCACGGAGCCCCGGCTCTGTGCGGCCCGGGCTGTCAGAGCGCTCAGCAGCTGGGTGCTCCTCACACGACCAGCAAATAATCTGGTAAGAGGAGCATAGGAAGAAATCAACCGATGCCTTTGTTGTTTGCTTTTTTTGAGTTAACATTTTCCACTGCTCATTTGTCTCGACCTTTTTTTTTTTTTTTTGTAGTTTGTTGCATTTATTTTCTATTTGAAACAAATGTCTCTTGTTTCATTTGTATGACTGTCCTTGCGCTGTCTGTTGTGACAACCTAACTGTCTATCTGGGATTAATTATCTTAAAATCATTACCATATCTTTATTTTATGTTATCTTATGTGGCTCATCATCACAATTATCTGTCACAATGTAGTCCTGTAAAACATAACGTATGTATGGGCATGGAATCTGGAAGTCCTCAAGATCGATGAGTTTAAGTTTGCTAGGATAAAGCTGATCAGTACTACCAGGTGTAGTACTGATCACAGTCAGATATATTCAATCTCTAATAATAATCATATGCACAATGTTGATAATAATAAAAACAAAACAAAAAGTGGAAAACGTATGTTAAAAGCACTCCATCTGCCTTTGTGTTTGTGTTGTGCTTCTGGATGCGGCAGAAGGCCTCGGCCTGCTAACTCAAGTCTTCTCCGGGAGACAGCACAGAGAGGCCCCCACTTTCCCGCCCTTTCCGTCTCTGACGAATGAGTAAACCTCCACGTTTAATTTCCTGGAAACCGCCAGATACGGCCGCACCTGGAGGGAAACGTTTCCCCAGATTGTTTTTATGGGGCTCATTAACGAAAGTTAATTCCTCCGGAAAAGTGAGAGAGAGCGAGAGAGTGACGGAGAGAGAGTGAGAGAGAGAGAGAGAGAGAGAGAGAGAGAGAGAGAGAGAGAGAGAAAGAGAGAGAGAGAGATAGAGAGGTAGAGAGAGAGAGAGAGAGAGAGAGAGAGAAAGAGAGAGAGAGAGAGAATAACACTAATAAGGCTGCCAGCCAACCAAATCCTCCCGTTAACGGATTATTTCCTTTTCTGTAAATAAAAAAGGAATGCTTTCAGCTTATTCCTTTCCACAGGGGTCCAGTTAAAGGATGTGTCTCCTCAAAATATTGTTTTTATATACATAAAAAGTAGCCTTGGGTCACCAAATACATCACGCTTGATAGCTCTCTTCCATTCCAATCAATTTGAGGAAATTAACTCAATTTCCCAACTCCCTCGGTTTTATAAGCTGGCAGCAAATATTTGAATGAACACAGATTGACATCTACGTGTTCCCGTGGAACAAATGACTAAGTCACTCTCACTGTAAAACGTTAACTGTATACTTACACGAGTTTACCATTCGCCCCATTGTTACCGCTGTCCTCCCCACCCAAGAAACGGCCACGCCGCTGATAACACCCTTTACGATTGCGCTCTGTTTTTCTAGCCCAGAAGCCTTGAATCCTGCGGCCCCACTTTACGGCCCTCACCTACCACTTTGTGGATTGTTTTACTGCTGGCATTAGAGTCTCTTGTTGACTTAGGACCGTACGCCCCTCTACAATCATCCACCTTGTTTTCTTTCTCGGCACGGCGCAGGTCAGCGGTCACGGCGCCCGAGATCGGGACCCCTTGTCTCCCCGCAGACAAAGATCTAACCTCGTCATCAAGGTGACGACGGGACCGTCTTTGACGGCTGTGCCCCCTGCCTCCTCTCATCGCGGAGAGGTCAGAAGTAACTGGGGGAAACGATTGTGAGGCGTTTGCGATGGGCGGTCTGTCGTCGTATGAACGTGAGGAGTAGCAGGGCTGCGATGGTGATGAGTATTAAAGTGCAGTTAGAGGTCCCTGCAGCGGAGGCAGGAGTCCTGATGCATCGGTGCACGTCGGCCTAATACACTGCAAGGCTCTCCTGGGGGCTGGGGTTCAACGGCCAAAAACAAAGTCAACATGTTCTGTTTGTTTTCTGTCTCGCTCGTGTCTTTCTAGTCCCGACGACAGGAAATTAATCCTGACTTCAAAGTCGAACGAGGAAGTGACTCGGGACTCACTTCCCCGCCCGTTTTGAGACGGCAGGAATACACCTGAGCAGCAGATGAACGCACACTGACACACACACACACACACACATGTTATGTATGTGTACACATGCGCACACACACACACGCACACAGATATATATTATGTCTGCGTACACATGTGCACACACACACAAACACACACACACACACACACACAATTGTATACATACCAGAAATAATCAACCATTTAATCAACCATTTAATCAACCATTGAATGCAAATAGGAATACACACAAACACACCAAACACACACACACACACACACACACACACACACACACACACACACACACAAATTCCTATACACAGCCGAAGCAGCCAAGCACTAACACACACACACACACACACACACACACACACACACACCCCGTTACCCACACACACACATCATTAGTTATACACAAACATGCCATCTGGTGCACTTCTTTCCAGCCTCTCATATAAACCGTGGGCTATGATATCACCCTATGGTGTAATGGTGGTTCTGGGTCGCAAAACCCACTCAGGGTCTCTTTAACAACAGGAAGTGACCCGGGTTCAGAGAGAGAGAGGCCAGAGGAGGATTTTTCAAGGGGAGGCTAGTCATGCTTTGGAATGCAAATATTTGCACTCTCCCCTCACCCCCCCCCCCCAAACGTAGAGGTTAGCATGATTATAATTAGAATTCCACAGTGTGACGTGGACTCCTGTACTCCCGGAGCCTTAAGCCCAAAGCACACGGCTGAGTCGGACGCAGACCTATACCAAAAAAAACAGCTCCTCTACATTCACTCTTCTGCGTGCCTGACCCCCTTAAGAAACAAAGTGATATGACTAATATTAATATTAATATGACTCTCATATTTATCTTTTGGGTCACGCTATAAAATAATGAGCCGGACTTCCCACTCTTTGCGCTTTGGGTCTTAGTGGCTAGGGAGAGGGTGAGGGATAGGGTTAAAGGACTATGCTTAGCAGGGCCCATGTGTATGTTTTTATAGGATGTGCAGTAGACGTAAATATTGTTATATGTTTCTTTACGATAACCACCAGAGAATTAATGTGACGCAGATAGGCACTACAACCAAGTAATGCTAATACTGTGTGTGTGTGTGTGTGTGTGTGTGTGTGTGTGTGTGCGTGTGTGTGTGTGTGTGTGTGTGTGTAGGTTGGTGTGTGTTTATGTGTGTGTGTGTGTGTGTGTGTGTGTGTGTGTGTGTGTGTGTGGTTGTCTGTGCGTCTCTCTGTTTAGGTGTTGTGTATGCGCGCATATGGTATGTATACACAGTATAAGATGTATGTGTGTACGTCGGTGTGTGTTTATCTACGTGTGTATGTGCGAGTGTGTGCGTGTGTGTGTGTGTGTGTGTATGAATGAGTCCCCATAAGCTTTGGCTCATTGAAGCACATTCAAAAATGCCCCTCATTCAAAAATGTGACAAAACCTCTAACCTTTGAGATACAAACTCTGAAGTTGCTACTACCCAAGTGTACACTGTGTGTATCTAGTAGGAGTGAGAGAGGAGACGGAGATAGAGAGAGAGAGACAAGGGGGTAAAGGTTGATAAAGGTTAAGCAAATAAGAAAGGCGGAGAAGAACCAATAAGTCCACACTAAAATATCTAACAAAAGCAAAATGGGAAAAAAAATGGACTACAGGAGAAGTTGAGAATGAGAGGAGAGAGGGAGAAAGAGAGGGAACTAGAGGAGAGAGGGAGGGAGGGAGGGCGGGAGGGAGGGAGAGAGGGGGGAGGGCACCAAAATAAGAGACAAAAGAAAGAAGAGAGAGAGAGAGAGAGAGAGACAGGCTGCCCCCTGCTGAAAAAGCAGTAGATTCTCCCCAAAATGATGGAGCACGGGATTGGTGGGAATGAGAGTCGATGTGTGTAGAAGGGGCGGAGCCGGCACGTCGTAAATCCAGATAGTGCTACTGTCAGGGATTATTCAACCAATGGGAGAACAAGAGAACATTTCCTAAGTTCCGCCCTTATTTAACGCTCCGCCCGCATAACCTGTTATCTGACTCTTTCCAAATCATGACACTTTCATTATTATCATATATTTCATTATTCTGTTTGATTATGTCATTCTATTTGAGAAACAAACCGCCGGAAAGTCGGTTGCTAATTAGCTTAGCTCAACATAATTAGCAACAATATAATCTGACTGCTAAAAACATTTACATGAGGATGTTGAATTAGGTAGGCCTACACCTATGTCGCGGTAAGAATCGAAATGCTCCAGAAATAGAGCCCATTATGGGCATTAAAAATGCGACTTATTGTTAATGAGCCAACACAATACCATAACGACACTTGGATTATGCGTCGTGTGTGTTTCTACATAAAATAACCAAATAATAAAAGGGGTATTAGGGGAAGTCTGTGCGTGTGTGGGTGTGCATGCGTGTGTGAATGCACGTGCACTCGGATATTTATAGGGCTGCACGTGCTTACACTTACTGCAAGCGTGTGTGCCTTGGTGTGTGTTTGTAAGTGGGTGTCTGAATGGATTTTCCAGAGGCCTACGATACCATTGCCATGTGTTAAAGATTTTACTCCTTGTATATTGGCCGTGACAACACCCGGCTCGCACCAGCCGGGCCCCCTGGTCCCTTCTCCCCCCAGCATGGAGGCCTGCTACACCTGCTTACCCCCCACAAACACACACACACACACACACACACGCACACACACACCTGCCCAGCATCTGAGCCACGGTGGTAGCAATGATGCGTTTCTGTTCTGTCCTCACACGCATGTCCTATGGGCCGGCTAAACAAGTTTCCTTAATTCAAATACTCGGGAAGAGTATTTTTTTTTTTCCTCACTGACACCGAAAGTGTGAAACTGAAGAAACCAGGGTAAAAACAACAAAAGACCACAATTAAAACAATGCTAGATGTAGTTGCTGTAAACTTGACTCCCATGTGTGAATGAACCCAATGTGAGAAACACATTATACTATGAATGTTAAGAAAATGCGAGAGAAAATGTTTGAAGTAATATATGGATGACCCAACATTGCATTGAATAGAAAAGCAAGTGGGAAAATAGTAGAACAAAATACATATTTTTTTTCTTTTTCATGTATTGATGTTTCAATTCAACCTTTAAACCAATGATAAATAAACAAGAGTGCTGCAACTAGATAAACACAGTGATCACACTGGAACACATGCTACCAGATAGCAGGAACGATTGATTAGATCTCATTTTTCCCACAATCTCGCTAAAACAACACAAACGGTTCTTGGCAGTCGTTCGAATGGGATATGGACTTTTCGTGTTTTTTTTCTCGCAGGTTTTTGGGGGCAGACGGTGGAGAAACAACGCGCCAAAGCCAGCTCCTCTTAGCTCTCCCTGACAGAGGCCCGTTCCCCCTCGCTGAAGCTGGGAAAGCTACCGAAACAGCTCATTTCCTCTGGCCTGGCTCCCTCCAGTGACACCAGCCCAGGGCCAAGGCAAATCCAGTCTCTCCTCTGAGCCCAGCGGCTCGGCCCGGAGAGAACAAAGTCGGTCGCCGAAGAGGAGGTGGAGCTGTTGGGGAAGAGTGCGCAGGGGCGTCGGAAAGTTCCTCTGTATAGATGGAGCGACGCGAAGGGGAGATAGAAACAATAAACCCGGGGCCAGCTCGGCCGTCACTCTCCGGGCTTACGGACATGTGTTGCCGACTGCGCGGCCGGGAGGCCGAGATGACGGGCGGCTCGCCGGCAGACGTCCTTTGCATGTGGCCTTGGATGACGTCACTGGGCGGGGGTCTGATGGAGCTGGTGGCGCTTCACGCCGCGGGGGCGATGCACCTGCTAGGCTTCCCGGCATGGGGGGGGGGTGGAGCTGAGATGAGACTTGTGGCGTTCTTGTGCGTTCGTGTCCACCCCTCTCCAACCGCACACTGTTCTCAACACTCGAGACAGCCCCCCCTGCTCCTCATGCCGTCGGGTAAATGTGTTTCTGAGGAGAGAATTGGCCCGGGAGGTTGTTGTGGCATGCCGGCAAGCCAAGAAGCGATCAGAGCGCGATTGATCACATCTTGTGCCGTGGATCCCGCTCAGGAGGTGGACGGAGGTGCGTGTGTGGTTCGCCGCGTGGTTGCGTGCGAACGCCTCGGCGAAAGGCGGGCATTGAATAGCGCCCAGGCAGCTTTTCCACATCTCTCTCTCTCTCTCTCTCTCTCTCTCTCTCGTGCTTCACCGTGACTAAAGAGCTTGTAAACCGCACCCAAACATTTGACAGCTATGACTGTAAACACACGCACACATGCCCCTCGTAACAATTACAACTCTACAGGGCTACACAAAGATAAAGAGAGAGAGAGAGAGAGAGAGAGAGAGAGAGAGAGAGAGAGAGAATTAAAACTCTAAATGGCTTAGCAGAGATAAAGAGAGCGAGGGAGCGACAGAGAAAGTGACAATTAAAACCATAAATGGCTTAGCAGGGATAAAGAGAGAGAGAGAGCGAGAGAGAGAGAGAGAGTGAGAGAGAGAGAGAGAGAGAGAGAGAGAGAGAGAGAGAAGGACAATTACAACTCTAAATGGCTTAGCAGAGATAAAGAGAGAGGGGGAGAAAGTGAGAGAGAAAGAGAAAGAGTGACAATTTAAATTCTAAACAGCTTAGCATAGAGAGAGGGAGAGGGAGAGAGAGAGTGTGTATGTGTGTGTGTGAGAGAGAGAGAGAGAGAGAGGGAGTTAGAAAGAGAGAAAAGGAGAAAGTGAGGGAGAAATGAGGAGTTAAACACGCAAGCTGTGTGTGGGACGGAGCTTCCCTGGGGTGGGGCTTGAAGGTGGGGTCCGGCTGTGGGGTGGCGGTGGGGGGTAAATACTGGGTTCAGTGGTAATGGAGCGCTTGGCGTGGATGTTTATTTGAGTTTGTAACGCCGTAGGGAGAAGGGGGGGACAGGTGCTGACAGTGGCTCCAAGTGGTCACGTCCCCGGTGATGGTACGCAGATGAGCCTTCATTTATCCTTCCCCCCCGAAAACCCTGTTGGAAACTGGACCGGGCCCAGGTCACTATCTGGTGGTAGTAACAAGACTCTGGTATTGATTTTTTCGCTCTCTTGCTATCGGTCCAACCACAACCACCTGTATATTTTTGCCTCCTCTGTCTTTCTCCCTATCTTTGTTACGCTCTCCCACTCTCTCCCTGTGTTGAAAACTCCCTCACATTCTCTAATGTTCGCCCTCCCGTTCTGTCCTTCTCTCTCACGTTGACCTCCCTCTCTTTATATTCGTCCAGGTCTTCTTCTTCCCCAACCTCTCTATGGCATGGGTGCTCTCTTTGGCCTTGTTTCTCTCTCTCTCCCTCTCTCGCTCTCTCTCTCTGCCGCTCACTCTCTCTGCCCCTCTCCCTCTCCCCCCCTCTCTCTCTCTCCCTCTCTCTCTCTCTCCTTCTCTCTCTCTCCATCTCTCCATTCTCTCTTCAGTTCTTCTCTGAAAGACCCTGCAGGACCCAGAGCTCGGAAAGGAAAACAGAGGATTAGGGAGGGAAAAAAATGGACGACTTGCCATTCACATTCAGCGCAGATCTGATCTTGGATCAAACACAAAGCCCCTTAAATATCAGGGCCTCTCGCCAGCGGTAACACGACACCACCTGATTCACAGCCAGGGGAGAATACTGTTGCAACTGCAGGAATAATAACAGGAATAATAACATGCAAGAAATACGGAGTGATGGAGAGCGAGAGAGAGAGAGAGAGAGAGAGAAAGAGAGAGAGAGAGAGAGAGAGAGAGAGAGAGAGAGAGAGAGAGAAAAGTGTTGGTGAAGGTGAGAGAGAGAAAGAGAGAAGGAGAAAGCGAGGGAGCGAGAGAGAGAGCGCGCGAGAGAGAGAGCGCGCACGAGAGAGAGAGAGAGAGCGAGCGAGCACCTAGTAGTGCTAAAGAAGTCCCCTGGAGATTTACAGCCCCCAGATGTAGCCGCATCCCTTCCTTAGAGCCCGGCATTGAAAAAACATGTGTGTGCATGTGTGGGTGTGTTTGTGTGTCAGTGTGTGTGTGTGTGTGTGTGCGCACGTGTGATAGAAACAGAGAAGAGGCTAGAGGCAGCGTGTGTGTGTGTGCGTGTCTGAATTCGCTTCATCTGCAGTTTTCACTCTAGATAAAATCTCAGCAATAAACTCTGTGTGTGTGTGTGTGTGTGTGTGTGTGTGTGTGTGTGTGTGTGCGTGTGTGTGTGTGCGTGTTTGTGTGTGTGTGAGAGTGTGTACAAGTTCTTTGGCTCTGCATTTGAAGAGGCCAGTGTGCCATTTAGTCATTAGGAGCCTTGCTGCCACTAGACCCACTGAGGGTCATTCATCACCTTACCAAGCTCTCTCTCTCTCTCTCTCTCTCTCTCTCTCTCACACACACACACACACACACACACACACAAACAGACAAAAACACTCTAACACAATACACATAGACACACACACATACACACACAAACAAATGTATGCAATTCAAATGTATGCTTTGAAAAACATATATACACATCTTGTCTCGTCTTGCCAGCAAGACATTCAGCCTGTACCAAGTTACGGTGTTCCATGTTGAACAGCATGAATGGGCTGACTTTATATTGACAGTTATCGGCCTAGAGAGCTGGCCTCTGCACACCCTTTAACTGAATCCCATTGTAGCTGAGACAGAATCCGATTTAGGGATTTCACGGTCAATGTAAAAAGATAATGACTAAAATACGTATGACGTTCGAGGACTGCCAATATGAATGGGTCCACCGTGTTATGTTCAGTGTGTGTCTCGATGACAGTCACTCCTCCTCCAGTGATGGAATAGCAACTAACATGTTACAGGTTTTTGTCCCCTACCCCGAGTTTAACTGCTCATGGAACAATATTAACGAGATCAAATGAAAAAGGCCTCTTTTAACTGCCTCGCTGCTTATCAGCGAACACACACACTCACACACACACACACACACACACACACACACACACACACACTTTTGACGACCAACTCAGGCCACTTTTACGATAATCCATCACACATGACATGTCTTTTTCTTTTTCCTTCTTCGCCAAACAATTGAGTCGTCAGCTTCGCTACCTTGTCATGAATGAATCAATGAATCAACGGCTATTTGCCTGAATGGTGAAAACCTGTAGATTGTAGAGGATAAGTATTATGAAACAGACAAAGACAGACTGCGTGAAGGTCATTGTGTGTGTTGAGTGTTTGTGAATGCTTGTGGTTGTGTGGTGAGGAGAAATAGCCTTTTATTCTGTCCGTTCTGATTATGGATATGGTCGATAAAATGGTTGATTTATGTGCCTGTGAGTGTGTTAGGGTGTCCCAGGGTGTGTTTGTGTGTGCACGGGGGAGTGTGTCATTTTGGTGTTCACTTTGGGTGTTTGTGGAAACTCTAATTCATCCACATTTCCAGTTTTGTTACATATTACAGTAATAGGCAGTCGCAAGGAATTAAAATGCTCACCACTCCAAACTCCTCCACCAAAAATTTTTGTGGCAAAACAGCCAAATAAATAAACTAAATATTTTTGTTCTGTTTGACTCATTGTTTAGTCCACCATTGTATCTTGCAAAAGTGTTAGATTGGTCAGTTGTCACGATTCCGTATAAAAACAAACGGACACCACTTTGAATGTACATTAATTCAAGATGTACCATCTGCTGCAAAACAAACCAAAACAACCCCAGCACACGTTTCCATCCCTCTGAATGCGCGTTGCCGGCCGGGTTTAGTCAGAAGCTGCCTGACATGCTGATGTGAGTTTGTCTGCGTGACTGGAGCTGCTAGGAGCCCAGATCTGAGCGGAATATCACAAGTCTCCGATTTAATCTCATAATAGTCCTCTTTAATGTCCAAATGCAAGACATATGTGGCTTTGCACTGGTTCGCACACCAGGGCCGTGTTGCGCAATCCCCCCATGGCCCCCGAGACCCAGGAAACACGTAGCGCTGGGGCTAATGCATTCCTGTTAGCGTAGCGTGATGCTAATTAGCCAGGACGTCGTAAGCGCCCCGCGCTTCGCTGATGCAAAGGTTCCGATTGGCAGCTCACAAAGAAACCCACTACAAAATACAAAATATACATAAATTAAATAGTATGCGATTAAATTGATTGCTTTTGGTTTTTGAGCTTTGGTTTGGCTTTGGTACAGATGCAGTGAAATGTCACAACACACACAGCGAGTGCCTGTCATGCATGCATATTGTATATCTGATGAATGGGGCCGTGTGGTTTCGCAAGCCCCTTTACGCCAGCCCACGCCTGCGTGAGGGGTTATGTGAGTTTGAGGGCCGAGGGGCTCGCTTTCACTACTTTCAAAACACACCGGGACCCAAGAACACATGTGCACATGCGTGTGCAAACACACACGGGCATGCACACACACACACACACACATACATACGCACAGACACACACGTACACAAATACAAAGACACATGCACACACACACACTTATATATATATATATCTATATATATACGCACCCACACATTTAAACACACACACACACACACACACACGTACACAAACACAAAGACACATGCACACACATACACACATACACACACACACGTACACAAACACAAAGACACATGCACACACATACACACACACACACACACACACACACACACACACACACTCACACACAGCTGGCTCCCCCAGCATGAAGGCTCTGGCAGCAGTGCAGCGAGCGGTAGGTAGTGTTGGGACTGCGAGAGGAAGAGCAGGGCTCTGTCTAAGACAACACGCTCCCTGCGGCCCCCCCGGTGGGGGCAGACAATGATAGGGATCCCTGTCTCTCCCTCTCCCTCTCTCTGATAACCCCTTAACCTCTCTCGACCACAGGCCACACACTACAACCAGCCCAGATGGAGAAACCCAAAACTGGCAACAACATAGCCCCGCCCACCGTTTTATCTCAAAATCACTATGTGTGTGTAGCATACATGTGCACGCACACACGCACACACTCGTGCACACTTTTGCACTGTTCCCATAGCGCCTATCAAAACACCAGGTCAGCATCCACTGGCTTAAGCGGGCTTTGGTTAAGATAAACATACATTGGGCGTACATTGTCCGGAGACAATGACGCACTGTGTGTAACATGCGTCCACCCCTCTACTGTGGAAATATGGCTGCGGTGATCTGATCCGTCCACCATCTTACATGTGTCATTGCGCACTCCCATGTTTGAATGGACCTGGTCCCATATGATCACCGGGTGCATGGTGCACAGTGGCATACTGTGCTTTAATGCAAGCGTCTCAGTGTGTGATGAAGGGGACAGGGGAGAGGGGGCTGGGGGGCTGGGGGGGACAGGGACGGGGGGGTGGCTAGGGCTGGTCGGTGGTGGGGGGGGGGGGGGGGATTGAAAAGATGGAACAGAGCGAGGGGGCAGAACTTTGTGAACGTGCGTTTGTTCAAGTGCCCCCTATTATCGGCTCCTCTCACACACACTCTGGTATCTACACGGCACCAGCGCAGACCACTGCCGTCCGTCCCCGCGTGAGTGTGTGAGTGCCCCGGCCCCTGGGCCGCCGTCCCGGGATTAGCCAGAGACAACACCCTGGTGGGTCTGGACAGCCACCGGGGGAGCTGGGGCTGCGCTGCGCTCCGCCCAGGCTGAATACACTGTAGCAGGGGGACCGGATTGCCCCCCACCGACCCCACCACCCCACCCCGACCGCCCCATCCCCCTTCCGCCCCTTTTGTCCCCGGGACAGGAATGGGGTGGGAAGTGTTTGTGAATTACAGGCAGAGGAAGTGTGGGATCAGGCCGGGCTGAGGCCTGAGGTGAACCTGGCCCCGCCTGTGGGAGAGTTTGTCCAGGGGACGAGGGCGGGCGCTGGAGGACTCCCGTCAGCACCGGTCTGGACATTGGCGCCAAGATCAGCAGCGGCGGAGGCGACGGTGGTTTGGTGGTGATGGTGTTGATGGTGGTAGTGACGGTGGTGGTGGTGGTGGTGGTGGTGATGGTGCTAGAGGTGGTGGTAGTGATGGTGATGGTGGTGGCGGTGATGGTTGTGATAGTGATGGTGCTAGAGGCGGTGGCAGTGATGGTGTTGATGGTGGTAGTGACGGTGGCGGTGGTGATGGAACGTGTGATGGTGGTGGTGGTGGTGCTGATGGTGGTGATAGTGATGGTTCTAGAAGTGATGGTGGTAGTAATTGCTGTGGTGCTGTGTTAGAGATGGCGGTGGAGGTGGTGGTGGTGGCGGAACGAGTGATGGTGGGTGTAGTGCTGGTGGATGTGATGCTGGTGGTAGTGATGGTGGAGGAGGCCTCAGTTATATTTGTGCTGCATGTGTTCCAGGGACTTTTACATGCCTTACTGGTCTGCTAACGCACAAAATATTTGACATATCAAATTAATTATAGAATTATCAAATTATAGTTTCTCACCAAATGTTAATATTGTATCTATTAGATTCTGCATATCGAAAAAACTGAATTGTTAAGTTGTCTGGAGTACAATATGACTTTCATTATCATAGCTACACATTGTGGTCATAAGACATAACAACTTTTTTATGTAAGAGAATTACTTACTGACGGATATTCCAGCAGCTAGAAGTAAAGAACGCGTTCATTGTATTGGGGTAGGGGGGGTAGACTTGCCCCACAGACATCTGAAGCAATCCTTAAGTTCCTTAATAAACTGCATAAACTTTGCTGACATTTTGATAAATGTTGGGTCCTCTCAATGAACGAAAGGTAAAAACTAGTCACACAAATACTCAAGATTTACCATGACAAAAGCATATCCGTTAAAAACGAAATGGTGGCCACCATTTTGTTCCTAACCAGCAGAACAGGTAGCCTAGCTTAATGATTACAGGAGCCTACATGAACACCACGTGATTGAGACTCCAGACAATAATAATACTACAGTGATGATAGTAAATGATTAATAACATAGTGGAGATGGTAAATCATTGACACACTCAGTACACACTGGAAGGGGAGGTAGGGGAGAGGAGGGGGTGATATAACATTTGTTATGGTTCAGTTTAGAGTTAATACAATCCCTTGCACAAATCTCAAAGAGGCTTTGATTTAATATTCATAAAGAGTTGTGACTCACATGGACATCTCAAACTGTGTGGGTGAGTGATTTTGGATGTGTGTGTGTGTGTGTGTGTGTGTGTATCTGTGTTTAACTGTCTGCGTGTGTGTTTGTGTCTGTATGCATGTAACTGTGTGCTGTGTGCATGCATGTGTGTGTGTGTGTGTGTGTGAGTGTGAGAGAGTGTGAGTGTTATGAGAGTGTGAGTGAGTGAGTAAGTGGGTTAGTGAGTGTGTGTGTGAGTGAGTATGTGTGTGTATGTGTGTGAAAGAGCGAGAGAGAGAGAGGGAGGGAGAGCGAAAGGGGGGTTGTTTTCCATGGCTGTGTATGTGTTTGTGAGTTTTCTGTGTGCGTGTGTGCGCGTGTGTGCGTGCGTGTGCATGTGCGTGTGCATGCGTGTGTG
>NC_140283.1:16356906-16374406 GCF_964030765.1 Micromesistius poutassou
TTGAGGAGAAGGGGGCATGAATCAAGATGGTGACAAACTGGCTGGAAAGTTAAACAGAGTAACTGGAGTAGAGGGCCCCTGCTTTATGACGGGGGTTGGGGGGGGGGCAGTGGTAGGTTGGAGGAGGGCCCCCCAGGGGGGGGCCTTTGATGCCGAGTGTGGCTGTTGAAAGGGTGTCCGTTTTCGAGTCCTTATCGCGAACATCAAGCGACGAGGCGACTTGACCTGAGTGGAGGTGGAGCTGTTTGAGCACCTTGGGCTGCGTCCTCTTCCTCTTCTCTTCAAGCAGGTCGCTTCCCACTAGGGGGTCGGGGGGGGGGGGGGTGTGGCAGGTCGTGGTCACAGAACTTTTCCTGGTCGCTGTGAGCAGAATATCCTCAACGGCCAAATGTTCAAGACACCATTTGTGTGTTGTGTTCCGTTATCTGTTTATAGATCTAAAAGCCGTCCGATAATCATGTTAGATCAATAGATATCTAATTACAATCGGAATACTGAATAAGTGTGTGTGTGTGTGTGTGTGTGTGTGTGTGTGTGCGTGCGTGCGTGCGTGCGTGCGTGTGTGTGTGTGCGGGTTTGTGTGTGCATGTGTGAGCATTTGTGCGTGTGTGTGTTTGTGTGTGTATTCGTGTGAGCATGTGTCCGGTGTGTTTGTGTGTGTGTGTGTGTGTGTGTGTGTATTTGTCTGAGTACGTGTGTCCATGTGTGTATGTGTCCATTTGTATGTCTGTGTGTTTGTGTGTGTATGAATGCATGCGTGTGTGTGTGTGTGTGTGTGTGTATGACTGCATGCGTGTGTGCGTGTGTGTGTGTATGTGTGTGTGTGTGTGTGTGTGTGTGTGTGTGTGTGTGTGTGTGTATGTGTATCTATGTGTGTGTGTGTGTGTGTATGTGTGTGTAGTCAAATTGATTGTTACTGGATTAGCTGGGAGAAATTTTTTGAGGAGCGCTCAGATATTTTCCCTCAATCTCGGCACCGGGAGGTGGATGGTAATTTGTGGATCAGTGGTGTCTGCCGGGCCGGTCCACTGGGCCTGTCAGCTAGCCGCCCCCTGCTCTGCTGGCTCGTGGGCTGGATTACCCCTCTAATTCTATTATGACTTCTTATTAGGCTGCAACGTGCCATGTCCAGAACAGCCATCCCTGTTAACGCGAGATAATTTGCTCCACATTTTAGCCAAACTTTGTAGGCACAGTCGCCAATGCCAACGCAATTGAAAGCGTAGAGTAAGGAATCGCATGGGGAGAACACAAAAACCATCCTGCTCCACTTTGTAAGTAAGAGTATATTTAGGGGGGTAGCCAACTCGTTTTTTGTCCCACAACAGATAAATTGTTGAGGGATGGGAATCGAAACATGAACAGGGTGCTTTCCACTTTTCCACCCCATCCATCCACCTACCATTCAGACTCATGTTCGGCTCTCGGTGTCAGGCATCTGAGAATTTGCCAGAAGCTGGCTCTTTTTCCCCAAACACATATTTCTATTTACAACAGAATAAAGATAGAAATATCAAATGTCCAGCCTTTTGTCTGCAACCAAAGCCTGGACAGACCCTTCCTCCTCACAATGTGAATGGAGAGACTTGGGGAGGTGCCCTGTAGCCCTCCCGCACCCCTGGTATTAGCCAGTCTGCTGTCTTGGGCAGAGCTGATGCTATCCGACCTACGGCTCCAGAACCAGTAACCGGGTCTCCAAGGAGCTCAGAGAGGCCGGGGCAGAGCACAGAGACTGTGGCATCAGACTTGCGGTGGACCCATCTTCGGCCTCTTAGGGGGAAAAAAAAGAAAACAGAGAAGAAAAATGATGTAGGCATCTTCTGCCACCAGATCCAGAACTCACACTGGATCCCCCGTGCAGAAGGAGGGGCGGGGGGGGGGGGGGATTCTCGTGTTCATAATTTGAGGGATTTGAATAAGAGAGCTTCGATGGGAGCAGAACGCGGATGGCTTTTCTACTCCGCTTGATTATGATGATGATGTGGGAATTTGGAGATTGGAAGGGGGTCGGAACATTCTGTCAAATGGGGAAGGGGAACGGAGGCGGGAGGGGTTCCATGATTTCATATGCCACGCTAGGCGAGCCCCGTCAAACATACGAGACGCAGCCGGGGAGAACGTTCGGGGGGGGGGGGGGGGGGTGGGGGACATGGTGACGTCCTCAATCAGAAGCAAACAAACGCTGGAAACTAAACCCAAGAACACGGCGGCGCTCGATGGCATTCTGACAACACACTCATGAAAGACTACTGTGAGTGGCCCCCGGCTTTTCCTCACTCCCCGACTCCCGCAGCCCCCGAGCTGTGCTGTGCTGTGCTGTGCTGTCGCAGCAGCAGCAGCAGCAGCAGCAGCTGCGGCAGCTGTGTTCTTCGTCAATGACCGAGCGGGACTCTGACATGATGCTCAGTGAGCACTCTCATCCCCAACCCCGGACCCATCTCTTTCCCACGTACAGCAGTGGCCGGGAGGGAAAAAAGGAAATCCTCAACAGAAAGGGCCAATCACAGACATGCGTCCCGGGCCAATCAGGGATGTGTATCCCACGTGCATCATCACGGTGTCTGGCGGGCCATAGTCCAAGGACATGGGGCTGGATCTTCCAGCCGGGCTGCAGAATGGCCAATAATTTGTCATCACCACGTTAAATATGAGACCGTTTGCATGAGACTCTGTTTGAAAAGAGAGAAAGCTTCCACGGGAATATTTGTTAAATATTCAAAGATCCACCCATAAGTTAAGAAGCATTTTGAGATGTAAAAGAAAAATGAAAAACCTTGACCATGAGTAAAACAGTCTAACCACCAGACTACAGATAAACTAGGACATAATCCGGTTCTGATGTCCTCAAAGATCAATAGGCAAAGGGGAAGAGAGAGAGAGAGAAAAAAGTGCGAGAGAGCGAGAGAGAGAGAGAGAGAGAGCGAGAGAGGGAGAGAGAGAGAGAGATCCAAGAGAAGAGACGGTAAGTGGTGAGGAGAATTAAAGCAAAGAGAAATTTCAAACGAGCACATTCACAACAAAGAGAAAATGCTTTTTGAGAGCGGAGTGCAGCTACGCCCCTTAAAGGGCAGTGATTGTTAACAGAGCCGCTGGACTAAACATCAACCACACTGTAACAGCAACAAAACATCTCCGAAACGGGGAAAAACGGGAAACGCATTAAAGTCTCTGTAAAACAAAATCTACGCAAACATAACCGAGTGCCAGGTTTCTCAAACACGGCCTTTCCCGAATGTAAATGTTTGTCTTCTTCCAGGTCTTGAGCTGCTTTGTATGTACTGACTCCCGAACGCCATATAGCCATGGACACAACCAATTTAGCTCGATTAACAACAGATGTGTCCATCTATTTTGGTTTTCGACAGTCATTCTCTGCAATAATACCATTAGTTGTCTCCTCATTTGCGAGATCCTCTTTCAACCATACGTTTTCCCCATTAGGGCCTTCCACAAACTCCCTTCTCTCTTTGGTAACTTTTCCACAACTTTGGTCCAGCCATAGAAGGGTCGGCAGGCATTTCAACCGAGGGCTTGGATTATAGAGACCCCAGCGCAACACAAACCAGAACCGGGCTGGGGAAACACAACAGTGTCACTGGAACGGGAGACCGCTGGGACGGGATTGAAAATCAATGGCAGAGCAGCAGGCCCTTTCCCTCTTGAGCAATGCATGCTTATAATCTCCTAGTTGCTTCTACAATGGAGCGAGTCTCCCTGATGGAGAGAGAACGCCTTGCTGGTTTGAATTTTCATCCTGTGATGTGTGTGGAGCCTTGGTTTTTTTTGGGGCTTGTGGAGAGACATATTTCCCAGAGCGGGGATGGGTGTATGGGGCTGGGTACTTGGAGTACTGGGAATTATTGACACTTTTCAGGGGAAATACCACGGCGCACAGCACAATTTGGGCTACAATGTGACGTGCTTCTTCAGCACACACAAAAAAAGGGTGTTTTCTTTTCTCGTTAGGGTTTAGCAAAAGGTAGCTGTAACGATCAGAGACCTTCCAAAAAACTTTCCGGAACGTTCCCGCGTTCTGCTCCTCCACAAGTCACAAACGTCAAATCGTTTTGTTTTTTTCGTAAAATCGTTTTTTCTTTTTGCTGGAACAGATGTTTTTCAGTGGTTCAGTGACAATTCAATGAACCACAGGGAAGCCAGGGTATCCATTTTTTCGAAGGCAGAGGCAACCCATAAAACAGCATGTCCCTCATCCTCACCGCACACACGCGGACCGACACGCACGCACACACAAGCACAAACACACACACACGTTGAGAAACAAATACATACCACACACAGACAGACATACACATATGCATACGCACACACCACACGCCACACTAACACAATAACACGACCACAATCGAGGTGAAGAAGTCCAACGACGTATTTTTCTTCCTCGGAGTCTGGGAAAATGCACCATGTGCAATCGCCTGCTCCAAGTACGATTTACAGGTAAAGCATCAAGGGCTTTCGGCCTGGTTAGGTAACCACTCTGGAGCAGGGTGTGTCAGCCCAATATATCACATGCTCTGCACTACCACCCAACAACAATCCGCCAAACATTCCTCTGCAGAAACAGCCAAAACAGACTGCGAAACGTCCTTGAAGATCTATGAAACGGGGGTCGTGACATCAGCACCCCACCCAACGCTATCAAGAACACAAGAGAGCCTCAAGACCAGTTGCTGTTCCCTGAGTTTATTTTTTTTTGTGTGTTTTCTCTTTGTTCCAATTGTTATACTTGGTATAGTCGTAATTTCAGTGTGTTTTATGCATTACAGCTCACATGCAAAAAAAACAACCAACTATAGCTGCCTATGTACCCCGGTCACTTGAAATACGTGTCGACATAATATTGACGCACTTGACACGGTTGTCACTCGAGAACTATTACATTCCTTTCATTGCTAGCTATTTGTCATCGTTGGACGGCAGTCCCTGTTTTGAGTCCCCTTTGCAACCCTTTGGGTGTTTCCCCCCCAATAATTATTTCCTTGCACACCTCCACGTTTCCCTGGTTACTGAATGCCACCAACACATTCTTCTTGACACACAACATCGCATAACTCAAGCATCATCAACCACAACAAGCATCGCCACGGTTACGGTTGCAGCCAGTGTTCACAGATTGGGTGGGAGATCTCGCCCAATCTGGCAACACTGGTTGCGAACCAAGACATGGGGAGATCGGAGAGCAGACTGACCTACTCGCAGCTCCTGACCGAAGACCGTCCTCTCGCCTAGCGCCGAGCAGTTCCAGCGGCCGTAGCGGAACTGGTACTGACACTCATTGATGCCCAGCTGGGCGCCCTCGCCCACCACGATAATGGCGTCGGGCCGGCTCTGGCAGATGGCCCGCTGGCGAGGCGCCAGCCCCGGGATCTTGTTGCAGATGATGTTGGCTCCCAGCGCCACCACGGAGGACAGGGCCCTGAGAGAGGATAGAAACGTACAGCGTCACGTATCACCACACACACACACACACACACACACACACACACACACACACACACACACACACACACACACACACACACACACATATATATATAAACACACGCACGCACAGAAACAAAAGCACGCACGCACACCCGCGTGCAGGCACGTTGTCTGCGAACGAGCGTCTAGGACAGGCTTAAATGATGCTCGGTCACGAGAGATGTCCGTGTACGCGTTGGGTTTACGGTTCAGGGCACAGGCGTGTTTTTATCTTTCTCGCCTTTTCCTGTGGTAGGCCTAGGCCTACTCACAGGCAAATAAACGGTAACACACTCTCCAACAAGCACACAGCACACACATGCTCATCCCTTGTGCTCGCTCACAGACAGATAGAACACGCAGTCGTGTAGGCCTACGTTGAAACACACAGTCGAGCCAATGGCCCCGCGCGCGCGCGCACACACACACACACACACACACACACACACACACACAATGCCAATTACAACGTGTAGTCGGTGAGACTGACTCACATAACTGATACTCTCCAGAATCGGATTCAATCGAGCCAATGATGGATGAGAGTTCCATCGTCTACTGAAAGCCCTACTGCGACACAAAGCCCATTTCCACTTGATGGATAAGAGGTCAATCAAACCAAATAACCAAAAACCCGATACAATATCCAATATTGAAAAGAAAGGAAAGACGAGCACAGGGCAGCATGCCTCGCCAGCCCACAGAGAGAGAGAGAGAGAGAGAGAGAGAGAGAGAGAGAGAGAGAGAGAGAGAGAGAGAGAGAGTGGGTTGTAGAGCTTATTTGATTACTGACGGTGGAATCCGACCGCCTTGGTTTGGCTGGCGATACCAACAGCAACGATGATGGGGATTTTTTTTACGTTAATTGCGAGGTAATATAGTGGCATGAAATGGCTGGCAGACGGCATCCTTTCACAGATCCATCGACTCGAATTCGAGAAGCCAACTTTCACTCCTTCACCGAAAGAAATGGCACACAAACACAGTGCCCCTCATGATTATTTTTGCAAGTGTGTTTACTCTTGTTCTCTGCTTTCTAAAGCTGCTGGAAAAAAACATGCCCATACCCAATCACACTAGCGTCTCTATCGTCATTATTGAATTAGGATTCTGTATCACATTGTATTCAAACATAAACCGGTGCCCTGCCTGTAATGTTTTCTTTATTATCTCACTGATCACTATAGGCTGAACGTGATAACATCATAACGCACCATGGACACGCTTCTGCAAACCACGGAGAGTACGCCAAAGAGCACATTTCAACAAAACATATAAAAATAACATGTGCAAAGCACTGTCGGCTCCTCCATGTGACACTGTTTATAGCCATCACCAAAAAACAAAAACTTGTGTAGGCCTAACCCTGTAGATGCATACTTTTCAAACATGTAGAGCAGTAAAACACGCATGGAGGCGGACGGTGGCTTTGAAGTGTGACGTCAGGCCTTGCGGGCTACCACCACGAGCATGGAAAGCAGAGGAGGGCTGTGTGTCAGTGCAATATAAAATAGAAATATGATATATATATATATATATATATATATAGTATTGAACATGAATCAGTAGAGGCATGGATGAGAGTGGAGGAATATTAGGAAGAGAGAGGAGGGGAAGGAGGGGAAGATTAAGTGGCTGGAGAAGATTTTCTAATGCATAAGAAACTCTTAACTGGTCCGTTTACAAAACACTAGTTAATGCAGTGTAACTACAAATAAGTCATGATAAAGTAAAAACAAGTGGATGTGGATTAGCTCAGCTGTGTAGAAGGTTACAAATCCACCCGTGAGTAAGTTATTGTACAACACCAATGGTTGAAATTAAGAATTAAGACCACATAGCATAGATAATGTACACTTACAATGGTATACATTTATTTAAAATTCTATATTGGATATCCAACAGATTGGGAAAGAAAAATTATTTAGAAAAATGAATAAATAGGCCTACAGTATTTTTTGCAACTCTTAAGGTCATCCCGTTTGTCTCAACACTAAAACAACTTTATTTACGTTGTTTAATGTAACAAAACGACATTATCCAACAGGTTCACACTCAGATGACCTTGTCTGACCCACCACTATGTTTGTTTTGGTTTTGTCTTTGTTTGTTTGCCCTTTTGCAGCGCTAGATGGAACATGGTGAAAACATGAAACGAGGTGAAACTAAACCAACGGCAAGATTTTGCATAAATTACAAAAATACAGAACTTTTATGCTGTGACACTCACAAGTGTAACGAACTCAACCGCACCATCCGAAACGGCCTGGTGCAGCCGCTGGCCACCGGGCTAATTCACATGATCTCTGCAACGTCTAACGCGTTCCATCCCCAAACTATCAGACACCGCACAACAGAGAATTCCACAGCTAAGCTTCTAAATCCCTGCATCATCAAAGTGCACAAATGCCATTCTGTTTGCTTAGCGATGACTGCTGGTATGGCAGCGGCAGATCGGAGCGCAGCTCAGAGATCTGCTAGACAGTAGACAGTAGCACACTTTGCTCTGGTCTCACAGCTCTGCGTACGCTTGTTCTGCTCAACATTTTCATGAATGGTGGCTTGGGCCGTTTCGTGTGTGTTAGTGTTATTACAAAGGGCATTTAGAGACTGGGAACCGACAGAGAGAGAGGGAGCGAGAGAGAGGGAGGGAGGGAGAGAGAGAGGGGGGGAAGGAGAGAGAGAGAGAGAGAGAGAGAGAGAGAGAGAGAGAGAGAGAGAGAGAGAGAGAGAGAGAGAGAGAGAGATATTGAACATGCATTGAGAGAAGTGAAAGATTATATTAATGAATTCAATATGTATATTAGTTGGTAGGATATTCATATGTTCTATTTGGTTATTTGAGGGAGAATATACCATGTCATTATTTTGGTTAGAGGCAATAATTGATAGTTAGTGTAATTAACAGGCAATGTGTAGTCTGCAATTGAGGTAGTAGCCTACATTTGACTTTCTTTACAAAAATACTGTTTCTGTTTTACCATATGGGTTTTTATTCTAGGCAGGCCTACTGATATTGTATAGTGGGTTATAAGTGACATTTATAAACAAGAAAGTAAAAAGAATGTATCAAAACGTTTCGCATGGCTACTTTCTGCAACTTATTCCTTTGGTAAATTAGGTGTGACATTCCTCTGTGGAGTTTGCAGTAGTGCGAGAGGCTCTTGATGGACAGATAGCGTGTAGGCACACCGCTGATCTGCTCTGTTGACTGCTCATTTGCCACCCATACAGTTTAGTACATTTAGAGAGAATTGAACAACACTCCTCAACATTAGCTGTGGCTGCTCAAAACAGGTCTGACTGTGAGGACTGGCCATCGCATTCCTTTTGTGTATTTAGCCTTTAAGAAGCGCTCCCTCAAACACACAGCCTACCATTTGATGATGGCTGAGACTGAATAGCATATTGTAAATTATCAAAGCAAACAATGGTATGTCGTTTTAATGTGCAGGCCAACGCTAAACTTAGCCGTTGCCCACTTTTAACTAAAACCAAAAACCACATCTATTTTCGCATCAGATCTGGGGTCTCCTGCAACCCGGGGCAAAAGGGAGGGCAGCGAGGAGCACGGTTCAGTCATTATGTTAGAAACCCTTTCATCAATGGTCGAATGCATTAAAACCACGTAGAGGTGTTGCATCCTCATGTGAAGCGCGTCTCGTTTGCCGGGAGATGTGATCACATCTCTCTCGTCTAGATGTGGCAGCAGTGTAGGCCTACCCAGAGGATAACCTTTAAATACGTCGAATAGGCTAGTGATGATGTAACGCGCAAACGTAATCCTCCGCAAGCTCGGGCAGGTAGGCCTGGCTGGTGGCTGTGCATGCGTAAAAGCTGTTGTTGTGTCTTGGTGTTCCCCTCGCATAAAAAAAACATGGCTAAAATATCTCAGTTGAATTGATAGGTCTACGTTTCTCCCACTTCACGGGAGAAAGATAATAAAAATTAAAAAGATTCATTGTATGAATGACTGGGGAAGCACCACGCCGTGTTACGAGCACATCCACCTGCAGAACGCACGTTCCAAACACAACCTGATCGTCTATTACCACGTGGACACAGGGGGAGGGGGGGGGGTCTCGACGAGTTTAATAACTAAACAACAGAGAATTAACTGTTTTAGAAACAATAAGATCCAACTGATACAAGGGTTGGCAAACGAGAAACCCCATGACTGCTCATCGTTAACGTGCAGCAACGAGTGGATGCGATGGTTGAATCCTAAATAACTGGCTGAACTTCTCCATCGACTTCCTCTTGCCCCTAAAACTCTCCCACCGACCGAACAACCTGCGTCTGAGAGACGGAGCGGCGGGGACTCAACGCAAGCATGTACGCTACACACTACACGAGAAGGATCCCATCCGAGCCTGATAGAAGAGCCGCTACCAGAGCGAGACAGGAGCGCCTTACGCACCGGAGCCGCTCCGGAGCCGATCGACGAGGGGTCAACTTACAGGTAGCTGCCACTGGTGAGGATGAGGAAGATCTGAGGGTAGTAGACTGACAGCAGTACACTGCGCGACGAGAAGATGATCATGATGACATTGAGCAGATCGCCCGTTTCGTACTGAGCAAGAGGAAGAGGAAGAAGAGGAAGAAGAGGAAGAAGAACCAAAAAACCAAGCGGACAGAATAAACTCCTTTAATTCCCCGGGTTTAAGTTCCTTCGGCGGCACGGTTGCTTTCTATAAGAGCGGCGTCTCCAGCCTTCTTTTTTGGGGGGGACCGGGGGGGTGGGGGGGGGGGATGCGATGCGTCCGGCGGGGTCCTGTACGTGCTCGCGTTGAGTGGCGGTGCTGCTATGGCGCTCCTCGCTCCCGGGACCGTGCGTGTGCTGCGGGCGCGGAGCTGGGCTCTGTCATCTCTTAGCGGTAGGGTGCTGTTACAGAGTGCGGTTCCCAAGCCGGAATGATGCTGGTTTTAGGGATTTTAGATGGCAGAGAAGTGCTTCTCTCCCCTCTCACGAGAGTCGTGTCTGCCATTGGGCAGTGCAGAGACAGCGCTATCCGCCCACTTCGCCCCAGCAGGACAATAGGGGTGATGTTGAACCGTGTTTCCCCGGACGGACACCGGAGTTTATTATTACCCCCTCTAAAATTGTAAATAATTTAAATAAAAACTGACATTTATATTGGCAAAATGTAATTATTATTATATGGCCCTGTAGTTGGTTGTGTAAAGATAAATTACGCACCGTCCAAAATTAAATAGGTAAGCGTGTTGACCCCCAGACATCTTTCCAACACATTTTCCCACCTGAATAGTCTTTTTTTTCAAAGGGCTTTGATGTGTATTTTTGTTGAGTGCTTCTACCTGTGCGGGTACATTTGGGTGTCACTCGTCACCTGGGATGGTTGACGTCATTGTAAATGAAGAGGGCACGCTGATTGATACCCCTGGCTAACAAGGTGCTCGTTGCGAGGTGATGTGCTAAAGGCCAATCAGATGTTAGATAGCTCACTTAAGCTCACTTTTTCCCACTTGGTGAAGTCTAAACACGTGCTCCGAGGATTAGGAACATGTAACAGGGCTCGCTGACACCTCTGGCTCGCCTTTAGTGGTCCAAAAGTGGTCCCCAGTAATCGAGAGTGATGGGGGCCATTTTAGGATAACACATTTAATTAGACTCTGATCACAACACTGGGGAAATACAAACCTCACATGCAACTTACATATTATAAATGTATAGCCAAACTCTATGAAGGTTATTTTTGTTTTCAGTGAGGCCTATAGGCCTACCTCAAAAGGCCTGAACACTAATAGAGAATATATCACAATGTTTCAGAAGTTTGCCAAACAATCCAGGGAGTTAGTATGCCTCGCTAGGGGCAGCAGAGACAGGGAAAGAAGTTGTCAGTGTTTATGCATCAAGGTGAGGTATTGCAAAACAGGTTAAAAAAAAGAAAAAAAAACTCCGTCTGGGGCTACGGAATGTGGAAATACAACTTCAGTTTGCCGCTTTTAAACGTAGGTATGCACGGCACAGAGGAATTAGCAGACACGGCGGCTCAAATGATCTGGGAGACAAAGCGAGCTGCGGGGCCAGTAGCTGGATTACGCCGGTCTACTCACATCGATCGTGTTGTTAAATAGACAAATATCTGCGCTCTCAAGTTACGCATTCCTACAGCCGTGACGAATAATCAAAAGTATTAACCTGTTCATTGGGAAGGAAAAAAATGCATGGTAAAACATTTGTAACTTTATGAGGAGGATAAGGTCACGGGCGCAGGTGGACACCTGCGGTAACAACGATGTCCCGCCGGGTCATAGAACAACAATCAGTGGAAACAACAGACAACAGTGTTTGAGTAAGTGTTACTGCGACTCACCCAAGTCTTGTGTAAATTATGCCAAGACACAGGAAGACGTAGAAACTCCACTTTCGGAGGGGTCTGTGCATGGTCGTCAAAACGTTGTATTGAGGCCATGCACTAGCAGAAAGGAGACGTTTCGTTCGCACATCGGCAGGTACCCTAACCTTTCCAGATGCACGTACATCGACTGTTTCCCACGGATTGAAATCTGAGAAACTTTGCAATCTTCAAATGTCTAAAATCCATGGTCCAACCTGTGCAGGTGACATGCACGGCGTAGAGACTCCAGTATGTAACGAGAGAGAGAGAGAGAGAGAGAGAGAGAGAGAGAGAGAGAGAGAGAGAGAGAGAGAGAGAGAGAGAGAGAGAGAGAGAGAGAGAGAGAGAGAGAGAGAGAGAGAGAGAGAGAGAGAGAGAGAGAGAGAGAGAGAGAGAGAGAGAGAGGGTCGGACCTGAAAGGTGAATGAGTTCTCCGAGGAAGTGTCTTATCCCTCCTCGCTTCTTGCACCGCACAGTTACCTTTAACGAAGTGATATCCTAGAACAGGCTGTCCCACTATCACACAGTAAGCCAAACAAACACGGATTCAGTTGGAACGAAAGCCTTTGCGCATCGCCAGCTTCTCTTTCCCTCACAAGACGACATCGTATAGCTGGCCCATGTATCTAACTGCAGCCAGGTAGGCTACTCCAACACAGGTAACAAAAGACAGCTACACCTCCTCCTCCTCCTCCTTCTCCTCCTCCTCCTCCTTCTCCTTCAGATCTGCTGGGAATGGGACGGGCTTCGAGTCTGAACGGAACACGTGTAGTTGTTGTACAGAAATCTAAAGGGAGCGAACCGATTCGGCCTTTTATAGTCCCGAGTGGCTGGGGTTATTGTCAGTGACAACATTAGGCAATGCCCACACGTCGAAGTTTATTGGGTGCAGCTCCTTTTTAATAGTAAGCAACCAGTTCAGCATGACGCACCGAGTCAGAACCCGGCGATGACTCCCCCACCACCCCCTCCCACAGCAATTCATCAATGTGGTGTCTTCTCAATGGTTATACGACGATGTAATAAGTGTGACATACTTTTATATTTTAAGTCCAACGTATGAAGTAATAAGTCAAAGGGAAAGCTAACTTTGTCCCGGAGTAAGGGTGTGTATTAAATAGAATGATATAAACGCAACGACGCCCAGCACTCCACCTGAGAGGAGATGCTCCTTATCTTAATGGATCCATGGGAAGTCATTTAACCAAGACTCCCTCTGGTGGCTAATGGATTCTGCCAAACTGTGGCATCTATTTTTATTTTTGGGGAATTTTCATCATAGGTACAATCGGGATTGGGTGTTACAGATCCTATATAAAAAATAATAAGAATAAGAATAATCATAATCATAACAATAATCGTAATAAGATAACATATTTTCCATATGTATTAAAGTTTATAACGTTAACGTTGCCGTTATTGTTAGTAGGTCTAGTTGGTAATCAGATGTATCCCCAGTCTCTGCGCCCCCAAATGAAGACACCACAGCGCGGCGTGAGCCCCGACCCAGTGTTCTTCAGCCCTTCCATGAGAAGCTCATGAGAAAGGGCCAACGGGTTGTAATAATTACATCATGAACTGGAATTACAGACACAGGCCCTCCGAGACAAGGGTGGCTGTCGACCGCAAGAGGCAGGCGAAGAGACGGATGCCTTTGTTTCGAGACATCCCTGCGCTGTGGTTTGCAGGCCTCTTTCCCTTCAAAAACACGCTCATCAAAATTCCAGATGGATTTTCGGAGGGGAATAATGAGCGTCAACATGCGGACCGTAGGGTGACATAAAAAGAGACACAGAGCATTTGATGTCTGCCCCGTAAAAGATCTTTCTCCTCTTCAAATGTCCATAGCTCATGTTCTCAGGGCCTGCGCTGCATGCGGATGGGGGCTGTTCAGTTTAATTAAGAATATTCAAAGCGCCGTTTTGGTCGTTTCTTTATGAGGGATGGCTCACGAGCAGGGGGAACAGAGTGCGTCAGCGGGGCTATTTGTCATTGTCTCCTGTGGACACACACCGTCATCGGCGGGGGTTGCGCAGAGTCGGCGCATACGTCGCACGCACGCTCCCACACACACATATACACATCTGCACAGTGCACACAACCGGGCCATGCAGACACGCACATAGCAATTCTGATGCAAACACACACACACACACACACACACACACTCACACACACACACACACTCACTCACAGACGTGAGTATGCATGCGTGCACACACACGTATCATACAGATCTGCACGCACACATATGGGCAATGGCATAAATGCACGTACTCAAACACACACACATGCGCATGTGTGTGCAGATGTCTCTATATGTGTGGGTGCATGCCATCCAGACACGCATTCCCACGTAGGTTTATGCACGCACGCTCACATGAACACACTCAGGCACTTATATCAAACACACGTATGCATGTACTCGCACACAAACAAGCACATACGCACAAAAACACACACGCGCACACTTATAAATGCACTCCTCTCTCCCACACAATACACTGGGGGTAGAGTCAAACTTCAGTATAGTACACACGCTGGAGCACCTGGGTGGCATGTGGAGGAGGTGGGGATGTGTTTATTTGACTTGGTGAGGCAGAGAGACAGAGCGGGTCACGAAGTCCACTGTGAACGAAGGCGACACGTCCCTGCTGCTGACACCATGCTGATGTTTTATTGCAGTGTGCATAACACAGAAAGCATGTCTTCCACAAAGCAGACCTCTTCTCATCCTTGTCCTTTTGCACTTGCAACTTCTCCTCTGTCTGGTCTACCGCTTTAATAGCCGGCGGTCCAAAACTATTCAGAAGATAGCCCCATTGTCTTTATATTTCACCCCCAAATTGTTTTTTTCTTATAAAGAGTGTGTGTGTGTGTGTGTGTGTGTGTGTGTGTGTGTGTGTGTGTATGTGTGTGTGCGTGTGTGCATGTGTGTACGTGTGCGTGTGCGTGTGTGCATGTGTGTGTGTGTGTGTGCGTGTGTGTGTGTGTGTATGTGTGTGAGTGAGTGAGTGAGAGTCAGTGCGGCTTGATGGAAAGGATGAGAACACAAAAGGGGGATCAGATGTTTTTGGGGTCAGGTGTGGGTTGATCCGTCGCGGTGTCCCGTCGAATATGATTAAGAACTCCTAGTCTGGAGTACTGACGCGGAATACGGAGAACCCCCGGGCTGCCCCATCCTCCTGTTTGGAACCCGGACCCTTGATCCTCCTGAGAACCATGAGCCGGACAGAACCGCCCCAGGCCTGCCCAAACCCTGGAGCGGTGGAGTCCAGTCCTTCACCACGCACCCCACCTTCTAGTTTAGTCCACGCGAGAGGACTAAACTCTCTCTCTCTCTATAGCTCTCCCTTTCTGCCTCTCTGTTTCTGTCCTTCTTTCTCTCTCAATCCTTCTCTCTCTCTCTCTCTCTCTCTCTCTCTCTCTCTCCCTCTCTCTCTCTCTCTCTCTCCCTCTCTCTCTCTGGGATTCTGAGCTCAATGAATTTGCTGAATTTTTTTCTGCCCTGTACGAAGTGTGCAGAAAACACAGCCCGAGCTACGGTCTGTGTACAACGTGTGCTTTGCTCCATTAAAACCAGATTTTTTTTTTTGGTGGTATTGCACTCCCAAAACATGAACCAAAATTTGCGCTCAGTGTGTTTTTTGGGCTCCAGGTCGGAGGGTGTGTGTCCGCTGTGTTGACGGGTGCTGAGGGTCGTTTGGAGGCTCTTTGAAGGCACCCTGGGGAGACAGGGATCTTTCAACCATCTCCTCTGAACATTTGGCTACCAGGACGCGGTGTGCGCCAAGAGGTCAAAGGTTAAACTAACCCCACTGGTCTTTCACACCCTCTCGATGGTGTTAACTGTCAGCGAGCTTTGATGGATTCCCCGTCATGCCCTCGGCTGTAGCAATGTTTTCCCTGCACTTCCTGTGTGTGTGTGTGTGTGTGTGTGTGTGTGTGTGTGCAGGTTTCTGGGGGTTCCCTTCCATTGCCAGAGCTCAACACCCCATCAGTTAACTCCTGCAAAGAGCCTGCACTGAAGCTCAGCTCAGCGCAGTGTTGTTGTGTTATTATGTCTCCAGGTTTTAAAACCTTTTTCCACAGATCATTTGCGATGTCGCTGTTTAAAATGCCGGATGTGGCCGCGTGCCCAAACGTCACAGATGCACATGTCTTTCTGATCAGCCCATGAGCGGTAGGGTCCATGGGCCCAGACCGCGACCCACTCTCCGCTCAAGAGCACCTTCTCAAGAATGAATCAAAAGTCCTCTCGTAAGAGATCTGTTGTTGTTTGTTGTGACCCGACCGGATATCTAATTTTGAGAATTGACAACGTCAAAGAAGACAACATCGCCTTTTCCCCGACCCCACCTACCGAAGCAAAGTTCACCAAAGATATGCTGGATATTTAATTTCACCAGCATCCAGATCGGTGGTCTTCACACAAACCATAAGGAAACCCAGTAGGATGCGGGGTTGCCAGGATAAACATTATAAATTTGTTAAAAAAAGAATTGCATGAACTGTCCGTTTCATTTGATCATGAGTGTGTGTCTGTGTTATGTCTGTGTCTGTATTACTTATGGTGGGCCCTGGGCCAAAAGTCTCTCCACGGGGAGTCATGGCATGAAAGCCCCCTGGTTTGGATCATAGCCATCTATAGAATGTACTACCATGGGAGATGACCCATGCATCAAACACTCTTTCTACACAGTATTCCTGATCCTACATCAGTGTCTGCTGCTGATCCAGTCCACTGTGATGCATCGGTATCACCCCAAAGAAAAACAGTTTGCATGGAGATTTGATGTAAATCGAACAGAGAGGAGAGTATTTGAAGAGAGAGAGAGAGAGAGGAAGAGAGACGGCCAGTGGGCTGAGAGGAGAGACAGGATATCCATGCGTGTTTGGTTGTGCGGATGCGCACAGTTACTGTTACCGCTGGTTTGAATGTGCTCCCTGGATGGATTCCAGTTCAACTTAATAGCAGACAAAAGGCAAGGCCAAACGGGACCTGGCCCGATGTTCACGTCAGCACACGGAGGTCCATCACTCCACAAACACAAACAACGTCCCAACCCAAACGAAATCCAACAAATCTACAGCACAACAATAACCCAAAGAAATGACCAGAAAGTATTGTTACCGAAAACATCTAAACCACATTCGGTTCTTCCTGGTTTGGACCGAAAACCCCAGGCATTTACACTCACAATAAAATATGACAGAGTTACGAGCTGGTGTCTCTCACAGAGGTCTGAGACATTAATGTGTCCAGCGCAGCGAATAAGCAACACACTGTACACAGGATGTTGTTTTTCATGTTTTATTATAAAGACACATATATCCGCGCCACGAAGAAACAACTCATAATAGCGGTTGCTGTTTTGTTTCAGAGACGACGTTTAAGTATCAGAAATGTCTGCCATGAAGAATAAATTACGTACGAGGAGTTTAAGGGAGCAAGTTCACTTTAGGAAATTTGTACAAAATACAAACAAAATAATTCATTTTTATTTTTTCCCAATAAATCTCCTCTTGGCCTTGCAATGTCATTCCCCTTGCCCGAGTCCTATTAGGGAATGTTGGTAGGCATGTTTTGCTTCAATGGGCTATGAATTTGATGAGATAACGTTGCAAAGCTGAATTAGGTATTAACTTCCCCCCCT
>NC_140283.1:16379406-16386906 GCF_964030765.1 Micromesistius poutassou
CTGGGCTGAACGTAGTTACGGCTCCCAGGCGCACGCGGGGCCTGGCGCCGTACGCTGTCCAGCAGATAAATCAGTCGTAAGCCAAGCGATGAACTACACTGAGGGATATATCGCTGCTTAATGGACGGTTGGGTCCTGGCACTTCTGCCTATGAGATTCGGGGGCGAGCCGTCAGAGCTGAGGGAAGATATTTCTGGGATCTGATGCCCATGGACTGTGTGCGTTCTGTAACACGCGCTGCGTTGTGTCAATCCGTTGTGTCGGTGTGTTGTTGTGTTACACAGGGGCCCGGTTCTTCTGTCTGAATTCGATGTGTCATGTGTCTTTACTCCCATCTCTACGTAACTGCTCTCCACGACAGGTAACGTAAGAGAGGTGTATTAGCAAGTTTGCAGGGTAATATTGGTTGATACGGTGGCCCTGAGAGGTCAATGGACTGCAACTTAGGAAAACACATGCTAATAGACAAAGCACAGGAAGATACAGAAAATGTGTCTATCAATTTGACAACAACGCACTGCAAATTAAGAAAACTGATGGAAATAGACGCGAGAAAATTAAGCAAGCATCTTCATCAAATGAACAACGCAGCTTTTAGAAAGAATGTGCTGCACATTGAGACTATACAACACAATACAGACACAAGCTGCCATTGCACCAAATAGCACCAAGAGGACACTTTAAAGTAATAAATTATTGTATACAAAAGAATCGTAGGCTATATCCTACTTTAGGCCGAAGTACATCCAAAAAAGGAGATTAAATTTAGTCATTAAAGTAGCATTCCAGTAGATGGAGACAAAGCACTAAGAAAAAATCTGGTTCTCCTTCGTAGTCTTTTTAAATCTGCAACTTGATTGGTTGACCAGGTATGTAACGTATAAGTGGAATATATATGGAAGAAACTATCCGTACCTTTAGTAGTATGAGTATGTCTTGAGTAATTATGAATAATTAACATAAAAATTCCCAAGATTGAACACGTGAACGCACATAAACAGACCAACACACAACACATCAAGGACACATTTAAACTTTGTAAATCGAGTGTAACATAGGCAATTATAAATACTAATTCTCCCTTTCTTTCAGAACATACAACTTTAAATAGGAAAATCGTTAGCGGGGTCTGGGCCCCCATGCGCTGTTCTTCCAGCAGAGGGCAGTGTAGGAGAGTTACTGAGGCCGCTGAGGAACGGCCCTCTTCACCACACAAAGCCCCAGCAGCTCAAGCGTGGTTCGGTCTGCACAAAGTTAGTAGTATCGCTCAGTCCTTCTACCATCTTAATTGCCGCCATCTTTGCGAGAGCGGCAACAAGATGATATTTTCCAGCTACCAAGATTTTCAACGACCCCCAACTGCTGTATTTTATCCTATAGTCCACTCAACTCCAGTACACTCTATACTATACGATAATATACTATGCTCTGCTAAACAATACTATACCTATAATCTCTCTCTCTCTCTCTCTCTCTCTCTCTCTCTCTCTCTCTCTCTCTCTCTCTCTCTCTCTCCCTCCCTCTCTTCTCATCAGTGAATCCAGCATCTGGCTAATAGGGTCTCTGGTCTTGGCCTGCACACCACACGCACACATACACATTAATAACTTCATTAGCACTTCCTCACCGCAGCCAACACTACAGCCAACTGAGCTACAGCTGTATGTGTTTGTGTGAGTGTGTGTGTTTGTGTGTGTGTGTGTGTGTGTGTGTGTGTGTGTGTGTGTGTGTGTGTGTGTGTGTGTGTGAGTGCGTAGGTACGTGTGTGTGTTAGCGTAAGTGTGTGCATCTGTGTCTGTGTGTTTGGAGCTGTGTGTGTGTGTGTTCGCAGCTGCGTGGGTGTATGTATGTGTGTTGGGGGGTGCCGTGTGTGTGTGTGTGTGTGCAGACGTGCATGCATTGGAGTCTAGTTTAAGGAGAACGGAATGGAAGGGGGAGGTGGGTGGGGCGGAGGGGATACTTAATTGCATATAACTCTTGAGATCCAGGCCAAACACTTCCCCTCTATTTCTGCTCTTGTTCTGTGATTGAAACCGAGTCTGGCCTGCACGCACCACACACACACACACACACACACACACACACACACACACACACACCCCACCAGCACTCTCCTCAGTGGGCCATACACACTGCTCCACACCCACCCCCCAACCCTGGCCCCATCAAAGATAGACACAGAGCTCTCTGCACCAAGTCAAAGTGTGTTATAATTACGGGGGTAGGGGTTATGTTTAAACATGGAGCTAAACGTAACATTAACATCAAACAAGAGGGAAATGCTTTAGTTCAGCGCACAGATCTCTTTTAGTCAAGCGATCCCCCTCGCCCCGGATGAATTAGCAGCCCTGTCTGCTCTCCTTGGTGGCTCGGGAATATGTTCAATCTGGTATATACAGTATATATATATATATATATATATACTGTAGATTGTACACAATCTGAAAAATAGATGATCTTTAAGCCATAATAAAACACACACTGAGCACACACACACACACACACGGATACATGGTTTTCGCTCACGCACACACACACACACACACACACACACACAATTATGTTTGCCACCAAGTGCTGTTTTCGGGATATCCTTAAATATATATATTGATATACGTCCTATGTGAGCTACTAGTTATCTGTGACCTAGCATTGCAACTGTAGTTATATATATATAAATATATATATTTATATGCATGTATGCAATGCTCCATCTACCAGTCTGAATAATGCTCACACACACACCCGCTGGGATCCTGATCATCCCTCTGGGAGGAAGCGTCAGTCAGGAGCGTGGCTTCTTAAGGGGGACCTTCTCTACCTTAAACCGCATGGGAGGCCAGCCACGCTTTTTAGGATTTTTTTGTTTTTCCATGATTCGTGCCATGATACTCCATGATTAGCTTTTGAGCATGAGAGTTCATCCAGTTCCCACCTGCTCATCAGACCCCCCGGTTTTGAATGGACTACAGCTGGTGTGGTGTTGTCTGTTTTTTTTTTGAGCTGCTCCACTGAATTGATGCAAACGGTGTGCAAATATATTGATTCATATTTAGTGACGTTATGCACATCTTTAATCAGCATACAACTAGGCATTATAATTAAATTATAATATTGCATTAATTTCAATTATTTACTTTGACAATTTTTATTATTTTTTTTGAATAAAATAGATCTAATTTAGCAGCAGGTAGGGGCTAGGGTGGGTGACTTGTCCACGGATGTCTACAGGTACACTGTGGCCATTGGGGATCGAACCCAGGACCTTTGGATGTGAGGGAATCATGCTAACAGCTTGCACTCTTGCAAGCAAAGCTGTTGCTTGGCAAAGTTTACAAATTGTCAAACTCAGAACCTTTGACTTTCAGTTAGACCATCCGCAAACAAATGATTATTGACTTCAAACTGCAAATCGTAGATAAACCCACATAAATCAGACAAGAAGAGCATAATCATGCAAAGAATGCTTGATTCGTATTTGATTATCCCAGGGAAAAAAACGATGAAACTAAAGCACAGCGAGTTTTACCAAAACATGTCGGCTATTACTCATATTCTCTCACTGTGAAATTAAGCTGCTGTCACTTCCACATCAGCCCGGCACTTCCTCGGCACAGCTCAGCGGGCTCAGGCGAGGATCATTATCCTCACATGTTCTCTGCTGCTACGCTAGCTCTCTTTAATCATGGGGGTCAAACCAGGCCACCGATTTCCTCTCTTTGTTTCAAGCTGTTGTCGGCGCCGCTGTACCCGGGCCAGAAGCCCTTCTGCCTTTGCCGTTAATGTCGTTATGTGGGTCACACGGCGACGGGCTCTGCTCGCCGCTTTACAGTTGGTCGGTTTACAGTTGGTCGCTTTACAGTTGGTCGCTTTCCAGCGAACAAAAGCTTTCTTCACGTTTTCCCGCCGCAAAGCGGGGCCGTCTAAGTGGTTATGCAGATCAATACGGCTCAGGGTGAATTCCTCAGGGGAACTCTCGACTATACTACATTTGAAACCCTGTAAACCTCTGATTTATGATGTCTGTTTCCCCTTAAATCTCAGTGCCATTTCTTTTTTTTTTCCTCTCCCTTTCTGGTCAGTCCCAAACTCGCTTGAGCCATCGGGGCTGCTTCCGACCGACGCCCCGCCCACTCTGTCCCTCTGGGGGCCTGTGATTGGGCAAGGCATCCCTCAGTCACCACCGGTGCCGGGCCTCCTGGCTCCCTGGCGGAGCATATGTGTGGTGATGTCATTGAAAAGCGACACCAGGGACTCACTGTGCTGATTCAGGTTCTGGGGAGGAGGAGGAGGAGGAGGAGGAGGAGGAGGAGAGGAGGGGAAGGAGGTGGAAGAGCGAAGGGGGAGAATTAGGAACAGAATGAGAAGGAGAGAGAGAGCAGGGACGACACTCTGTATCAGGGACAGCTCTGCTCTGACAGTTCAGCATACTTCTGTTTTGGATGGCTTGGAAGGATTTAAGTCCGCCATATATATACATAGATAGATATAAATATCTATCTATGTATATGGTTAATTGTGCCTCTTTACTATTATTATTATTATTATTATTATTATTATTATTATTATTATTATTATTATTATTACTATGTACACTATTATTATTGTGATTCTATTCTAGTCACCATATCATCCAACAAATCTCCTTATTAAATAGTTGTGTTAGTTGTCAATAGTGGACACCCCCAACCCCACACACAAACACACACACACACACACACACACACACACACACACACACACGGAAACACAGTGTGCACACAATGCATCTTGTGCACAGCACGCAGAGCTGTGCTTCCTGAACATCCTTGAACCTGCTTAACCCTTGAATATTCCGTCACAAAGGCGCAGATTGTTCTGGCCCCAGACAAGGACAATGCATGTTTGTCATCTGTTGGAGCAATGCAGCTTTGGTGGGGATTGAGGTGGGAGGATGGGGGGGAGGGCGGTTGGGAGGAGGAGGAGGAGGAGGCGGGGGGGCTGTTAAGTGATATACAGTCGTGGTATTGTGTGGGAAGCCCACTGTCACTGGGCTCGCTCCACCTCTGGGAAAAAGCTGTGATGTTGGTGATAAATAACCGAACAGGATCATTCATTACGACTGTTTTCCCTCCGGTTCCCGCCCGTTGTTGTTGTGCTGTTGTTGTTGTTGTTGTTGTTGTTGTTGTTGCTGCTTTTAATTGGCCTCGCAATGCCCTATTTGAGTGCTATTATACCTACAATCAAAAATAAAATGTGAATGGACGCCACCGACACCAGTTTTGTACATTTGCCTCAACGCACACATGAACACACACACACACACACACACACACACACGCACACATGCACAGAAACATACACACAGAAACACACACACACACACACACACACACACACACACAGAGGCACCAAACCTGATGCCACATTGGTCCCGGCTGCCTCTGACAGAGTTGAGGATGCGTGACGAGGAACACATGCACTGTGGAGCGGCTGCACCGCTGCAGCAGCGGGGTTAGGGTTAGGCAGCCCTCCCCCCACCCCCACCCCCTAACCCCCACACACCCCCCCCCCCTCCCGCCCCAACGTCTGAGGAAGCACGGGGCCCCCAGAGACAGCTGGACACATCAAACCCTCCCCTCTCCCGGGTTCAGCTGAGAGGAGGATCTGGCAGGAGACACAGAGCTCTGGATACAGTAATATACCCACGCCAACGCACCACGGGCCAGGGGAGGTCAGGGGAGGTGAATTACCCCGCCGCCCGCCCCCTCCCTCCCTCCCGCCTGGAAACACTTAATGGAATGCATTCGCTGAACATACGTGTTCATTTAGAAACAGCTAAATAGTAAAAAGTCCTTCAGCGGACACCCTTTATCCGAAGCGACCTCTCAGACGGAGAACAGTCCAAACACGCCGTCAATACTTGCACAACGGCTAAACATTGCGAGTGCTGCGTGACCTAGTTCCTGAAGACAACCGGACAGGAGTGCAGCATCGCACAGTCACTGTTGGAATCAAAACACAAGATTGTATCCTCTTTTTTTTTTATTCGTGCATAACAGCAACATCACGACCATTATGTGTCTCAGGGTTTATTTATCACCAAAAGACGGATTAACCCATATTTCAATAGCTGTTCTGTTATAATATCAGCACGGCGGCAAATTGATTTCCCGGCACCAGACACGATTTGAATCAGCGTCACAAGGGAGTGACAGACGAGAGTTGAGCGAGTGCACCGAATCCCATGACTGGGAGGATAGGGTTCATCTGACTTAATGGGTTGTCTGTGTTATCAGGGCCTGCCCCACTTCTTGTTAAGGCACGTCGCTGTTGCCAGCCATATCTACCACTAGCATGACGCTCCGGAGGAAAACAAACAAAGACATTCATGCCCTGTTAGAAAAAAAAACAGAAAAGCAGAGAAGATAGTTGGCATCACTTTCCACTTGTCCTCAGAGATATGGGTCACGGGTAAGACTAAAGGGAAAGTCCCTTAATTGTGGTCCTTGTTTGGATCTCGGTCTGCTGTGAGCACCTATGAGTGTTTTTGTTTTCTTCGATTTTACTTATTCATGTTTGTCCGGTGGAGGTTTTAGCACCGTTTTTGCACAAGAGACCTAATAGCAACAGGCTAAGAAACAGTGAAAGTTAAGTATGAAGAACGACGGGCTGTTGGAGAGGACGAAGAGCTCGACAGCCCAGCGGTGTATGGGGGGGGGGGGGCCAAGTCATCAGCCCTTACCTGAGATGACCCCGGAGCCAGCGGCTGTTGATTCACGTGCGGCACCTCCCTTCATAACAGGGCCGTGTGAGCAGCTGTGCTCCTCGGGCCAAACCACCAAGATGAATGCTTTACACCGCAGCTTGTAAAAATCGGTTATTAGAGAAGTACTCCTCCGCCGCCCTCTTTTTTTTTCTCTTCCTTTCTAGGTGTGTGTTTGTTTTAGGCTAAAAAAAAACGTTCAAAAGCTTTTGGGTGGAATGCATGTTTTTGGTTTGTTATAGAAAACATCCGGTCTAAATTTAGCGAGACTACTTATGGTGATTATGAGTATTTTCTTGTGTTGTGTTTGTTTTCTGTTTTTACTCGTTAAATTTGGGTTATTGGGTTCATCGTGGGAATGTGGCTTTTAGTCGATTCGGTTCTGCTTTTTTTCGTGAGGCACAGAAGGCTGACCTCTGCTCTAAACACTGTGGACTTGGGCCCTGACTCCCTGTACTCACCATGTTTCATTCATAATGTCCTCAGAATGCCTGCTGTAGCAACTGGTCTATGAAGTTCAGTTGAAAAGTTAGTCCAGGAGTTAGTCAAAGAGTGAGTGGAAGAGTTAGTCAAAGAGTGAGTCAAAGAGTGAGTCAAATAGTTGGTCAAAGGGTGAGCTGATGAGTGAGTTGAAGAGTGAGTTGAAGAGTGAGTCGAATAATAAGTAAAATAGTGAGTCAAAGAGTGAGTTAGTACATTAGTACAAGTGCGGGTATTAATCAATCCAAATTGCACCTGGTGCCTATAAAACAATG
>NC_140283.1:16394406-16396906 GCF_964030765.1 Micromesistius poutassou
ACAAAAAAACAACAACCCAGCAACACATCACCAATCTCACTTGTAACACGGTTTTTGAGTGGATGACTTTTTGTATGCATTGTAATATGGGTATTGCAGTTTTTGTAACACATCCAGTTCTCCATGTTGACTTGAGTTAAAGGTTCGTCACTCATCGCAGGCCACTTGAAACAGGTGTTATAATTTGAGGTTCAGAGCGATCTATAAATGGGCTGTTAGTTTTGTGTTATGTTTTAACCTGTCGAGGTTGCATGCATTCAATGCGTGTTCTGGAGCCTATGGGTTCAAGTTGACTGCTTTCCTGGTGGGACACGCGTTGTTGATTGCGTTTAAGCTGGTATGCAAAATATGCCCATCCACGAAGAGACGTCTTGGCTGTGATTTTGATCAATAAATTATTCTGAACGTATAACCACGAAGACACTTGGAAAAAATGGATACATGAAAGAAAACCGACGATTTATTTATTTATTGATCTGTTTGTTTACGATGGTGGATATGTATGGTACGTGATCATATAATTAGATAGGATATAATTCATTAGTTGGTTATTTAATTATTAATTTAGAAATGTAGGTTCCTCTGGACACAGGTATGCAATAAAGTCAGGTTTGACATTGAATGTTACAGTAATTATAATGTCACTACAACAAGCATTATAGCAACTATATAATTATTTTAATGTGACAATATTATGCAATATATTATAACCTACCAAATAGGCCTGCTCTGGATTTATTGAGAGGCTTTTGAATGTTAGAGTAAGTTCAGTCGTCTATTGGCTAAGTGACAAAGGAGCCATATAATAATAACTGTGTTCTATATAACTGTATATTAATATTAAAAGTCAATATATATCCAAGAAAAGTTTTGTAAAAAGGAGAAGAGTTTCCTAGAATTTAGACTAAATTGGATTTTTACCTGTGTTATCTTTAGAGGAAAGAGTGTGTCAGGAATTGTCTTTCCCCCTCCATTTCTTCATTGTTTTTCCAATCCGGTGGCAAGCATTTAGAAAAGTTCACTACATAGAACCATATAATTATTAACATATAGCTTATTAAATATTGCAAATCATTACATATAAAATACAGATTGACTCCATATTTTCCAAGAAGCTATTTAATTATAAGTAGATAAAAAAAAAAAAGGCATGACCGGGTGTATATATAAGGATCCGCAGAAGATTAGGAATTGTAATATATGTCTGATCTAAAGTTATATACTTGTTTAAATTTAGTGCCAAACTCTTTTCCTGTTACGTTATTTTCCTCTTCATGAGCTGTCATGGACACCTGTGAATATAACAAGGCACTGTGCAGTCGACACATTGGCTGTGCCGTCTGTTCCGCTTGGAAGCAGTTGGTGGATGTTTGTCCTTTCCACAAAATTATCTGTCTGAAACATTTCAAGACAGGCCTGCGTCCTTTTACTTCTCTGTTCGGGACAAGTTTTAGGTGTTGGGTTATTGTGACCAAACCTGTACGAATTATATAAATGTTTCAATATCTATATATTATACAATGTGTATATATATATTTAATTATAGGGCTAGCCCACAAATAAATCAAATTATTCCATTATAATAGGGCCATAAAAACAGAGGAATTATTGAACCAGCAAAAGGCCTGCCACTATATGCTCCACAATAGATTAGCTTAATCACACTAAAAACCACTTGCACAGCAACAGCTAAGCACCATAAAATATGACCATGTACACAGAGCAAGGGTCCGTCGATCGCAATGCATTGAAGCATGGGCTCGAATCTGGCCCTGCCAAGTTGTTCACCTGCATGCACACACACACACACACACACACACACACACACACACACACACATACACATACACATACACATACACACACACACACACACACACACACACATACTTTTGATGCAAAAGTGGAGAAGGTTTTGAACAACGGCCTGGCTGGAAGGAATCTAACCAAATCGTGTTTGTCCTACAAACAACTTGCCACGATTCAAACTGTGCCCTCTGCGTTTGCATAGAGTCGACCTAACTGCAAACATTCATCGGCAGACCTTCGTTTCCTCAGAGTTGCAGGCCTGCTCTTCTTGTACAAGCAGAAAACACCCCTACACAATGAACTCCAATACGAAGTGAATGGAGGTGAAAGGGTAGCGTTGTCAAGGGTGTAGTGCTGTCAGTAGCGCTCAGCTGTTAGGTGTTAAGTCTGCTGCTCACCGTCTCCTACTGAGGAGAGTCAAATGTTTTGTAAACTCTCATCATAAGCGGGATGGCATGCAACGAATGCTCAGATTTAGTCTGTTGCTTTGCATTGTTCCTTCTGGGTTGAGGCCCCATGTTAAACAAACTACGAACAAGTTGATGACTCAGTTCCATTTTTTTTAGATCATTTGACGTTCGGGTGAAGAAATGTATAATCTATGCCTGTGTGTGTGTGTGTGTGTGTGTGTGTGTGTGTGTGTTACTGAGAGTTAGTGCTGTGCAGAGCATCTTTTCTGCTGTGTTTTGCT
>NC_140283.1:16401906-16409406 GCF_964030765.1 Micromesistius poutassou
CTGGGTCCGCGTTTGACCCTGTAGTACCGCAGTCACCCCTTATGGGGCTTTCAAGTCGGTGGTACGAAGCATCTGTTAGAGATAATGTCCAGGGAAGAAGGGCTGGCTCCCTTGAGTTGGTGGCCTTAGCGGTTTTCAAGTTTATATGAGGCCGATCATAAAGAGAAAAGAGAGGGAATAAATGTGATACAATGAGTATTCTAGCAGATGAGGACGTTGGCTGAGGCCGTTTTAGAACGTGTGTGGGAGTAGTCTTTGTCTGACTGAGTTTGGTCTTATTTTGCTCACCGTTGGGTTTGTAGTTTGTGGGACACATTAAGAAACGTTCTGCCTGGGATCATGTTGACATTTTTGTGATTTTTACGATGAAGGGATCGGGTAATAAATACAATACCACAATATGGGTACATCAAGTAAGCGTTAATTAACGTAAGTGACTTCATGAACACCATTAGTAAATGATTACTAGACTTTAATTAGCTTTAATCAACTGTTAACTAACTAACTATTATATATCAGTTATTTAATGCTTATTAATGCATTTGCAAAAGTTAATTTAAGGTAAACTAATGTACCCTCACTAGAAAGTGTAACAGGGACCCATTTAAAAATTGTCCACGAATGGGTGGTAAGTACCTCCTGCCCACCAAATAAAGTAGCACATTGCCCAGATGGCACTGAACAACTTCCAACATAGCATAGACTACTTGCCGATTGTGCAAGTCCAAATCGCTACACTTGTGAGTATAAACAGAAGCAGTTAATCATTGTCTGACTGCATCATCAGGGATAAGAAAAGATAAGATGAAAATGTAACAATCCCAGATGGGAAATTTGGTAGGAAAGCATTTGAAAAGCATTTGAAAAGCTAGACCAAAGCAATCTTTGGTCTAGGAATTTATCAACCTGCAGATTAAAGAATTTATAAATTAACAATTTGTGTGATACAAAAATACACTTAAATACATAATCTGCTGTGTGGAACTTCAACTCTTTTTTAAATGACATGCTATATTCATTTATTAATCATTATTAATTGCAGATTGTTGGTGCTTCAAATCCCTATCAAACCCTTGGTCTCATGAGCGTATCGCGTTTGAACACTGCATATGATTCATATAATTTTCTGGATATTATTGTCCAGGGTCAAGGGACATACACAGAATACAGCATCAGCTGCAGTTTGGTTGGAATGCTATTTCTGCCTGTACAGCCTTGAAGTGTCGCAATCACAAAAGACCAACGAGAACAAGCAGTCAATTATCATTTCGCCTTTTACGGCTAAGTCGTTTCAACAGAGATATGTCGCGTTTGTCTACCGTAAAGCCGTTCTAGGCGCATGCATGTGAGCAGGAGACCTCTAAAAGCACTGTTTAGCACTGCTACTTAACAGTTAACACAGAGAACAAAGCCAGCCCTTTCGCCACAATGCATGCTGGGAATATTGGCCAGCGAGTGAAAGTGCCTGCTCACTTCTAGAGAGCTGCCTCCGAAAAAAAAAGGACAAAAAAAAAAAAAGAAAAAACAACTCCTTTCCACAACTGAAAAACCAAGTTTCAAAGTATAAATGAGCGCAGCAACAAAGGAGACCCTCAGAGCTGCAGGCTTAGCCGTGCTCTTAAAGAGATATCACGGAACATTCCTCGATCCGGCCCAGAGGAAGCCACACACAACAACGGCGTAGGGCTGTTGAACGCTGCATTACCTGCACACTTGAATGACCTCTTTCTAATCGCGCAGCCTCTCCCCCTGTAGCTCTGTAAAAAAAAAAACTCTTAATTCTGCGGGATGATGTTTTGTATTTCAGAACATTACATGGGGCTGTACATATGAAAGCAATAGGATGTAGTTTACATTGCCTGTGCTATTTCCCAGAAGATCGGCCCAAGTGCCATTTAAACTTGCGTCCATTGATAGGTCTTTGTTTGTCCGAGTGATTCCATGAAATAATGATTTGCTTTTAGTGGGAAAAAAAAATGGCCAGGGCAAAACAGGAAGTGAACTCGGATGGATTAGAATATGGCCAACAAGTAGCATGTAGCAGAGGCGGAGGAGCTGCTTGCTTCCTCTTTGTTCGATCTGTAACATCAACTGCAGTTTAGTATACTCACGCACCAGCTCAGCTATGATTCTCTGTGCTCGCACTGCCTCAATTGTATAGAATAAGGCCAAATCATATAAATAAATGAACACATTCCACGTTGAAATAGTTCTGTGTGAACTGTGCTGTTATTCATTTGGTGGAATACAGTATGATATGAATACAATACAGGGAAATTCCTCTTTCCGACATGCATCTGTCAGAAATGTTGAGTCATATTTTTTGTATTGGCACCACAATCAGAGGCGATTTAAGCAGGATATTTCTGGTGGGGCGGTCCGAGTTACGCCTGTTTAATATAGCAGTTGATTTGTGTTTCTATCACTTCTAGGAGGTTTCTCGTCGCAACCATCATAACGGTGCACGTTTCACCATTATGATGGTGGTCTTTCTCATTTTTAAAACAAATTCATCCATTCAGTCAATTTCAAAGACGGATGTTGGATTCCTCTCTGAGTCTGATCCCTGGTACGAGTTGAGCACTGCTGTTTGCACGACGTAATGCGACAAAACATATTAAAAAAAACCTCCTGATTGCTCCTCAACGTCCCTTTTGGGCCCCCACCAGCCAACATCCATGTCTCCCCCACTGCCACCTTGATTAAGTGGCAGAAGTACTGTTGTTGGCATGTAGGGGGCCCACAGCCAGAGCTCAGATGCTGTGGAGAGGGCCCAGGGCCAGCCTTTCATTCCTGCTCCCCTGTTCGTCTCTCGGAGCCCCGGCAGACTCCCTCCATGTTGGCGGGCCGGCGAAAACATTCAGACAAAAGCACACGTAATCACCTTAATTAGCCAAGCCCCTACCTCTCTGACCCCGCTCCCGCAGGTTAACTGTGTGTGTGTGTGTGTGTGTGTGTGTGTGTGTGTGTGTGTGTGTGTGTGTGTGTGTGTGTGTGTGTGTGTGTGTGTGTGTGTGTGTGTGTGTGTGTGTGTGTGTGTGTGAGAGAGTTGGGTGTGTGTTTGTGTGTGTGTGTGTGTGTGTGTGTGTGTGTGTGTGTGTGAGAGAGAGAGTTGGGGTGTGTGTGTGTGTGTGTGTGTGTGTGTGTGTTATTCTGACTCAGTCTGTCTGCCTAAACAACTTGCCTGCCTGCCTGCCTTCCTGCCTGTCTGCCTGCCTGTCTGTCTGCTTTCCCATCCGTTTGACTTTCCGTCCCTCTGCCTGGCTACATGCATGCATACACATCCAGGCAATCATCCCTCATGAATCTCATCTCTGGTCCCATACGCAGGCCCTGTGTTCCACACGCAGAGACCTAGAGCCTCATGAGAAGTGGTGTTCTGTGTTGATGTTGTGTGTGTGCGTGTGTGTGTGTGCGTGTGTGTGTGTGTGTAAGTGTAAGTGTGTTTTTGCGTATGTGTGTGTGTGTGTGTGTGTGTGTGTGTGTGTGCATGCGTGTGAATGTGTGTGAGTGCACGAGCGGGTGTGTGAGCGGGTGTGCATGCGTGTATATGTCTGTGCATGCGTGTGTGTGTGTGTGTGTGTGTGTGTGTGTGTGTTCAGGGGGAGTGCTGTCCATCTGTCTGCAGGTGGAGCAGCCGTATTATATGGCACAGTGACAGGGCGAGGGTCTGTGTCTCGCTCCTCCAGGGTGGGTGGATGTTCCCCGGGGTGGGGGGGGTGGGGGGTGAGGGGGGGTGGGGTGGGGTGGGGGAGGAGGGGGGAGTTATTCTTGGCAGGCGGGGGGTGACAGAGCAAGCTGCCCCGGGTCCCGAGGTCGCCACTGGACTACATCCAATGAGACATACACACACACACACACACACACACACACACACACACACACACACACACACACACACACACACACACACACACACACACAAAGAATAAAGCTAGGAGAGATTTCCTTGATTGACACGAAAGCTGCACCCAGAGTCCGAGGACGTGAAGGTCCAGAACCCCTGATGAGAAAGCGGACGGTCACACAGTTCTGCACGAATGTAGCTGATACATATCCTCCTCCTGCATATGATCAGGCCGGCTGGTAATACAACATGAAGCACGCCGGATAGCAAGTAAAACTGCATTACTGTTTGTGTTACCAAACACAAAAGTTTCATAGTGCCGGTGGCATTAGGGCGTAATCTGAAGTATAGACGGCTCTTCCTGAGAGGTAGACATTGCTAACAGTCTTGGTGCTTTATCCACCAAGAAACGGGCTCCATTATTTAGAGCACTAGGGATTTGAGGAGTACAGATCCTTCAAGTTCAGTGTTATGCTAACTATTGCCGCTCGTTCAGATCGCGGGTAAATACGAGGTCGCAGTTTGAATTGTCATTTGTGCAAATATGTTTGGATACCCGTAGTCCACACAGGGAAAAGTGCAATGGTAGTACAGAGATAGAAAGAAGGAATAAGCATTTCACCACAAGCTGAAAATTGATGTTTTTATTCATTGCATTTTGTTAAAAAGATAAAGCAGTCCAAGACCGTGCTTCTATGTCTGTAGAGCTTTTATCTTGAAGGTCAAATTATTTAGTAATGTTTTTCCTGCTCTGATATTCATCAACGGAAATCCCTGTTTGGATAATAGGCCTTTTTGAATTGGAACATAGTTGTTGACTTTTGAATCTTTGTTTTGTGTGGTGCTTTTAATGGCTAGACATTAAAGGAGAAAACCTTGATCTGAAAATCCACTTCAAAAAGAAGCATAATAATATTTATCTTGGTCATTTTACTTTTATTGTATCATAGGTGTTTGTTGCAGGAAGAAGGTTTTATAGTTATATTTGTTTTATGTGTCATGGCCTTTTTACATTTGATCTTGTTCTATTGAGAGCAGGTTTTGAATCGAATGGATGCGGTAAAATAATCTCCTAACGCATGAGATTGAAAGTGGCCAGTATGTTATGAAACATCTTTTCCATAAGATCCCTTTCTAGAATTCTCCTAACTGTCCTAATTGTCATCTCTCTATAATTCTGTGGATATTTAAATTCTGGTGACAGTATTTGTCTTATTAGTTTTTTTGGGGTTATAAAATAACTGCAGACTAATAGGTTGAAGGTTGATACTCTATTTTACATACAATGATGTATTCTGCAATTGGATATAAAATAATAAAATAATGATAAATGGTCAAAGCAAGTTAATAGAATCTGGAAACAAGTAGACGTAATTTGTCTAGGGGATTATTGTAATGGTCATGCAATTATGGGCAGAGCAAAGTTTACTGACATATAATGTGCAGTGGTTGTGAGAAGAGGAAATCTGCTGAAATAATTAGATCAAATATGCTTAGACATGTGTATATTTCATGAACAATAGTTCAAACAAAACTAAATAACATAAGTTAAATTATCCTTTGAATGTTGTAAACAACATGGGTCTATAGTCTCACATTTTTTGGGAGCATCTGAACATTTTGTTTATATTTATATCTTATTCTATCTGCTGTATTTTGGTGTTGTTTCAAATTCAAGATGCATACCAGATAACAGCATACATTGAACGTTTAAAATATGTCAGGGTCACTGTCTAAAGTTCATATTTCTTCATCTTTTGTTAAAATTTTCAATGTGAAAAAGTTGTAGGCATTTGTTTGAAAAGAGGATAGTAACATTGGATAGGAAATATGTAGCATTATAGAGCGCCATGTGACTTATTTGTATATATTAACGCATCGCACCTGGAATGTATTTCAAGTGCGACTTCAGCAGCCCCCCCCACCCCCTCTGCTGAGAGAGCAGATGCACCCCTCTTAGAGAGCCCTCCTGACTCCGCCCACTCCAACGAGTGTCTCACCCGGGCACAATCGATGGCCACGCCCCTTCCCCCTCCTCCTGTTCTCAGACACAGTGATGGCACTCCAGTGCCAGAGACACGCCCCCGCCCCCCCCCCCCCCCCCACCGCCCCCAAACCCCCACCACCCCTTCCACCTCCGCCCGCCCCTTCTTACCCTCCACGACCACCCCCTCCACCCTCCTCCACCCCTCCAACCCTCCACCCTCCTCCACCCCTCCAACCCTCCACCCCCAGCCCCTGCACCCGCCCGTCCCTGCCGCAGGCCAGGCCAGGCCTGGGATCTCCATCTGGGCACAATGGAGCCTCCTCTATCTGCATACGCTGCACATAAAAGGGCCTTTTGTCATGAGCTCTGCACACATGACCGTCCGCCTTTCACCCTGCGCGGCAAAAAAAGAGAAGGAGAAAGAAGGATCGCTCTCTCTCTCTCTCTGGCAACCTAACCCCACCCCCAGGATCCTGACTCCGCCCCCCCGTGCCCCGCACCTCTCCCAGACACCCACACACATGCACACACACACACACACACACACACATACACACACACAAGCACACGTACGCACACACACACACACCCCTTTCTACTCTTTTGCACACAAACACACACACACATACACACACACACACACACACAGCCTGTTCTACCCATTTTACACACACACACACACACACACACACACACACACACACACACACACACACACACACACACACAATTCTACCCTTTTTAAACACAAACACACACACAGTGTTGTCTGGAGAGGAAGAAGGGCAGACCTTGAGAGGGACAGAGATGGAGTGCAGAGGAAAAGTGAGCGAGAGAACGAGGGTTAAAATGACCTAAACAAGTAAAAATAAATAAACGATAAAGGCAAGAGACAGAACTTCCTCCGTCTCTCGTCCGTCTGTTTTTCCTGCCTGGGGAGGGGGTGTGGCTTGGGGTGCACTGCACCAGTTCCCCTTCCTCCTCCTCCTCCTCCTCCTCCTCCTCCTCCTCCTCTATTTTCAGTTCCTCTTCTCGCCCTCTCTCCCCCCCATCCTCTGCGCGGGCCGTGTCCCCGTATGCCCCCGCCGAGAGACAGCCACACATTACAGCATCTGCCCTGCTGAAATATGAATGCTGTCCCCCCTCCTCCTCCCCCTCCTCCTCCCCCTCCTCCTCCCCCGCCCCTCCCCTCCCCGCTGTCTCTGACATTTAAGGGGCATTAGTGGCTGGTCCTGTGCCAGGATATGTACCCCTCTCCCCCACCCCCACCCGTCCCCTAACCAGCTCTGCACATTGTCCTTAGGTATATCAGTGGCTGTCTCTCTGCGGCGGGGCAGGGGCTCTGGTGGTGCAGGTGGGGGTAGTGGTGGTGGTGGTGGTGGTGATGGAGGTGGTGGTGGAGGTGGCCGCAGGTGGGGTTGGTTCTTTTTCTCCAAAAAAAAACCAGCCGGGAATCGCCTGGCTCTCTGAGCTCGGGAGTTGACGGAGAATATGGGTGGGGCGAAAATAAATGAAAAGGGTGGGGATGGTGCAGAGCCACGGTGCACCCGGCTCCGATCGGCCGTGCACGCTCTCCCCACGTGCGCGCTCTCCCCACGTGCGCGCTCTCCCCACGTGCACTCTCTCCACATGCTCTCCCTCCATGTTTACTCACTCCGTGCACTCT
>NC_140283.1:16414406-16419406 GCF_964030765.1 Micromesistius poutassou
TGAATTGGGGTTATACAGGGTTAAGCTAAAGTGTGTGTATACAATTTTTCAAGATAAAAGTCGGTCCGAAATAGTTGGTTTGAAGAACCCAGAACTGTGCACTTTGCATCGTGTAATATTATCTGGGACATCACCACTGCGCATGTCTCGTCCACCATTTTGTAATCAGAACTTTACTCACATGCCCCCATTTTATGAACACCAAGAGAGCCAAAAGTCAACGTCCTAAAAAAAATCGTTTTGAAAGGCTTTGTGGATCACAAATTAAATTCTTAAATGTTTCAATACATGCATAAATTATTTCGGTGAGGCTGTACTGCTTGATAAATGTTTAGCCTCTGTCAGACATTTTCAATTATTGCAGTACAACTAAAGAAACTAGTTGCAGATACTCAATTCTTCCTGTGTTTAAATTTGTGTGCTTGTGTGTGTGTGTGTGTGTGTGTGTGAGTGTGTGGGGGGGGGGGGAAGAGTTTGTGCATGTATGTGTGTGTGTGGTGATGTGTTTTTCTGATCATGTCTGGTGTGTTGGTGCGTGTGTTATTCTTTGTGCGTGTGTGTATTCATGTCTGGTGTTTATGTGTGTGCGTGTGCGTGTGTGTTTGTCTATGTGTGTGTTTGTCTATATGTGTGCACATGTGTGTGTGTGTGTGTGTGTGTGTGCTCATATCTAGTGTGTTTGTGTTTGCGTATGGTGTGTGTGTGTGTGTGTATTCTCACATCTAGTGTATTTGTGTGTGTGTGTGTGTGTGTGTGTCTGGAGTGTGGGTTGGTGCTGTGTGTTCATGCCTGCGTGTCAGCGAAGGGGGAAGCATTGGCCACAGTTGACTGGCCTGAGGTGCCTGTGAGGGGAGGGGAGAGAGGTCAAAGGTCAGGCCGTGTTAATAAGACGTGATGTTCCGCCCCCCCCCCCCCTGGGACCTCTGTCCCTGGGGGTCGTGACCCCTCTAACCAGCATTAGTTAATGTGTTGGTAATCTTTAGCTCCTTAAAGCAAACAGCAGCGCCGCGCTCAATGGGGCCACGCGGCTTCCTCTGCAACGCTGTTGACCCCGGGGTCGCGACCTTTGTCCCCCGACACGATAGGGAGCGACCTCCGAGGCCCGCGCCGTAATGGAGAGGTTGTTTAGACACGTGCGGCGCGGCTTAAAGCGAGACCACCTCATCGTGTCCCCCCTCTCTCTCTCTCTCCCTCTCTCTCTCTCTCTCTCTCTCTCTCTCTCTTACTCCGGCAGCACCACCACCACCACTACCTCCACCACCTCCGCTGCTGCTGCTGCTGCTGCTTCTGCTGCTGCTGCTGCTGTCAAACGTCTCCTATCCAAGTGTGAGGATGCTGCTCCTGTGGTAAGCACACACACACACACCCCCCCCGGCCTTCTCTTTCATTCCTTTGATTATTCCTCTGGTTTTATGTATGAGATGTTGCACCTTCACCTTGTAGCAGGGGTGCAGTGGTGGAGGTGGGGGTGGTTGTTGGGGGTGCTAGTGGTGCTGGCGGTGGTAGTGGTGCTAGTGGTGGTTGAATTAGGGGTGATAGACTAGGAGAAGTGGTGGTGGTGGTGGTGGTGGTGGTGGTGGTGGTGTGAGTGGTGGTGGGGGTAGTAGTAGTGGTGGGGGTAGTAGTATAGTGGTGTTGGAGGTTTCTGAGCACAGGAACAGCGAAGCTAAAACACACACACACACACACACACACACACATACACACACACACACGCGCACACACACACCTATAGCTATTTGAACAGGAGGAAAATACAATATTGTCCGCAATTTCCCAAATGTTTCTCTTGTAGCAGGCTCCCTGCACACTGCACAGCGTTTCCCTCTGGCTCTGCTAAATATTTGTATTCATCTCTCCATACAAAAAAAAAAACCTGATTATCCGGGCCTTGCTATGTGCTGATCTAGTAGTTATTTTGTAAGTCCCAAGCCAAATTCAGATTCAAATTCCAACCGATTCTTAACATTCCAATGAATTCTTCTGTTCTGTGTTTATTACTTATACAGCAGACTAACTATACTATTCCACACAGGAAATAGGTTTAATGGTGGCAAAATGTGTTAAGCTTAATTTAATGGTTTTAGACTGTTAATATGTTTGCCATATATTGTTTGTGCCAACTATTATTAGATAAAGAAGATATACTTGATGATTTCCTTTTTTTACTAGAAGGTTGAGCTATTTATAAAATAAGACCTATTTGTGGTATAACCTTGAATATAAATGTGTTTGTATATACCCTATATACCTTTTAGTTTCATTGACCAAGAGTTTTGTTTTAAAAGATGCACCTTTTTTCTAAACCCTTGGCCCGATGTCATGAATCGCCTGAAATGGCGGCATCCGCCATTTTGATTTTGCTGCCCCTATCAATCGGACCGAATAAATCAATTTGAAACTGTCAAACAAATGTATTTTTTTTAATATCCACCAGTTTCTTTTTTTTAACGTTCTGCAGACACAAATAATTAACTTTCCAGCCTCCTCTTCAAGGAAAAAAAAAAAGACCTCAGAAGTCGTGTCAAAACAATACAATAAAGCAAGCATCATACTGTTTACAATTGATTTATTGCATTCAAACACACACTCTAATTTGAGGGTCGATGAATTACAGTAAATAACGTATAATTGCTGCAGTATCCCAGGAAAAATCCCTGGCCAATACGACTTAGGTCGCATGAGCAATGCAGAAGAAAAAAAAGTTGTATCCTCAATTGAACCCTTTGTCGTGTCAAATGTGACAAGAGCCCCAGGAATAATTATTTCAAACAAACGATATACAAACGCTCCCCCCCCCCCCCCCCCTCGCCTCTCCCTCTCCAAACTCTTTCATGTTATACCCAAATAAGGCTTTCTCTCTACATATTTGCCTGATGTATATGTACGCGCCCTGGACGGGCTTAATGAAGACGTGGATTCTCAATTGGCCAGAACGCATGGCGAGATGTGACGTGCAGCTGCACTCAGTCTAATAGGATTCTATAGCTCGTGCCAATGCGGACAGACAGACCTAGCCAGAGTCTTGCTCGGGGAGAGGGAGAGAGACACAGAGAGAGAGAGAGAGAGAGAGAGAGAGAGAGAGAGTGAGAGAGAGAAAGAGAGAGAAATGTAGAGTCCTGCTCATCCCACACGAGGCCGTGAGTTAGTGTAACTAATGGTAGCTTACCTCTCTCATTTTCTCTCTCTCTCTCTCTCTCTCTCTCTCTCTCTCTCTCGCTCTCTCTCTCTCTCCACGCCACCTGTGTCTCTTGCTCAAACCCTTGTGGTGGCGAAGCACGTAGTGAGAGAGGAAGAGAGAGAGGGAGGAAGAGAGAGCGAGAAGAAGAGAGAGAAGGGGAAGGAGAAGAAATGGAAGGGTCGTTTTGTAGGAGTGGGGGAGGGGGGTTGGGGGCTCTCTCTGAAGCCGCCGTGGCAGCGAGGGGACAGAAAAGCCGTTCAGCAGAGAGAGCGGGAGTTTGTCGGTTGGTTGTCATGAAAGCAAGCCTTCAGCTTCGGCTCAGGGCTCCACGCCGCGCGGCGCAGCTCAGCCACCGAGAGAGCGGCGGCGGCCATGTTGATGACTCTGCGTTACGCGGGAGACCCCCTCCGTACGGCAGCAGCACCAGTACCCCCCCCGCCCGCCCCCCCGCCCACAGAAAAGTTTCTGCAGCGAGGAAACGCAGCAGGAAAAAAAAAACACACAAATACAACGGTTCTGGCCCCACCTTCTGCGTTCCCTTTTGTGAGGCACGCAATTCCCCCCCTTTTCCTGGCCAGGAGTTAGTGGAGGTGGTGAAAGGAGAGGGAGAGCGGTCACACGAAAGAGGACTAGATCCACGAGAGGAGACGCCGTACGCGCGCAGAACTCTCTTTTCGTTTCTCCCTCTCTCTTCTCTCTCTCTCTCTCTCTCTCTCTCTCTCTCTCTCTCTCTCTCTCTCTCTCTCTCTTTTTTGTTGCCCTTCTCTCTCTCTCTGTTCCTGAGCCGCTCTGCTGTAGGACAGAGAGAGAGAGCGAGAGAGAGAGAGAGAGAGGGGGAAAATGGTGTCGGCAGCGGGGCTCCAGGACGCCAGACGGGGAAGTAGAGGGAGGAAGTTGTTTTACAATAGCGTTACAGTAATCGGCCACAAATGGAAAAAGCCAAGCCGTGGAGGGAAGGTGGCGAACAGAGACAGCATGAGAGAGAGTCACACACAGGGAGCGAGAGAGAGAGAGGGAGAGAAAGAGAGAGGGAGAGTGATTGAGAGAGCCAGTAAGAGAGAGAGAAGTGAGAGACCGAGCATGCTTGCATGTCTGAGAGACAGACGTGGAGGCAAAGAATAATCAATACAAACTAAGATGGTGGAAAACGGGCCGGCTGTTATTTCCTTCTGCATTGTCCCTCTGTTCTCCGTTTATACAGCTCTATCTTTCTCTATATCTCTATCTCTGTTCTCCCCTTTATATCGCTCTATCTTTCTCTATATCTCTCTCTCTGTTCGGACCCTTTATACAGCTCTATCTTTCTCTATCTCTCTCTATTCTGACCCTTTATATCGCTCTATCTTTCTCTATATCTCTCTCTCTGTTCGGACCCTTTATACAGCTCTATCTTTCGCTATCTCTCTCTATTCTGACCCTTTATACCGCTCTAAATTTCTCTATATCTCTCTGTGTTCTGACCCTTTATACCGCTCTATCTTTCTCTATATCTCTGTTCTCTCCCTTTACGTCGCTCTATTGTTCTCTATATCTCTCTCTGTTCTCCCCTTTATATCGCTCTATCTTTCTCTATCTCTCTCTATTCTGACCCTTTATATCGCTCTATCTTTCTCTATCTCTCTCTCTGTTCTGACCCTTTATATCGCTCTATCTTTCTCTATATCTCTCTCCGTTCTCCCTCTATCTATCTCTCTATCTCCCTCTTTATATCTCTCTATCTCTATATATCCCTTTAACTCCCTCTATATCTCTATTCCTTTCTATCTCTCTCTGTATGTCCCTCGCTATCTCTCTCTATATCCCTCTATATATCTTCATA
>NC_140283.1:16424406-16431425 GCF_964030765.1 Micromesistius poutassou
TTCGGTTGGGAATGCTTTACCAATAATAACGGACAGTAACTCGTTTAATTTTCCTCACCAGCAATTACGTAAGTAGGATTTAAATCCAAATTGTTTTTATTTTGTTCGCTCGTTTTATTTGTGTACGTATACTTTTAATAAGGGTTATTAATAAAAAAGCTAATATTTTTGGGGCAAATTCATATCAACTTTGGATCGAGTTTTATTATTCCAAAATGTAGATCTACATTACAATCATTTCGCTATAGCATTTATTCGAGTGTGTGTGCGTGCGTGCGTGCATGCGTGCGTGTGTGTGTGTGTGTGTGTGTGCGTGCGCGTGTGCGTGTGTGTGTGTGTGTGTGTGTGTGTGTGTGTGCGTGTGTGTGTGTGTGTGTGCGCACGCGTGTGTGTGTGTGTGTGTGTGTGTGTGTGTGTGTGTGTGTGTGCGTGCGTGCGTGCATGCGTGCGTGTGTGGTTGACTATATATAATTACATACAACGATACCTTAATCACCAGACACAGTGATCTTAACACAGATCTTAGCCAGGATCTCTCACCTTCCAGTGGACTCCCGGTGTATCTGGCAGCCTGTCCTTCCTCACTCGTACCCTCACCTTAGGCCAGTTGGCAGGGACAGGCTGAACACAAGCTGAGAGTAGGAGTTTGGTGGGCCTAGGACGGTAGGTTTAGTTTACAGATATTCTTCTGCTTTATCTTTATATAAGAATATATACCTGTCTAAAACCATCTCATGCACCTATTTGATACCTACTTTAAAACACACAGCTATATACGGTCTTAGGGGACATAGGCATAAGACATTGACAGAGAAACACACACACACACACACACACACACACACACACACACACACACTTTCATGCTGGAACATACAAATAATATAAATCCTAATGAAAGCTAAATAAAATTAAGGGGAATTTTTGTCTCCTAAATTGGCATTTTTATCGTGCAATTTCAGAAGTATGATTTTCTTTTGTTTTGGATATTGCAAATTATACAGTTATTGTTTCATTTAAAAATATATTTTTAATAAACTATCAATTTAGGAGACCTTGAGCAATGCACAAGGTGTACCAGATAAAAAAGTGTAGCCAAATAAACTCCAAGTTTCAGGGTCTGATAAACCTGGAATTTTCAGACTTGAACTTGAACTTGCTGACTTTGAACTTGAGCCCAACCAACTGCCCCTGTACAGTTTTTTTTTTCCAAAGGATTAGCAACATTGTCTGAAAGTTCAGGATAAACATTGTTTTATGAAGTTTAGCTTATATTATAACTATTATTATTTATTAGAAAAAATATAGATTGATCATTTTAGGAAGATATTGATAGGATATGGTCTTTCTGGTAAAATGAGTAATTTCTCAGATCATTTCCTGGCATGTAAATTAATAAAATACAATTGTTTATTTGTGATTTGGTTTTAAATTATTTACAGTTAATATTCTTTGAGATGCTTTTTTTTACCAAAGGAAAAGTTGAATTTAATAGATTTTCTTTTGTTAAAAAACAAAAAAACAAAATAAAAATCCAGGTATATATTATATTTTATTTTATTTGACCGAACAGACCTAACTACTTCATTTCTTTTAAGAAATGTATGTAGGATAGTATTTTGTGTGTGTGTGTGTGTGTGTGTGTGTGTGTGTGTGTGTGTGTGTGTGTGTGTGTGTGTGTGTGTTAGTAATTTTAGTTATAAAATATTTGCATTATTGCCATATTTTGAATGTATCTCACAGGTGGTTGAACTGAATTATAGTTTGTATATGTCTTTGTATATTCCATGTTATACAATTTATTTGTATATATGGTTTATGCAGTTGAGCTATTTGCCTTGCAAGAGTGTGTCCAGACAATTATTTGTTTCCTAGAAAAAATAGAAATATAAGACATTTGAGAGAAAAGTATGGGGTTTACACGAGGGTCTTCTAAATGTTTTGTAATGTAAAATTATAAAATACAATTAATTAAAAAATGTGTCAATATGACGCAGTTTAATTAGAATACACATAAATAATAATGGCAATATTTAGATGGAACCTCAACAATAATCTCATTATACTCAGGTTGGGAAAGACATGGTTTCGGCTACATTTAGATATTGAGTCTGTCTAACACCTTTAGTGTGATTTGTACCAGCATGTTTTTTGTGTTCTTCATCGGAACAACACATAAACCAAAGACGTTTCTCTCTTACACAGCACAGGGATAAAGACCTCTGCTTGCTGTTTTATTAAATAAAGAGAAGGCATAGGTTGTTTAGATTATGGGGATTTTCTTGCATTTATGGGGGTGTCATGATGTTGTAAACTCCTTACACAACTCCTCTCCTGAGTAGGCAAAATCCAGAATGAAGGCTTAGGAAGGTTGCCAAGTGTAAAATGACGAATAAGTTAAATATATTTCCCATATTGCCATAGAGACAGAGAGTGTTTCACAGTCAAATGTGGTGCTATGCACGGGAGATCTCATTTGGAGGATTATGATTTTGTGGGTGTTGGTTTCCTTTCTTGGCCGGTTTTCATCTGTTCCGGCTTAAGTTGATGCAGAATGTGAAGCGTTTCCCTACCGCAAGCGTGGCCTTTTACATTTGGCATCCACAAATTCCATTTAGTCATGTGACACATTGACTTGTAATGCAAGTTGTACGATGTCCAGAAGATGATCATTGATATGCAAAATGTTACATTGTTGCATAGAAATGATAAGCTGCACTAGTACCTAATCGTGTGGCCACATTCCCTGAAGTATTCCGTCAAGGTCCCGTGAACTCTAACCCCTTCTTATCAACATATTTCAACTCTCGTATTTTTCTGCTCCTCAGCCAAGAAAGAATAGTGCACTCTCTTGCATTGATGGTTATCGACATTCCGATCGATATCTCTTCGAAATCAAATAACAAGAGTGCATTCTGGAGAGATGTTGAAACTGTAGGACGACAGGAGGGCTCTGTTGTTCCATGCTCCTTCTGGCTGCCGTCCCGGCAGTGCTGGTATGAGAGGAGACGACACCTCATGGTAGAGCAGTGCTCGCGTGTTCCTACCTGTTGAGATTACCCTGGAAACAACAGTTCCCCCCCCGTGGCCAGCCGTACGATACTATATGTCTAGCTGACGTTATATATTCCTTTAGGTTGGTGTTTATCGTGTTAGTGTTTAGGTTACTGTTAGTGTTAGGTTAGTGTTTAGATAAGATAAGATAAGACGACACTTTGTTAATCCCAGAAGGGAATTTGGTGTTCATTGGTTCATGGTTTGTTTGGATGTATTTTCCGACTTCTTATCTATGTAAAAATGACTGAAATTTGTGGTGGGCCTGGCCGAGTGGGCCGGTTTCTGTTGTAGTGGAGCTGCAGTGGAGTTGAGCCCCTAGTGGCCACTACAGGATGCACAGCCCCCCCCACACACACACACACACACACACACACACACACACAGTGCTGTCTCAGCAGCAGAATGGTACAGTAGGAAGTGGGTCAAGACGGATAGAGCCACTTGGCAGAAAGGGAGAAGCACATGTTCATTCAAACACACATATACACACACACACACACACACACACACACACACACACACACACACACACACACACACATGCGGGCTCACAGACACAGACACACACACACACACACACATATGCACAGAAACATAAAATCTAACCTATCAAATACGAAGCTATCAAAACTGTCCCGAAACCAAAAATAAATTGCACTGAACAGAAACAGAAACGGAAACTGAACATCAATGGGGTTTAATTTGGACTTTCAGTCCTGTTATACTTTAACATTCCTTTAATAAATATTTACGCCTGGCCAGTACAGCCACTGTATTCTACATTCTAGACATAACACTTTAGATGCCTGCAGCTCAGAGACATTTTAACAGCTAGTTGGAGAGAAAAATGTCCAAAGCAAACATACATTATGAGATCAAGGCATAACTTCAAGGGCAGGTGTGTGCTATGTCACTCAGTAGATTGACATGGACCTTATTCACCTAGCGGCCATTTTGGTTCTAAACGCTAGCCGAGTGGATGAACTGAATGCGGAATTCCACCATCCAGCTACCGTTTGGAACCAAGATGGCCGCTAGGTGAATAAGGCCCAAAGCACACACATAGCTTCACTGAGGCAATGTCGAGGAGACAGGGTAAAATGGTTTCTTCTGTAGCTGTTTTAGCATAAGCACGATACATATTAATTTAAACTATTAACCAGCACACAACACAAGTTCTAATTTCCCTTCTAAACCATATTTTGCACATATTGATAGTTACGACATATTATACATATTGATAATCCAAATACGGAAATGGCCAATAAGATAGAAGGTGATACAACATCTAAATAGCTGCAGTGTAGGAGTTTTTAAAGCACAAAGCTCTTTCTGATGGCTGTTAATTCAAATGACTCTGTATTTCCACAGGGACCGGGCATCATTGAACTCATGCAGTTCGCCTGTTGAACTGAATTTAGACGCGTATCCAAAATCAGCACGCGACGTGTTCAAAGCTTGTTTTGTTGTATCCGAGTTGATGAGCGATGTTGAGTGATATTTCCCTCTCTCGGTGGAGGGATCGTCACTCGTTCACCTTTGCATGTCTGCGGTTTGCACGGCGCACGCTTATGTTTTGCGTTCCTCGCGGCTTAGATGTACCGTGATGTCGGCACAGATACACGCTTTGCTTCACTTGAAGAACGCACCTGGCCTTCCCTCCAGACAGGCTGACAGTTGGCGAGTTACTTATTCCAGACACCATTCGGCTCCCTTAGTTTCCTCCCAAAAAAACATCATTCATTTATTCAGGCAGATTCTCTTTGGGGTTTTCTCGACTCTTATGTCACCATGACGATGTTGTCCTAGAAAAGTGCAGAGTCTACAAAATGGTTCCACTTGGCTGTTGAGTTGGCGGTGCTGAAAGGCCTCTCCAGAACAGGCCCTCCCTCCTTTCAACAGGCTAGCCCTCTGTCGGTTCTGCTGCGTTTTCTCCCGGTCGACCGACGTTTCCCTGGATTTATTCAGATTCTGATCCAGTGGATCACCTTGTGTATTAAACATCCTTCATAATTTTCGTGTCTTTTCATGTGAACTAAAGGGGTTTTCAATGGAATTGTTTCCGAAGCCATCGTGTATTTACTGTTCTTCTCACTTTTTTATTATGTTAATTATAATCTAGTTCCTCAGAATTATTAGGGCGTTTTCTTTAAAGGTTTTTAGCAAACCTTTCTCCAGTATAGCTATTATCTTGCAATTATTTAAGTGTTCCATTAAAGTGACAATCTGAAAGATTCCCGTGCTGTTCTCTTTAACGACACCTTTGGCCATCAGTGGTAATTGTTTCCTTAGATCCCTACGGTGTCGCCACGACACCCAGTTCGTAACATCATAATACCGCAAATGAAAGATCAGAAGGCCACAGGCTCGATCAACATTGTTCTACCTCATTGGGCGATAGATTTGACTGAACAGACATTTATTTACATGAGGTTTTTGAGATTACCACTTTATGGATTCATTGTAGTCAACCACTGAATGCATCAACAACAGTTTAATATCCAGAGGAAGAATTTGCGTGTTTAATTAATTATTCTAATTGATAGACTAAATGCTATTAAAACCTTGTTGTTGTTTACATTACTGAAGGCCTCAGGAAAATAGTGTGTTTTTTTACGCTTCCATTACTTAATGTAATATAGCCTGCTTAGACATGCACACACACACGCAAACGCCAACTCACAACCACACACACACAGACACTCACACACCAATGCACAGAAACATTAACGTACTAGGGAGCTTTGAGCACACACACACATGCAAATGCCCAGTCACGATACCACACACACACACACACATGCATACAACCGCACACGCATGGACATACTAGGGATCATTGAGGGCACACACACACACACACACACACACACACACACAGGGCCTGGATATGAATCTCCCGGTTGGGGTCGGAGGAGTTGGGTTACTCACAGGCCCATAAACATGGGCTGGCTGCGGTCCAGGCAGCGGCTCTGTAATTACAAACCGTAGGAACAATGTATAAAGAGCCCCGACCCCAACCAGGCCACGTCCTGCACTGCAATTAGCAGTCCTTGTTCAGAATGATCACCCTTCAGCAGCCCTGCCCAGCCCAGGCCTTAATTGGTGCTGTCCCCCCCCCCCCCCCCCCCCCCCCCCCGATCTCAACAGGATAACCCTTTGCATCGCTCCCTCGCTCGCTCTCTCTCTCTTTATTCTGCTGTGTGTGTGTGTGTGTGTCTCTCGCTCTCTCTTTATTCTGCTATGTGTGATTGTGTGTGTCTCTCTCTCTCTCTGTCTGTCTCTCTCTGTCTCTCTCCCTCTCTATCTCGCTCTCTCTTTCTTTATTCTGCTGTCTTTCACGCTCATTCCTTCTCTTTCATTATCTCTTTCTCTATTTCTTTCTTTGTCTTTCTCTTTTACCGTCTTGTTCGCTCTGGGTCACTGTCTCTCCCATTTATCGGTTTCTCTTTTGCTCCCTCCCTCTCTTTGTTGCTGTAATTCCCTCTGTTGCCATTCTCTCTCTTTCTCTCTTTCTCTTTCACTCGCTCACTGTGCAAATTGCAATCTGAGATTTGACTAATGATGACTAACTACCGTTGCCGTCCTTCGCCCCATTTCACACTGGCTCTCTATGCCAAACCACACACACACACACACACACACACACACACACACACACACACACACACACACACACACACACGTATCTTACAGCATACACACATTCACTGCATACAATACAACTAACACACACACACACACACACACACACAAAAACGTGCCAACATAGACCAGACAAACACTGGTACTTATCCACCATTTCCACATCCAGACTCAGGAAAAAAATATATATTCATTCACACACACACACACACACACACTCATAAACAATAAACACACATATCAGAAAAATACATAAGATTAGCTTGATGTATCAGTGTGTGTGTGTGTGTGTGTGTGTGTGCGTGTGCCTGCCTGCG
>NC_140283.1:16431625-16451625 GCF_964030765.1 Micromesistius poutassou
CGATGAAATAGAAACCCAGGGGACGAGGGGGAAAATGAGGTGAGCCAAGGAGGGGATGCAGTGTCAGGGTCAAAGGTTAAACACATGAAAGATGATAAACGCTCGGGCTTAACTCTTCACAGTGATGCAAACGCACACGTTAGTTACCCACGCCCACATACACACATGACAGGTTCAAAAGAGTCATGACCTCAATCCTCTCCAGAATTGTTGCACGTAGCACAACCATCAAAACACTACATTGGTTCCCAACGTAGCACATAACACACTACTTCCCATACAAGCAACATAACAGAAACAGGCAAATGCACAAGGCAAGTACACGTAATGTATGCAAACTAACAAGGCCAACCACGATTTGTGCTTGTCCAGTTCCTCGTATGTCATTGCACTCAGAAGTCTGTAATGGATCAAGGCATGGGTCATGTGATCGACACAAAATCATTTTCTGAACATCACTTTCAGGATTTAAAGACAATTTGAAGAAACACAGGAATACGCACATGCAGTAACTACAACAACGCTAGCGGTGACACTGCTAGACTAGAACCAAACCAGGATGCGTTTCACTCAACAGGACATTGAGTAGCCTGACCAGTAGATAGTAATACACAGTTGCAATAACTGTGTTAACTTTGTTTCCAGTGGGATAGATATTCTCCCTATCAGTAAGTGTCTCTCTCTCTCTCGCTCTCTCTCTCTCTCACACACACACACACACACACACACACACACACACACACACACACACCACTCGGACATGGCATTGACCACAATACTCTGGGCTGTTACTGTTGACACAGTGACAGCCCAGAGTCCTTCTCCACCGCCCTCTCCAGTCGCTCGCCCCACATGTAAACACACCGGTGGACAGTTGAAAGCTCAACTTTGGGAAACAAACAGAGCGATGGCTGGCTGTCCACACTTGGCAGTAGGGGGGGGGAAAGAAAGGAAAGGAAAGAAAACAACCGGCGATACGACACACTGTGACAGCCAGAGGAGCAGCCGAGTGATTGATCTGAGAACGAACTGTTGGGAATTCACCTCATGGCCGCCACCCAGACTTATTTGCGAGTGTCATCCGAAAGTTTCACAAAAGAAGCGCGCACTACTTGATTTCCACTTATACAGCGATCACTTTTATAGCATTCACTTATATAGAGATCACGTATATAGCGATCACTTATACAGCCATCACTTTTATAGCATTCACTTATAAAGCGATCACTCATATGGAGATCACTTATATAGAGATCACTTTTATTGCGTTCACTTATATAGCGATCACTCATATAGAGATCACTTATAGAGAGATCTCTTATATAGCGATCACTTATAGAACCACGACTTATATACCACATATATAGCAACTACTTACACAAGCAACTATTTATAAAGCAACCACTTATATAAGGACCACTTAAAAATGTTACCATTCACTCGCATATCTCACTTATTACAGCTTTCATTTTTATAGAGTTAACTTGTATCTAGTCACCCTTATAGCATTCACTTGTATATACATCATCTTTTTAGAATGACTGTTTATAGTTTTCACTTGCAGTATATACCGTACTTCTCATGTAAAGCATTAGACTATACATTCAGCCACAGAGCATTCATCCACGGACCGCGGCCATGCATAGGGATCACCGATACAGCGCCACTCACTTACTCCATTGACTTCCCTTAGCATTCACCTTCCATGCATTCAGCCTCATTCTATCTCCCAACCCCTCCAGTGCTCCAAACCGCATGTAGGAACAAGCCATCCGGTAACCTTCCCATACACCCCCGGGCCAATTAAGAGGGCTTTCATGGATATTTTCCCCAGGACTAAAAGGGATAATCCCCCTTTATGACTCCCTGTACCTGGTATGGCCCCGGCCCCTCAAGGGTCTCTCTAGCCCCCTCAACGGAGAGAAACAACAAGGTTTGGAGGGGCTGTTTTGGACCCCCATTAAACCAAAGGTCCCCCCCCCCCTCCTTTTCCCCCCTCTAAGTACGGAGACCCCCACTGAGAGTATAGGGGTCCCGAGCTGAAAAGAGACTAAAATGAAGGGTCCGCGTTTGGGGGGTGTTGGGGTGAGCACATGATGGATGGGGTGGACGAGGAGAACAGGTCTGTAGAGCGGGGCGGAGGGTGTTGGAGGGTGGAGGGAAGGGTGTGGTTGAGGAGGTGGAGGGTGGGGGGGCGATGGAGGAGGTTAGGGGTGGGTGTGGAGGGTGGTGGTGGCGGAGGTGGAGGGTGGAGGACGTTACGAGTGGAGCGAGTGCTAGAGGAGATGACGACTGGTAGTGAAGGGCAGAGACAATGGAGGAGTTGGAGGAGGCTGGGGGGGAGATGGCGATGGTGGTGGGGGAGACAGATACACACACACACACACACACACTCGGAAAGACTTACTGGCAGCTGTCGCTGATGCCTTGCCGGGGGACGTCTTCGCCCACAAAGTCCAGCTCCTCGGTGATGCTGTTGGCCCGGAGGTCTCCGAGGGAGGGTCTTTCGGCCCTCTTCTTTACTGCGAGTGTGGGGGGGGGGGGATCACTTGTCAGCAAGTTGCAGCGTTTCGCGTTTCAAGTAAATGTAGTGTCAATCTACTGTTAATAAAGGTTGAGAAGCACAGATACGTAGAGGTAGGAACCACAGCTACGGAGTCAAACTGAGTAGGTAATGTAAGTGGGTCCAGGGTGTGGAGGAGTACCTGGAGTGGCAGGGCAGCTCAGGGTGAAGGGAGGCCAGGGTTGATCGGGGGCCCCTTGTTGGGTTCATGCAAAAAAAAGGAAAAATGTATAAAAAGTGATGAAAACCAGAAGCTCCAACTCATTTGTGTCTTCAGATTCAGATACAGGGGACTTTATGGTTCCTGGAGGTGGTTAGTTCCGGATTTGTGGAGTGATGGTCCTGCACAGTAATGAGTTGGTATCCAAATAATTAAAGTGCAAAATGTATATCAGCATCCCTGCAAATTGTGGTAGAACTTTAATGTTCTGTGCATACAGACAAACCAGAGAACATTTACATGTTCTGGGTTTCAATATTGTATTTCGATTAATGAACGCGCTGTTTACATCATTTAATAATCCATAAAACCACTTACAGTCTAACAGCATAGCAAAAACATGTTATCTCAATGAGTTAGCCACTGTTTTTTTCCAACGAAAAGTGGAAACACATTATTTTTCCTCCTGTTTACTCATACGTCCGTCCTTGCGTCAGGTTGCACAAACAAGCATTCTGTTCTCTTTTAATTCCATTGATTTGAGCACGTCTCCTCCAATCACGGAAATGGACGGTGAGCTGAACAAAACCCAGCTAAAGCGTTTAGTGGGGGAATCAGCAACAGAGGGACTTCTCCGCTTCCAACCACAGCTGGGCCAAACTGTTGGTTGGGCTTAGAACAACAGCAAAGAACAACATGTGTAGAGGGGTCCTGACCTGCAGACTGTCACCAGAGCCTGACATGGCGGCCCCCCCCCCCCCCCCCCCCCCCCCCCCCCACCCACCACCATCCCCTACCAATCCATCCGGGCTCCATTGTGTTGGGCGGGAGACAGATAGGCAAATCTGCTTCCACGAACAGAATGGCCATTCCAAGTCAAGCAGAAGCCATTCAGAACCTCTCTCGGGCTCCATCGTCGAGTTTGTTTTACATTGTCCAATGCGGAAGAGAGAGAGCCAAAGAGAAAGAGAGCCAGAGAGAGAGCCAGAGAGAGAGAGAGAGCCAGAGAGAGAAAGAGAGAGCGAGAGAGAGAGAGAGAGAGAGAGAGAGAGAGAGAGAGAGCGAGAGAGAGAGAGAGAGAGAGAGTCAAAGAGAGCGAGAGAGAAATAGGAAAATAGAAAATAAAGAGCGGGAGAAAGTATGAGAGAAAGCTGGGTAGAGAAACAGAGCTGTCTGAGTAATTGGCCTCTTGTTAGCCTCTTCAGCGTTGTGTTACTGACAGGAGCATGTTAGCTTTTCGACTACACAAAAGCGCAGTATGTTCCTTACACAGAAGAAGAGAGACCGGGAGGGAAAGTCAAAAGAGTCAAAATAACGATAAAAATTTTTTTTAAAGAGGAATCAGCAAGGAAGAAAGTAGAAAATAACTCAAGCGCCTAAGAGGAGACGGACTAACAGACGAGGACGAGGAAGAGGAAGAGCACATGAATGGCCGAGGCCTAGCGAGAGAGCGAGAGAGCGAGAGAGCGAGCGAGAGACGGAGAGATTGCGCTGCATTGAAAGATTCTCCCAGCGAAGCGAGGCAGCGCCAGACAGAGAGGTGGAGGTCGCCTGAACCAAACAATGTCCAGTTTATTTCCAAGCGCTGGAGCTTCACAATCGCTGCTCGCACCCATCACCCGCTCCACCACCACCACCACCACCACCACCACCGCCACCAGCACCACCACCACCCCCACCACCAGCACCACCACCCCCATCCTAAACCACCACCCACCCCACGGTTTCCCCAGGTCTCCCAGCCTCACTACCGTTCCCACCCGCCTCACCCCTGCTGTTGGCAGGGCACCCAGTTTAGTTTAGGGCGGGGGTGGGGGGGGGGGGGGGGGGGGTTATGCCACACCATGCTAGGCCATGCCAGGCCCCAGCCCTGTGTCTGCATTTCTCTGCTTGGCTCTGGTTCGGTCCAGTTGGGGACAAAGACCCAGCCAGCCAGAAAGACTAATTAAAATGGTGTCTGGGCCACATTAGAAAGACGGACAGGCGGATGATTAGCCCCCAGGAACACGTGGAAAAGAGAGAGAGGGAAAGAGAGAGAGAGAGAGAGAGAGAGAGAGAGAGAGAGAGAGAGAGAGAGAGAGAGAGAGACTGGCAGTGGAGTCAGGAGGTACCCCAGTCGTGATCTCACCTCAATAACGTTTGAATTTTGTAACAGTCTCTGGTGCCGTTGGCCAAGACAAACGGCCCCTACGAGACAAAGGGAACCCCCGCTCGTTGTTTCAACAGCGAGATTACAAAATGAGAACCTCGGGAGAGAGAATTGAGCTGACCTCAGCCAATGAGAGAGAGTGAACGGGTCGGGAAATCATCCCTTTTGCGTTGACAATGGAAATACCGAGTGTCTGTGCTTGGAGTCCATGGCTAGGAAGCGGGTAGGAGATGGACTCACCTGCTTGTCTAAACATCCTGGCGATGCTTAGGCGCAAAGGCAGGGGTATCATCACATGAGGGAACACGCAGGAACACACATGCACACTACGGTTAACGTGAGGGCTTTGTGTGATTGTGAAGCAAAATGAGTTGAGACGACTGGTGTTTTGGTCATGATCAATAACAGGCTAGTCCGGGTTACAAACGGTCCAGCAGCACCAGTCTGGTTAATATCTGCGCGGACCGGTGCCATTACATGCAGTGTCATTAGCGCCAGGCAGCCACAGGCGCGAAAGTTTGGCCCACGTCTTTACGACTTCCATGTCTCCCCCTGTCCTCCTCCTCCAGCCAAGGAACTCTGTGTCCACATGAGTCATGTCTGGATCTCACTACGTGTTATTTGCCAGCTGATATTTGTGTCAAATAAAAAGAGGACATTTTACTTTTTTTTCCTCATGGAAGAATTACTAAATATTTGAATGTAAGATTGGGTGCTTTGTCATCTAGACTGAACCAATGTTTTCCTGATAATACCGTGGCTGCCAAGTAGGATACATGAGCAGCACTGCAAGAGGATTTGTTTAAACAGTGACTGGTTTTCCAAACATTGACATTATGACAACAGATGATGTTGTAATACTAAAGTCTATAAAGGTATTTGTTCATTTAATCCGTAACCCACTGATTGAAAACTGTCCTTAAACTGCATACGTAACTTGATATATTGAATCTAGATCAAGTCTATTAGAGTTTTCAATTTATTTTATCTATAATCCTCTGTCCTATTATTTTTTCTTGATTACATGCTTTGTCAAAAAGAAAAGTACAAACATGAGGTCTAGAGTTGCATGTTGAGCAGACACGGCATTATAACACAGGAAACTGCTTTGAACACCTATGTGAATATTCTGATGTTCACACACTGACACAACAATCAGCTAGGTGTTTCCCCCAAATTACACCCATTGCAAGCATGAGTGACTAACTCACAGCACTAACACAAAAACACAGTCTTACTGAGGTTAGACACCTCTTTAGCAGGAGAGATCTGATAGCAGCACATATAGAGTTTGGAGGCGGGGTCTTTGTCTTTGCTCATTTTAATTCAACAATATTCCAATCCAAAGGTGACATTAATTTAGTGATAAAAGTTATAAGTTATACAATAAATATAACCGCAAGCAGTGATTAACGGGGTCCGAGCAAAATGAAAAGTCAAGAACACACTAACGGAAGATATATATGGAAGATATATAAATATTACATATAAATATGAAGGAAAGATGTTGATGATGTTCCCCTTAATGCCATACTGTGCCTCGGCTTTCAGGTGAGTGGGCTGCAGCGCAATAGCCGAACGTCATGTTCAGACAAAAGGGAACCAAGCAGCTTCGCTGCTCGGACCCTTAATAACCATAAACGTGGCCATTATGGTCGAAAGCATATAACCCAGTACCAGAGGGGAATTTCCATTTGGCAGGCCGATATGTTCTTGTTTTTCTACTTAACGTAAGTGCACAGGTGGAGTGGTAAACAACGTGGAGTCTTGACCTCAAATCACCACGGAGAGTAATGGCTGCCATCTGGCATTGCCGTCATGAGCGTCAGCCATCTTGGCTCTAAGGGGATCAGGAGAGCGTCTGGATTTACTGTGTGTGAATGAGGAACCGGCACTCAAGCAACTATCTACTGTTTTCAATCCCCATTGCACGTAGAGGCTTCCTGGCTTAGCTAGATAAAACATGCATAACAAAACTGCATGCTATTAAAGCCCAAGAGATTCCAACATGCAAAGTCCTGCAAAACAGCAAGTTTTGCCATGCTAAATAGAAATAGATATCTGTGAATTCACATATTGCTTACAAGGGGTTTTCCGGCATGACTTTCAGCATTCAAGTTATCGTGACCTTTCTGCTGTGTTTTTTGGGTGTCTGACTGGGTATCTTTACTTAGCTGATCATCCAACATTGAATCTATTTTGAGGTTGAAGGGAAACCATTGCCACATGATGAAAGCACATGCATTCAAGATCATGCAAGAACATGCAAACTCCACACAAACAAAAACGCACACAGAAAGGCACCAGTTCAAAGTTGGAAGACTGGATTTGATGCCCAATGTCAACACCCTACATCCTATAGGAATCCTAATGCCAGACGCCTAACCCATGAATTCACTGTCACCATTGCTTTGTTCAAAATAATCTTCTCAATGACTCAATGATGAAACAGCACTGAAACGTCCCACACCGGGACCCGATTACAAAGGATATCTAGGATCTCATCAAAGTTCGAATTTCTAAGTTGTGACTAAGCCCTCGACATTTTGCCCAACGACAAAAAAACAACCAGGAATCTGGTGAATTCCCCAGAAGCTTTTGAGGTCTGAGCTCACTGTGCAGAAAAAGGGCTGATCGGGACAAATAAAAGACGCTCCTCTTTTGGTAACAAGAGGAAAGAGCCGTGGTGGAAAGTCCCCTTAACCTGAGAGCGATGACCTCACGCAGGTCGCGTTGGGTAGCTTCTTTTGTTACCTTAATAATAATAATAATAATAATAATAATAATAATAATAATAATAATACATTCAACTTATATTGTGCTTTTCTAAATACTCAAAGACACAGTACAGAGTGAACACAAAATAAAATAAAATGAATTAAGTATATTAGTATATAATAAAAAAGATAAAATAGTATAAAATAAATTAGGTAGCTAAAAGATTAAAATACGTAGACAAATCTAAGAATAGTTAAGTCAGAGTTGCGAAGGGAAGGAGGTTATGTGGTGAAAGGGATCTTGAAAAGGTGGGTTTTGAGGGCATGATGTTTAAATGACGGGAGTGTGTTAGCCTGTTGGATGTGGTTGGGGAGGGAGTTCCAGAGGGAGAGTGCAGCCACTGAGAAGGCCCTGTCACCCCAGGTCCGTAGCTTGGTCCTGGGGGTTTTGAGTTTGGTTGCGTCCATGGACCTGAGGCCCAACGGGTAGAAGTGTGGTGGAGGAGGAGGTCCGGAGAGGTAGGGAGGGGCCAGGTTATTTCAGACTTTATAGGTGGTGAGAAGTATTTTGAAATGAATCCTTAATTGAACTGGGAGCCAGTGGAGGCTGTGGAGGACAGGGGTGATGTGATCTCGGCAGCGGGTGGAGGTGAGCATACAGTGGAGTTCTGGACGTATTGGAGTTTATGGATTTTGTTAGGTGAACCATAGAGGATGCGGTCGCAGGCCTGTACCTTCCAGAGTCCCCGCCGACTCCTCCAGGAAGAAGGACATGTCCGTCTTGTCCTCCGACTCCTGGATGTGGTCGTAGGTGATCTGGGGGATGGCCACGCCCCTCTCCGTCGATGGACCCCTGGTGCTCAGGCCCCGGGCCAGCTTCAGCCTCTTCCTGTTGCCCCGTCTCTGTGGGGGGGAAGACGGGATGCGACGCCATCACCTTCAGAACTCCATTTGAGATTGAGATAAAATGGGCTGTACACATAAACGTCTATAAAGCTGCTGTCTGTTTATTCTCATGTATAGAAAGTGTTATGAATGCATAGTTTTATGAAAAAGGATTCTGCTATGGTGAAATTATCACTAACCCAAATAATATGGGGAGGGGGGGGGGGGTTTAACTGCAAATGGTGGATTTTCATTCATCCCCTGCAACATTCAAAAATGTGAACGTTAATTGTTTCACAGGACATAACTCTTGGGAGAGGACAAAACCACTGCAACTTGCGCAAAAAAACGTGCTCATGGAATCTGTCAGATCGACTTAAGTCGTTTTCCTAATGGTAAAAGAAAAAAAAACACCCAAAAATCAGCCATAAAACATTTTGCACTTCATTTCACATTACGACGTGCCAGTCCAGGGTAACCTTGAGAGGAAATGCCGGGTCGTAGGAAATGCCGGTAACGGGACACTCAGGTTTTAATGCCCCGGCTGGAAAATGGTATCCTACAGCTGTGACATCATGCAGGTCTAATGGGGGTCAGCAGGCCCCCAAAGGCCTAAACACAGAGGGTTAAGCCCCAGAGACACTCTGCATGGAGACTCCATTAGGGCCAGGTGAGGTCAGAGCTTTGCAAGTGTGAGTCAGTTCCTCAGAACCTCCACGCTGACCCCCCCCCAACCCTTCTCCTCCGAGCTGGCAGTCTCCTGGACATGGCCTTTATAGGAACGCAGCCTCTTGGACTCATGGGATCGCCATCCCAGGCATTGATAAGTGGCCAAAAGGTCAGTCTAAATACCGCAGCACTGACTGACTCATTAGGAAAGAGAACACGAGTGAGAGAGACAGAGAGAAGATGTGTGTGTGTGTGTGTGTGTGTGTGTGTGTGTGTGTGTGTGTATTTTTGAGCGTGAGTGTGAGTGTGAGTGAGCGATAGCGAGAGAGAGAGAAACTGTGTGTTTGTGAGTAGAAAGAGACCATAGAGAGACACAAATAAATTAAATTAAATATGCAACAAAGAGGAAGTGGAACAAACGGTTAAACAAAAGGTCAAAGTGGTTAATACAGAGAGGACTCTGTGATGTGAGAAGGTGGAGGAAATGAAGAGAGCAAGTGTGTTTCACACAAGAGAAAGAAGGTGATAAACAACAAGAGAGAGAGAGAGAGAGAGAGAGAGAGAGAGAGAGAGAGAGAGAGAGAGAGAGAGAGAGAGAGAGAGACAGCGAGACAGACAGCGAGCGGGAGCGTGCAAGAGAGCGATAGAGAGATAGAGAGATGGAGAGAGAGCGAGCGGGAGAGCGAGAGCAGAACAGAGCAGAACAGAACAGAACAGTCAGTGCCCTCGGTCACATGGTGCCAAATGAAAAGAGCGGAAGCGGCCCTGGCTCTCCGCTACATGTGTGGGTGCGATGCTAAACAATGTTGTTGTTCAGCTAGACAAAGGTTTGCTCCCATGAGAAAGCCAGTGATGACATCATCTGAACTGACTGAGCCTTTGTCCGGCGGAGACAAAGGCCTCAAGTCATTCTGGTGGACTCTAGCCTGTCTGTGTGTGCGTGTGCGTGTGTGTGTGTGTGTGTGTGTGTGTGTGTGCGCGTGTGTTTGTGTGTGTGTGTCTGTGCGTGTTTGTCCGCGGCGGGTCTTTCTGTGTCTGTGCGTGTTTCTGTGTGTGTGCGGGCGTGTCCGTGTGTTTTGCGTGTGTGTTGTGATATGCATGTCCTTCCCTGTGTGTGTGTGTGTGTGTGTGTGTGTGTGTGTGTGTGTGTGTGTGTTGAGAGTGGGACCCTGACTTGCTCCTTTGTGCTAGGCATCACAGGGTGCGACATAGCTAATATTGTCACAGAATGAGACCCGTTTCAAGGAGAAATATGCAAATCTGCCTTTACTATTCAACCCCGGCCACTCTTTTGGTGTCGCCTTTGATGGGAAAAACCAGGCGTGCATTAGACTCCATGTGAGTCTATTGGGAGTGAATCTAAATAATATCATGTTTGCTTTATGCAAATGTGTGTGTCTGTATGAGTGTGTGGGACTGTGTGCGTCAGACTGTGTGCGTGTGCGTGCATGTGTGTGTGTGCGTGTGCATGCATCAGTGTGTGCCACGTACATGTGGGACGGTGTGTGTGTGTGTGTGTGTGCGTGCGTGTGTCTGAACCCGTGTCCACCGTCATTATGAAATAGTGATCGTTCGTTTTTTTTTCCTGAACAGCCCACCAGTCTCCCATAGCATTAGGTAGTACACCAGTAGTTACTGATATGTTGAGCCTCATGATGGCGGGGCTGGCGTTGTCGGCGGGGACCGGGGGGGTGGCCTCCTTGCTCAGGACGTACATCTTCCACGTGGCCGGGCAGAAGTCCGTCTTCTCCGCTGCATAGCACCTCCAAAGAGTCTGTACAGAGAGAGACACGGACCATCCACTGAGGGACACCCAACCAAGGCAAGGCAAATACTAAGCAGGAATATTTGGTCTATTATGTGTGTATTAATATATCTTCAGGCATCGGCTGACATTGAACATTGATCAGAAAGATTTTGTCATTGTTATTGCCGTTTTAGCCGGAAGGATATTTAACGATGTTGGGTGGCAATTATATTATTGGCATGGCTACTATTGCTACTATTGTTCAAAACACTACTACTACTATACGCCGTGAGTTCTCAACAGGGATCAGAGACTCTGTGGGAGTGTGTGTGGATGATGGCGTATTACACTCCGCATAGCTGACTTTTATTGGGCTCCTCTAGGCAAGAATGCAGGGTGGTGGGGTTGGAAATCCGGTTTATTGTAAGTATTGCGTATAAGCATACATGGCCTGATGCTCCCATGTTGCCATCCAGGAGATCTCCCTGAGTGTGCGTGGTGATGGCTGGTTTAACCTGTGTGCACTGAGTCCAATCAGACAGGCTGCTACACACTCCCCAAATGTCAACTAAGGCATTCGTTTAAACATTAATCAATTAGGTGATGTATCAATTAAAACCTAGTCAACATGAAAACCATCAGTATAGTGAATGGTGAGTTAATTGTTAGTTTATGCTACTACTGCCTCCAGGACATTCCTCTGTAGAGCTCTCCAGATGAGGTGTCTCCATTCAAACAGGTCGTCCGACCGGTCTGCAGTGAGCGAACGTGTGAACATTACAGCGGCGCGGCCTACCTGAATGAGGGAGGCGGCAGCAGGGATCTGCCTGTTGAAGTGCTTCTGTCTCTGCTTCTGCTGCACCTTGAGGGCGAACCCCGAGCCCAGGATGCCCTACACACGGAGGGCACAGTGTTGAACTGAAAGGCTGGAGAAGTGGTGGAAAGACTTGTAGCAGTGTGTATCATTTAGTGGCATTCAGCAAAACAGGGCCAGGCAGAAATGGAATATGATATTCATAAGTAAGCGTTAATTAGTGGATGTATCCCGTGAAAATTGGAATCAAACACTGAATGAAAAAGTTTTCAATGTGTATTACAAGGCAGCACAGGCCACTGTATCTTCCCCTACGTCGTTGCAAAAGGGAAGGAAGAGATGGTGGAGAGATGGTGGAGGGATGGGGAGGATATTCATTTGGTGGCAATCTGCAACCTCAGTGCTAGATGCCACAAAGCCCTGCAGACTTCACCTTTAAGTTCAAGGCACTCTGTCAAAAATTAAAATATATAAATAATTGTCATGTCCAAAAGAGACTCTGTGAGATTTGTGAGATTTGCACTCTGTGTGCATAGCTCCATTTAAATGATACGATTATGTACATTTCTAAGAAATGTAATGATACATAAATAAATAAATACCAATTGTGCCTAGAGTGGTTTGATTTAAGCAGTGAATGTGACGTTTCAACACAACAAAAACTGAAAAAGCTCAGTTTCCTGCAGTTCCGTTTCCTGTGGTTATGAGCCAATGTCAAGTCTGTGCCGAGAGAACACAGGTGTGTCAGACAAGCGTCTCGGCGTTAGCACAACAGGAAGTGGTATTTACAGCAGGCAGTGCGAAGAAGGAGATAGCGAAGACACTGAAGCAGGAGGCGATGGCTTTGCCGACCCACGTCTGTGGTATCTTGTCACCGTAACCGATGGTGGTGACAGTCACCTAGAGACAGGAGAAAGACATCGCACATTTCAATGTCCTTTGCACTGCACTTATTATATATTATATTATCTTTTCGATTTACATTTAGTTGTATCATATACTGCTGCAATGACCAAATGTTCCACTATCCACACCCACTATCCATCCATACATCCAAGTTTTGGTTAAAGCAAAGTAAAATAAGTGGAAAAAAACACGAATCAAGCCACACTATTCCAGAGAGAAAATGAGAAACTATCTAAAACACATTCACACTACCGACTCCGAGATCTCTGAGCGCGGGTTTAATGAAACCTCGAGGGGGTGATAATGACTACACAATCCACAGTGTTGCCGAGCCCCTCCACTGTAGAACTATGAAAGAGCTCAGACAATGGTGGCCAGAGTTCATCATCGGGCCGGTTGGCGGGCCTCCATCACCGGGATGGGCCGGGCCATTCAAGGGCCTCTTCTCCTTAATGGGAATACGATTCCCATACACTAATCCCCTCCAAGCGCAAGGAATTTGCTGGACGAGGAGAGCGAATCAAAATGAAACAACAACAAAAAAAGACACGTACACCCGGCTCCTGAACCCTGAGCCAATCAGGGGGTGGGGGGGGGGGTGGGGGTGGAGGGGGTGTATTCAGAGAGGAGTGCCGCTCCGCGTTCACTCAAAAGCACCCTCGGTGTAATGTGAGATAGTTCAAAATAAAAAGGGCTTTGGGGTTAAACAAGATAGGGTGCGAGGAGGTGGGGGACAAGGGGTGAGGGGGGGGGGGGGGTAGTGGTGGTGGTGGAGGGGGTGGTTGTTGTGTGGGGGGTGATGGTGGAGGGGGGCGATGGTGCAGGGGGTGATGGCGGTGGTGTGGGGTAGTGGTGGCGGTGGTGGTGGTGGGGTGGTAGTGGTGGTGGTGTAGGGGGTGGTGGGGGAGTGGTGGTGGTGATGGTGGTGGGGGAGTGGTGGTGGTGTAGGTGGTGGAGTGGTGATGGTGTAGGGGTGATGGTGGTTGGTGGTGGTGATGGTGTAGGGGTGATGGTGGACGGTGGTGGTGTAGGGGATGGTAGTGGTGATGATGATGGTGTTGGGGGTGGCGGTGGTGGTGGTGGTGATGGTGTAGGGGTGATGGTGGACGGTGGTGGTGTAGGGGATGGTAGTGGTGATGATGATGGTGTTGGGGGTGGCGGTGGTGGTGGTGGTGATGGTGTAGGGGTGATGGTGGACGGTGGTGGTGTAGGGGATGGTAGTGGTGATGATGATGGTGTTGGGGGTGGCGGTGGTGGTGGACGGATTAAACTCTTATCCACATCGTCTGATGTCTAAGCAACGATGTCTAAGCAACGGCTGACATGAGCTGATCTGCTAAAATCCCGTCCTCTCGTCACCTCAGGACCGCTCCCTCCACCAACCAAAGGTTCACGTGTGTTGACATGTATTAAGTCATCCTTCATACTGGTAATATCATTTTAATATGAAGAGTGAGAGTGAGTGAGTGAGTGAGTGAGTGAGTGAGTGAGTGAGTGAAGCTGAAGGGGGCCTATGGCATATGGATCACGCCATTGGCCTGTCCTTTAGCACACACACACACACACACACACACACACACACACACACACACACACACACACACACACACACACACACACACACACACACACACACACACACACACACCTCTTCACGCATGTTAGCAGTCCGACTCTCAAGCTTACAGTCTCCCGAAACAAAGAGCCAACTCCTCAGCCAAAACTCTCTGGTGGCATTGTGTGTGTGTGTGTGTGTGTGTGTGTGTGTGTGTGTGTGTGTCCCAAATCACAGCTTTCCCTCCACTCTCCAAGGGGTGTAGAGAGGAGCCCCCCCCCCGCGCGACCCCCTCCAAGACACGTTACAAAAAGGTTGTAATCCCACAATTACACTTTTAATTAGGGCCACTGACACGTTGTATCGGTGCTCCAGCACTCCTTTATGCCCCGAGGGCCCAGAGGTGAATGCTTTATTGCCATGTCTTTGTGGCCCGCTGATCCCATACACAAGGTGGCCATAGGTTTCTCATTACCTCACACCTCCAATTCTATTTTAATTAACTGCTTTGGGGAGACTGAAAAAAAAAAAAAAAACAGACCCGGGCCAAACTGGGGAGAACCGGCGCCTCATAGACGCATTTTGGTTTTTTTAATCCAAGTGTTAACCAGACGAGCTGTTTTCGGTTAATCAACTACTCTTCACAGCCTCATCCTCAAAAAAAACACGTTGAAACAGTTTTTTTTTTCGGAACTAAAAATAGATCATAAGAGATATGAGACATTCATGTGGGGTGGGTGTATTGTGACAGTTGATCACTTGAAAGTTACGGACTAAAATGCGGTACATTGTGCTTTCACAATTGCAGAGTTATAATAAGAAGGCCAAACCGGCGAAACTCGATTTGTTAGATTTGAACTGATACTAAGAGATTCAGCAGGGGCCGTATCTATTTAGAAAAATATATCAAATAAAAAATAATGATGTAATAATGACCGGTGTAACTAATAAAGTTACACCGATTTTCAACGGTATGCTTTGATCGTCCTCAGCCTCTCTTGTGACCAGGCTGCGTAGGAACGTGTCTGCGTAATGAAGGTAAAGGTCAAAGGTCAACGTGGATGTACTGGACACGGAGAGGTGGTCTTACCACGCCCCACCACAGGGCGTCGGCGTAGCTGGCGAAGCCCGTCTTGCCCTCCTCGTCCACCGCGTCCTTCTCGGCCAGGTACACGAAGTAGGAGGAGAAGATCAGCCCCAGGAAGCCGATGTACAGAGTGGTGATCAGCTCCTGTGGAGACCCAGGTGAACACACACACACACACACACACACACACACACACACGCACACACACACACACACATACATGAACATACAGATGCATACATACACATACACACACGGCGGATCACACATACATACGTGAACACCCACACACACACACACACAAGCATACACATACACACACATACACACATGTGATCACACACACACACACACACACACACACACACACGTGAAGAGACATACACACACACACACATACTCACACACACTATTCAGTTATGCATTTATAGTAATTTCCTTGAAAGATCCATGGTTAATAAAAACGTAAATACACTGACATGAAAAAGTACAGTTTTCCTCCTCCTGTGCATGGACCAAAACCATTGATAAAACAGATGACTTTCCATGGTGGAAGGCGCTCCAAAAAGAAGATTACACTCGTTCCATTCCGCTCTGTCTTGCGTATTATTTATTTGACCTTCGCACATAATCCTTCAGAGGCAGGTGCTGTTCCTGCCACACATCACAGAGACATCAAAGACACCATCCCTGCAAGCACATGCCTTCTGGGATTAGGACAGGAAAAATCCCATCATGCATTTCTGCACATCGAATTATGAAAAAAAGAAATAAAAAGGAACTTTGATTCACTTTCTTTTTTCAACCTTATAAAGCTAGGTCTGGTTGCAGCGTCCGTGTGTTCTGTGTGTAGTGCGTGTGTGTGTGTTTGTGTGTATGTGTTTATGCGTGTGTGTGTGTGTGTGTGTGTGTGTGTGTGTGTTTGTGAGAGAGAGGGCTGTATCTTTGACCGTGTTCGGTGGACTGTAATGGGCCTGAAATAAGCACGGTCAACAGCCGCGCGCGCGCGCGAGAGAGAGAGACGCTGGATGAGACGCATACAGTCAGTCTATAGAAGGTGAAGTGACCTCAGGGAAGCCTTATTTGGTCATAGAAACGTGCAATAAGACACACGCTTTGCATGTTGGGGGTGATTAGGCTGGGAAGCCGTTTGCAAAACAGAGTACTAGCTCTGAGCTCCTAGCTAAATTCTAACTAGCTCTTAACTCCTAGATGTGATGACCATATCCATGTTATATCCCAAATGAGGCCACGATAACGCAAACTATACTGCTTTTCAGTTAAGTCGGTGGTGTTTATTGGTGTCTACCAGATTGTTTTGTCATACTTAATGAAGTTTTTGGTGTTCAAGTTGTCACTGCCGTTTTTAAAATATTTTACATTTTTGTTCCTACCTGTCTGTGCATAAAGACTACAGATCCCAGAAGCCTCCACGTTCCTCCCTGGCGATCCACATGCAGCATGCGCAGGATTTGGAGGAAGCGGATCCCCCTGCAACCCACAACCAATGTGTTGTGGTTTTGCATCAGATCATGTCGTTTTACATGAGATTATTGTAGTTTTAGATGAGATTATTGTAGTTTTAGATGAGGTTGTTTCAAAAATAATGGGGAACAAGGATAATGTGCTCGTCACCGTACCTGATGGCGGATGTGGCAAATACTTGTCCATTAGAGCCGACACTGAGCACAATGACCGAGGCCAAGACCACTATCAGATCTAGGCAAAGAAAACACAGAAAGAAAGGGAGGAAGAAAGGAAGAAAGAAAGCAATCACAAGGTGTGAAACCGACCATAGTAAACAAGACAATCACTCACAAATAGCATAAAGACTACGATGAAAGAATCTAAAACGGCAAAAAAGAATGAACAAAACAAAACAAAACCGCAAAATCCTGTCCTTCGGTCGGACAAAAAGTTGTGTTGTTCTCATTCAGAAACAAACCACAACGATTTCCTCGGAAGCAAGAGTTCCCGTGGGAAATGGAACGGCGCCCCATTCAGAGGCGGCTCCCCGCGTCAGATGTGACTGTAAAACACAACAATGTCGTGTGTGTCACTGGGTGGGTGCGTGGGTGGGTGCGTGGGCGTGCCCCGGGGGCAAAGGGGGGACTCCAGGTGCACCTATGATGGATATGGGCTTCCTGACGAAGCGGAGCCGGCCCTTCAGGCCCACGTATTTGCTGCGGCAGCCAGCCGACCACAGGCGCACCGCGTACTCCGTGCCGAAGAACAGCACCAGCACGATCTCCTGTGAAGCACAACACACACACACGCACACACACACACAAGCACACGCGCACACGCACACGTACATGCACACACACACAACACACACATGCACACGCATGCACACACACACGCACACACACACACACATACACACGCACACACGTACATGCACACACGCACACACACACAAACACACACACTGTTAGAGACAATCAAAATGCTAAAACGCAGGCGATGGAAGAGGGCGTCCTTTGAGAGATGTCTGTTCTCTATGTAGAGTTTGGTGTTTGTGAACCTTCTTGTTTTCTGATTCTGATGGCGAGGACTTTTTCCTCTCCAGAAATGTCCTAATCCAGGAGCATCACAGGGGGTGGGATTGTAATCAATCGGCGTGGATACCGGATATGACAGGGATGGGCTCTCCTGGCAGACTCTGCAGACAGAGAGCTGGAGGTGGTCTGCGACGAGTGAGCCCACCCACCACAGTACAGATAGAGATGTGGAGATAACCTGGGAGCGATAACAGTTTATATTTAGACAGGGGTCAAAGGCTTAATGATGTTCAGAAGTTGTTCTAACCGACCTCTATCTTCCCCAGAGCCGCTGCCTACAGGATGTGCCGCCGCTAAGAGTCATTGTGTGTTTGCGCTACAGACCTTTCCGCATCATGTGCACGGCAAATCATGTGCAAGGCAAAGACCGAAAAGCTGTTGATTAGAAAAGGACCTAAGGATCTATTTGGAATATTTACCATCTCTCTGTGCAACTGTGCATGTCCATTTAGGCAGGGTTTGTGTCTCGATAGGTATCTGTGTTTGTGTGTGTGTGTGTGTGTGTGTGTGTGTGTGTGTGTGCGTGCGCGTGTGCGTGCTCTCATGCGTGAGTGCGTGCGTGATGGAACTCTCCTCCACGTTATCAGATCATATTTAGCCCCTCAGCCGTCAGTAACGGCACGGCTCCACGTGGGTGGTCCTCCGCGGGAGCACTTGAACCGGCTGCTCTCCCACTGCCCCCTCGCAGGGGAAACCCTACCCCGCCGGCCCCGCCGGCCCCGCCGGCCCCCGCCGGCCCCCACCGGCCCTGCCGCTGCAACAACACCACTCCGCCACGACAACCCCCCGCCCCCCCCCCGCTCCAAAACAATGACCCGTCAATCAATCCCCTGCAACGCAACGCTAGAAATAAAAGCAGTGCGGCGCTATCAACCCCCTGAAAACAGAAAGCAGGGCGGAAGGCAGTGATGCGCGGACCGGGCGTCACAATCGGGAAAAACGTGAGAGAGCTCGGAAAAAGTAACACAGACGGAGACGAGAGGCGAGACGAGGTGGAAGAAAGGAGAGGACAGTCAGCGCAAAAGGAGAAGAAAGAGAGATAAAGACCACCACCTAGACAAAAAAAACGTCTGGAGGGAAGATGGGGGAGGGGAGAGAGAGAGAGAGAGAGAGAGAGAGAGAGAGAGAGAGAGAGAGAGAGAGAGAGAGAGAGACCAGACAGAGCCCGGGGACGGTCCACTGGCTCCTAACAACATGCAGATCAGTTGAACTTGAGCAACCAGCCATGGCCTTGTCATTGTGTGCCGCGCGGGGCAGCGGACCCTTGCTCCTCCGCGGCCTGCTACCGTGTCTATGGCAGTGTGTGTGTGTGTGCGTGTGTGTGTGTGTGTGTGTGTGTGTCACATCCGGACGCCGGACGTTTCCCACGTTAGGTCAATATGATGAGGGCGGTGGGATCACACCGATGCATTATTATCTCTTTAATCAGGGGGTTTGGTTGAGCCGCAGGGAGAACACAGAGGAGACGCAGACAAGGCAAGGAGATGAGCATCAGACACAGAAAGAGGGACACGCGTGATCGCTGAAACCTTCGTGAGTTATTGACCTGAAAATATCGCGGCCTAAAATGATATCGTGAAGACGGAACACGCCGGAACACCAGCTCTGGTGGTGTGTGTGTGTGAGTGTGTGTGTATGTGTGTGTGTGTGTGTGTGTGTGTGTGTGTGTGCAGGATCCAAACAAGCTAACGCTAACGTTGGGATCCAGAGCTATCACTCTTCATCATTTCAACATCTGGATGATATTTGAAGGTTACAGCTAGGCCAGCAAAAAAAAAATGTTTTGGCGGGGTCGGGGTTGGGGGGGGGGGGGGGGGGGGGGGGGGGGGTTGGGAGGGGGGGGGCGTTTGACAGGATTATCTGAAAATAATCTTGTGGAATGGGTCACCCAGATGTCGGTAGGTTGTCTCTGCCTGTTTGTTTTCTGCGATACGGCCGTCTGTTTGCGTGACCCTAATCTTATCAGGCTGGAATAAAATGGGGCAAATTCACGCTGGATCGACTGACACATGGATTCTGATGAAACCGCAAGCACACACACACACATAGAAATCGAAACACAAACACCCACACGAACACAAAACACACAGACACACATGCAAGTCAGAATCAAAAACAAATATATGTCATACACACACAATGACCCACAACCACAAACACACACTTGTACGCATGCTATGTGTT
>NC_140283.1:16456625-16489125 GCF_964030765.1 Micromesistius poutassou
TGACTTACTGCCAAGTAGGTTAACCCATACAAGGAATGTGGCATTGCAGCAACATCCATGATGACATGCTTATTTTAGGAAATGATGCAATGTCATGGATAGGAAAGATTACAAGGAGACACCCTTTGTCTTGAAACAAAAAAAAAGAGAGACACAGGCCACCGCGGTGTAGCGTCCCCCAGGAAGACATTTCTTTATAACTTGAAAATGTATTGAAACGACAGAGGCCTCGGTCCGGTATTATCTCCATACATGCCAAATGTCACTTAGCAGACACTTTTATCCAAACTGACCGATTGGAATTGTGTGTGTGTGCTATTACATTAGTTAAACATTTTTTTGAAATTCTTTTTACATGGCAAAACGACATGATTACGACATGATCAGCAATATCAGTAGCAGCATATAGTAGATTAGAAATATCAGTGTCGGTGCGACCCTAATTGATAAACTATCACAATATGAATATTGGAGCAACTAGACTTATCTCAAGATTCACTAATATGCTTTCACGCACGCCGTTTGCTGTGATTCTGTTGGGGGAGCCGCAGTACAGCAGTCCGAGCCAAAGCCACCAGCTGCTCTGTGATAATCAGGTCCCAGGTCCCACCCTAAATAGTGTTCAGCCTGGGCTAGGATTGCCCAGGCCTGCCCTGGATCACTCACACATCCCCAGGACATAGGTGCTGCAGAGAGCTGGGCCATGCATGACCAAAGCATTGTAGTGATTTGTGATTAGTGATTCTGTGTCTGAATGAGTGTTGTGTTTGAATGAATTGTGGTTGGCATATCAAATATTGATTAATGCACAGGGGGTTAGTGGACATTCTGTTTCGCAGTTTCATGTTCAGAATCACTTCTTATGATTTATAGGGTTAAAGATGTAACATATTAGATTAAATGGTTTGAAATGAGCCAATAGTCCTATTTATGCATTATGTATGCAGAGACACCACACGCATAGACATAAATATGCAGTGAAAAGTCTCTCTCATACACACACACACACACACACACACACACACACACACACACACACACACACACACACACACACACACACACACACACACACACACACACACACACAACACACACAGTATAGTAGTAGACCAAACATCACAGAGCTGTAACCAAATTATGAAGACCCCATCATATTGTCTGATCATACAGTGCCTTACGCAATTGGGAAGAAGACAAACTGCGAAGTATAAAGTGCTATGGCCATGGATCCTATGGGGGGGACCTGGTACATGCTTATATACCACACAAACTCAACAAGCAAACAAACACGGACATCATGGTTCATTACCCTGCAGAGTTCTCTTTCCTGATTGGATAAAGTGGGAACGAGATACCAGAATTTAGTTTTCTGTTTACTGAGGGGAGCGAGGAATATAGGGCTATTCAACACTTATTGTAACAAATGAATATTGCATACAGCGCCTTTAACACAAGGCCCTAATCCAATGACACTGCATACTCATGTCTGGGCATGAGTATGTCTGCCTCCATCTCACCCATGATCTATAACCTGCCTTGTGTAGAGGCAACCTTCAACAGTATCAGCCTCTTAATAATGCCGCTGCCACCACCACCACCCTTACCCCCACCCCTCACGGAGCAGCTTAGAGTGGATTATACCACATTGTGCAACCACCAGAAACACCGATATTCCATCCTGGCTTAGCAATCATCTTGACCTTGAAATACTCTGAAAATAGGAGGTCAATCTCCTTGCAACTTGGAGGCCAAGATGAATGGGAAAGTGTACGAAGTGTGGATCATACAACAGGGTATCTAGGTGCGCGATCATGCACCATATAATCCATAACAGTGTTGTTACATTGCCAGGGTTTGTGTTAAACACACATGGAGATGTTGTGTTTAGGAAGGAACACAGATGGCCAATGGAAGCCAAGACATACACATCAGGCCCTGTTTAAACCAAACCCATTTGCTACTACTCATCACAGCACTAGGGATTCATTTATTAATGTACCACCATGATGCTAGTGGGTATCAAAACCAGTGCATTTTAGATGCTTACTGACACCTGATACCAAAGGATTATCTCTAGAAACAGACATCTGCATATGAATGCAGAATTTGTAGGGTATGGGTATGTGACTGTATCAGAAGGGTTCTGCTTTCTGTTTGCAGTCCGAGTAGTATTGACCATGTTAGAGCATGTTTTGGTTGCATGGAGAGCAACAATGTTGGAACCCATTGGCTATCGTCTGAAGATTATGTAGCTAAACTTGGCTTAACTTGGCTTTAACATCTATCATAGAAAGATTACATTTCATATATAATGCCTAACATCTTCCCTATAGATCTTATAGCATGTGTGTTTCTATGTGTGTCTATATATGTGAGTACTAATACCTCAAATAAAGATGTACATTGTACTTGTGGATAAGGTTATGTGTGTGTTTGTGGATAGGCCTGTATGTGTATCATTTTTTAACATTTTCCACCTGTCTGTTTAAAGTTGTGTGGATCCAGTGTATGACACTTGTGTATGTGTGTGTGTGTGTGTGTGTGTGTGTGTGTGTGCGTGCCACCCTAATGAAGAGCGGGCTGACCAGAAACCCGGCCTGTTACCGTCTTATCTTGGCTTGATATCATTGTGACGTCATTGTTTGAAAACGTATCCCTCAACTCCAAGGTCAAAACCCACAATGTGCTCTAAATATTCAGCCTTGTTGCTGCGTTCACATGCCGTTCTCAGCACTGCACACTCTGTTCACACCAAAAATGGTGTTCACAGGCTTCTGTTGTGCAGACAGAGTACTGCTTAATAGGACAGCATACACAACGAGGAGTTTTGTAAAGCATAAACAAAACTGTTTTGACACAAGTCAAACTTATACCAACTAGGGTCTATATAATAGTCTGATGACCATGCATTTCCAGAGCTCAATCAAGTATTTAATTAGGTTTATTTTGAACAGGAGGTGAGGACCGGACAGTGAGTGTACAAACTCGATAAGCAGCTTAATTTGTGATGTACGAGGTAGCCGAATTGTTTACAATTAAGCAATAGATGTAATAACAGAGAGAGAAAGTGGTCACAGAGGAACCAACCGACACTCGGCCTCTTAAAATATGCATGGATTTGATTTCAACATTTGATAGTGATTCCTCTTCAACATTTGACAGTAATTCCTCCTGCAATGATATTCGAGCCCGGCTTCAAAGTCGGCAGAACTTGACAAGCAATGGCTAATACGATTTCACAGAATTTTTGTCCCCTTTTTGTACAAAAGAAGAAAAGTGACAACGTACGCAAACCCCACATGAATCCGCAGCCACTGCAATTATATAAAACCTTGTCGGCCAATAACACGAGACCATACCCCAGACCAACTACAGATCAACCAATCAACACAAACCCAGCCAGAGAGGGTAGTACTCACACCAGGAAGTGGTAGAGGAAGCACTTCACCCCTGCGGGTCTTTCCAGGAAGTTGTAGACATCGCCCTGCATGCTGGTCTTGGCATACGGACTCTGGAAGCTCTTGTGGTGGTGGTGGTGGTGGTGGTGCATCCAGCTGGACCGGGGCAGCGGCGGCGGTCCCGAGACCGGCGTGATCTGCAGCGCCGGATCCTTTGTGTACGGCGGCGGGCGGCTTGGGACGCCTGATCCATTATTCACCTCGCAGGGGTCCATTTCCAGGGACACTGGAGCGTAGCGACTCCTTTCAGCACTGACCCCTGAAGACGCCCTGGCTGGGGTGAGGGAGGAAGAGGGCGAAGCAGTCGCAGCAGTCGTGGTAGTTGCCGTGCCGGACTCTGCTCGTTCGGCCTCTTCGTCCAAGCCGTGGTTGGCGCCGAGGCGGGTGTTCGCGTAGCCGTTGGGCCAGCGGGCCTTTAGGGAGCGAGAGAGACGGCTGCCGTAGTCCTTCTGTATGTGGCACTTCACGTGGAAGGAGTGCCCTCGCCGCTCCCCCATGGTGGCCGGGTCAGGATCAGCAGGCGTGAGTGGCGTGGCGCGGAGCGGTCGGTGGTTCTGCGGTGGCTAGGTCATGGTGGCCGCCCGTGACCGGCCGCAGGTGGGGGCGCGGAGGCTCTGTGCTCGGTTACAGGTGTCCGTGAGTGTGGCTGAGTGTGTTCACCAGACCTGGGGAGGGAGTACGATAAATCATTAAGATAGCATGACCAGCAGTGAGCCCCAGCATGTATTTGCGAGGATCGCGTTACCAAGGAGGGTGTAACTAAATGACCGCTAAGTGAGGCGGTCTTCCGGCAATAGTATTTATTGTAGCTCACTGGAGGTGCAAAGGGGCCAAGCAGTTTCACCTGCTTTTAACGTACTTTACAGCCAATACAACGTATGCTGCCTATGGCAACTTATATGTATTGAACGATAATACATCATATTACTACCCTGGAAATCCAGAGTTCTCGCAAGAGCACAATTTGAATTTGCTCAGCGAGTCACTCCCCGATCAATATACTCACTCCCCGATTCCCCTGGCCCAGAACATTAACCAATCACATCTGTGTATCTGATATAGGCGGGCCAAAAGTTTTGCTGTTTTACCGACCAGATACGGCAAGAGTCTTATCTATTTGTCAGCTCCGCTGGTCTATCCAGACCCCTTGTATTCTTCTGATTGGTCGTAGTGGTATCCAATTGCATGCAGTGATATTTTCAAATGGATGCTTGGTGCCGCCCCTCGAGTTGGGCCATTTTCATTACTCGGTGCCAGACCCTACAGCATTCTAGATGTGGGTCTGGATTTCCAGGCTATCATATTACATCAATCATACTAAATCAATAACAAAATGAGCAAAGTTGTAATAAAAAGCATTACATATTTAGAATATATATACTGCACATTAATTGATAATGACTACATTTTCATTGGTTATGGTTGGATAGGCCCTTCTGTGTGCCACAGGTTAAGCCAGACCTGTAAGGAGTATAAGCCTGTGGTTAAAGCTTAGCTTCCTCCCAGCCACAGTGTCATGAACTTTGGCAGTGTACAGTATAGTGAGAAACAAAAAGGTTGTGCTTGACTTAATTTGTGTCTTCAATTTGAAAGATTCACCAGACTTGTCTGCTAGCATTGAGATTTACTTCATTTATTATAGTGCTATTCAGATAGATAAGGTTCATAACCAATATGGGAACAAAAAGGACCCCATTTTTATTTGGGTCTCGTCCAAGTACATCTTTCAGTCGTTAAAGGTACCCCTGTTTCTCAAATGGAAATACTGACTTATGGGCTACCCTGAGCCGTTGCATTAGCAAGAAAGCAGAAGTGGATGGTAGAAATTGTATTTTTCTCTTTCTATTTGTCATGGGTTCTTCTGACTCTGTGTCCCTTTATGTGCATCTGAGAAGTTGCAGCACACAGATGACGGAAGTGTGAAAAGTTGCTTTCATGACAAAGCACTATACCCTCCATTGGTATATTGTAAAAACGACTCTCAATGACTAAAGAGTCAGACTTTGGTCCAATGTAACTCCAACCTACAGCCTCTGTCTGCTGTAGGTTGGAGTTACATTGGACCAAACAGCATATACCGGTACCTGATATCTGGTTCACAAAGTCTTCAGTGTGATAAGAGTGTGTGTGGATTCCACCTTGTGACAACCCTCAATGAGGGAACATTATGCATGAGTGACTAGGCTGGCTGGTCTGTGCTGCTTGTCTCTGAAGCCAGAGACGTATCATTGAAAAAGTCAAGTGCACTCATCCAAATGTGAACACTAATATGTAACCCTGAAATGTGTGTTACTTGCTGATTGGGACCACCACCCCCTCAACAAAAAACAACTAATGGCAAGAAAGACAACTGAATCTGGTTCCATGGTTGTCTATCAGCACTTTTAAGAGTCCGAGAACACCGATTTATCAAGTCAAATTTGACATATGAATAACAATGAGGACGGATTATGTGGCATGAAGACAGATAAGGCAACAAAACTGAACTGTTGCTTGCTTTGGAAGTCATGCAAAATCTACAACACTGAAGGTAAGCATTGATCTGCAAGCAGACAGAAAGAGAGACAAAGAAACAGACAGACACAGACAGACAGACAGACAGACAGACAGACAGACAGACAGACAGACCGATACCCTAACTAGAGGGATGTAGTGATGGTTGGTAAGGTGTGTATAACATCAGACAGACAGACAGACAGACAGACAGACAGACCGATACCCTAACTAGAGGGATGTAGTGATGGTTGGTAAGGTGTGTATAACATCATACACAGCTTTCTCGCTGTCACAACACCACATGCATCAGCCTACTGTGAACCATGAAAGCTGGGGTGATGGAAGGCTGCAGACTATGGAAAAAGTATTTGGACCAGAAGCTGTGTAACTAGAGATACAGCCGCCCACCATATATTTGTCCTCAGCTGATGGACTGGTGACAGGGGCCACCAGGACCGCTGTCCCTCCGTAGATAAAGTTTCTGCCCCCAAACTCAGACAACTAAGACATACACAATACACTATTAAGCATGCATAGACGTGTTAAGGGAACACGGTTACAGCGTATTGTCTGTATTGCTATACAGTGCATACACGCCTGCCAGCTGGCAATAGATTTGGCAATTTATATTAAATTAGGCGTCATTTTATTTAACATTAAAATAATTTAAAAAATAAGTCTTTCATTTTCCTCGAATCCAGTAACTGAACCAGATCATCAGTTATCAGTTACGTGAGAGTTCACTGAGTTCGATGCATACGACTAGAAGCAGGCAAGAATCAGCCAGACAGCATAACATGAACTCACTTACCTTGAATTCGTTAAAAAAAAAAATACAAAGTTCTTATTTACAGAAAACGAACTCGTAAACGTTTGGTTTCTCCAACAAAAATCAATCTCCGAATAGTTATGATTATACACGATTATGAACCGGATAAAATACACGGAAAACGAATTGGTAATAGCGTGACTCGGTGATGTGCAGCCCGCCCAGCGTGCTTCTCTGAAGCGTCTCTCTGTAGCCTTGCAGGTCGACGCTGCAGCTGTGCACCGCTGACATGTGGTGCATAGGGCGATGATCTGCGAGGCTGCACGCCATGCTTCAATACCCTTTTAATTGACACGCGTTTGATATAATATTGATGGTGACAGCTACACCATCGGTATTGATTCCGAGACGATAACATAGACGATATTCTACAATATAAACTAGTGCTTGACAGGTATATTAGGCTTGAAGTAATATGGATAGTCGGTATGTCTATTTAATTTGATAGTTTTGGGTAGCATACCTGGTAATTTTGGGGTTTATGTCGTAGCCTACAACGTAAATGAAAGTCACGACAGTCCATCAAAGTCTGGTCTATCACCTGTTCAAATATCGCACTTCCCGTCCGCACCTGGAGAGGGCGCTTGGTAAACAAGCAGTTGAGCTGAAGTTTGTACCTCTTCGCTTTCCGTTATCATTGGAAAAACATGGCGGCTCACACTACCAAGATATGCCTGTCCCTAGGTCGAATAAATGGACCTGGTTTTGGACTATATGCACCATTAAACAGGGCGACATATGCCACGGCACTGTCTACATCCAATTTTACTGGAAATAAAGGTGACGTTTTACGAACGATTGTTTTAAATGATGTCACGTCTCCTAACCTCCGCCTCGCACCATGGTGCCTGGTCGCTGTGCTGTCATGTCTTCTGTCTTACTGTCTTACACTAGTAACTTCATTACAGTCCATCTGTCATTTTCTTCAAGTGTAAATACTGTGTATTTGTTGTTCAAGGCGGACCTGACCGAGGGGGTCGAGGAGCTTTGCTAAGGCGGCCCAGACGAGAGGTAAGTCAGATATCTGTGTACAATTCCTAAATCATGTTTTTTTTATTAATCAATAATTACAGAATCAATGGTGAAACTCGCGAAAACAAATTCGTATAGACAATTAGATTTACTGACAACGAATTTGTATTTGGAGTCGACTGCCTGTACTGAGTGTGTGTGTGTGTGTGTGTGTGTGTGTGTGTGTGTGTGTGTGTGTGTGTGTGTGTGTGTGTGTGTGTGTGTGATCCTGTGTCGTTTAGCCAGGGGAGCCCAGAACAGAGAAGATGGACAGCCAGCAGGACTGGTCTGCGGTCTACCCGTCCGCAGCGTCGTTCAGACCGGGCGCTGTCCCCCTGCCTGTCCGTATGGGCTACCCGGTGAAGGGGGGAGTTCCCTCAGAGAAGAGAGGCAACCTGGAGCTGATAAAGGTCAGTGGGTCATCCCTGAAATTGATGTCATGTGGCTTATTAAGAACATTATATAATATAAAAATATATTTATAAAACGGGTGGCTTAAATCAAGCGATCTGATTGGTTCCCAACTGTTGTATATTGAGCGTATACACACAGCTTTGACGCCCGTTCAGTTTACAGAGTTCAGTATCACTCCGCGCCTAACTTGAACTGTTGTTTATTTATATATAAAAGCAATAGCATAGTGCACTGAAGCCTAAAAACATGTTGTTTGCTGGAGAGGGTGGAAATGTTGTAAAGCAATAGGCACACGGTGAGTGAACTCGATAGAAGGCTAAATTGCCGGTGAACCAAGCTACCGTCTCTAGCCTAGCCTTCTCTCTGAAGGACTCTACAGTGTGTTGCATAGCAACCGCTGTACACTTTGCAGGCAGCCAGGGGGTCGCCGTCCCTTAACTGTGGTATAATGACCGTATACCACAGCCTGTCGTGATCTATTGCTTAAATATATCGCAGACAATGCTTTGTGAGGTAAAATAGAAGGCTTTATTTATGGTTATAAGCAGCCCATTCCCTTTATGTATATGTGGATAAGAGTTTCCAGCAGTATGCATTGGATATAAATACATCTCTCTAGGAGGGCAGCTTGTTATTAACTCTATGGCTGTCTCTCTCATCCTCAGATTAATCTATCAATCCTTTATAGATTATGTCTCTTTATCCACTGTGAGTGTCATTGGATCAATTATTCTGTGTAAAGTCTAGACAGCAATGAGGCTGAATATGTTGTTCCTTCGCAATGTTTTATGACTGGACATATGATTTGGATTTACATCAGTTAATACATCAACTTGATTATATTATACATCAATTAATTAATTATGCATTAGCTGAATTACACTAACTGAATTTGATTGTGCTTGAAAGCAAACCTGCGTATGATTGTCTAAACATCTCTGTTCCGTCAGATTTTTTTATGATCACTTCCAAGTTCAACTCCACCATGTTTGTAGTTTATTTGATTATTCAGTGTTGTTGGCCATCCCCTGTCCCACAATGTGGCCCAGTCTCTCTCTGTGTCTGGACCCACTGTGCTATTTGACCTCAGGTCCCGCCAAGGTTGTACCTTACTTGGGTAGCAACAGCTGGACAGGAGGGGGGCCAGGCATAACATTTGAGATTTCATTCTCTCCCGCTGCCCTACATGGCTTAAAAGATTACTTGCAAGTGCTTTGCATCCTTATTTAAGCCCATAATAATTTTTTCTCTTGTCTTATGTATATTGTAGGAACTCTTATACAACTGTGAAATGAATGGTAGACCTGATAGCAGTTCATTACTTATTATAAATGAATAACCAATATTACCAAGTGGTACTAAGTCATAGGAAAGACATGAGGAAATGTGATGGGTAGAAGTCAGTTTTACTGAGACAAACATGTGTCATGACTGTCATGTAGAATCGATTGACCAATATATCAACCATGCATTTCACAGATGAATTCATTTGACAGATTAATTCAATTTATATGAATTTATATAATTTATTTGTTTATATAACAATGGGTTCCCCTGTTCTTATTCTTCTGTTTAGATACCAAACTTCCTGCATTTGACACCGGCAGCTATTAAGAAGCACTGTGAAGCCTTGAAACGTAAGCCTCCTTGCAAAGCGTGTTTTTCACTTCACCGACAGTTTGCCCGTTTACTTATTAGATTAGATGGGTACTGCATTCATCCCCAAGGGGAAATCGAGTGACGTTTAGTTTTCTGCCACCAGCGTTCTGCACCGAGTGGCCCGCGGGCCTGGACTCCGAGGCCGACCTCGACAAGCACCTCCCCATCCGGATAGAGAGCACGGACTACGTCTCCGCCGGGCCCTCCGTCAGGAACCCTGCCGCCCGCGTGGTCACTCTCCGGGTGAGTTCCTCCGCCCTGCTTTTCTCCACCACAGCTCTTGGAAATACATCGGCCTACGACGAGTTGAGGATTAATTTCTGGAGGAGCACAGGATGGAATATCATAATCCTGCGAAATGTCCCACTACCTTTGCTTAGTCCATTTGTGGGTTTAAGAATAGGGTCTTTTTGTACTATGTTGGTCTCAACTGGAGTGCTTATTATATATTACGAGTAAGTAGTGAGTATTACAGAATATACATGAAACAAGGTCACCTAGCCCTGGACCAATAGGAGCCGAGAAAGGATGTATGAAAATGGGTACAGGGATTTTGAGGGAGAATCAAAAATGCAATCCAACATTATGTCTCTTTGACCTTTTTATCAGGCAGTCTGCTTGGACAGCTGCAATGTCTCTAAGCTCATGCAAGTGTGTTCCGGTCTGGAGAAGATTACCCACTTCAGAGTTTTTTTAAATTGCTCCATTTATTTATTTTGTTATTATTATTATTCATTTAAAATTCTGAGGCTATTATGTTGCCACATGGACACTATATCCAATTTGTTTTTAATCACTAAAGCTGCTTTCACAACGCCGCGCGGCAACCGCCCTGATAACCGTGGAACCCTCGCTGCCGGAGGGTTCCACGCGGCGGTGTGAAAGGGCCGGGCGTTTTTAAAAGCAGCTGCTATCGCTGCCGCCGCCAAAAGTTTCAACACGCGGACAGCTGAGCGTTCACGTGGGCAACCGCTTCCTGGTCCAACCGCCGCGGTTGCAACCGCCTCCCCTCTGCCGGCCTTCCCTCCTTGAAATGAATGGAGGCGGCGAGTTGCCGCGCCGTGGTGTGCAAGCGGCTTTAGGATAAATATTGTCTGTGTTTAATTTTTTATTTGTCCTATTGTTAGGACTTTCATCTAAATCTAGAATGAGCCTGCATGAACAATCTTCTCAATGTCCTATCCTTACAAAATATATAAACATAAAAAATATCCTGCACTAATCACAAACCATCTGGTCCAGTTATTCTCTGCATTAATTTAGATGTTTGTAGGTGGGAGTTATTCTGACAAATCCCTGTGGATTAAACAGAATCAAGGAAAGATTGTAGAGTAAATAATCCCCTAGTGTCCATCAGGGGCTTGACTTCAAACCAGAATAGATTGACCTCGAATGGTTTGCTTCTTTGTGTGTGATGCTTATTGGGTCTGGGGATATGATTATAGATATGATATAGGCTTATAGTTGCTAGGAAATATTAAAATTTCCAATTCAGTCAATTCACTATGTATTTGGACCGTTTGACTTACCTACAGAGTAGACTGATGCTGTTAATAGTATTCAGGTTTGTCGTGGGTTGGGTGTGAATGTGTAAAAGGAGCATGTGTGCAAAATGAGTAAAACCTTGACCATTAGGGACACAATGAATTCACAAATACATATTTTGATGTGGTTTGACCTTTTGGTTGGATGGACCACTGATATACCAAATGTAATGACTACAGTTACAAATGCTGTGTGAAAATCTTGTATTGTTATTGTCTAACCTAAAATCAACTATTTTTTATATATATAATATATATTTCTGATAATTCCTAGATACATGCCGTTTGGATAAATGATAAATAAAATGAAAATAAAATAAAATGAAGCACAAAGAAACACGCATACAAACAGTTTAATCTCGTGGTTTCATTCTATTCTCTTTACTAGGAACTGATCTGTTGTAGTTTTCATCTCTGAGAAGTAAAGGGATTTTAAAACACAAAGCCTAATATACAAATATACATCAAATAGATTGACAAAGGATTACTTTACAGGCAAATCAAATGTCTGCTTGAATGCAGCCACTATGTATCGCGTGCCATCGATGCCACTATGCCATCGCGTGGAAAATCATTACATGCTTTTTTTTTTTTTTTTTTCTATAATATCATACTTTTCCCTCCAGGTCAGGCTTTCCAGTCTCAACTTGGACGGCCATGCACGGGAGAAGATGCTCAAACTTCTTGGGGACAGATACTGTAAAGACACAGACATCCTGACCATCACAACGGACAGGTGTGTGTGTGTGTGTGTGTGTGTGTGTGTGTGTGTGTGTGTGTGTGTGTGTGTGTGTGTGTGTGTGTGTGTGTGTGTGTGTGTGTGTGTGTGTGTGTGTGTGTGTGTGCGCGCATGAAGACCGAAGCTCATCGATATTAAATCATAAAATACAGTAATGTAATTTTTTTTCCTTTTTTCTTCTCTAGTTGCCCGTTGAGACAGCAGAATACAGACTATGCCATGTACCTGCTGACCGTTCTCTACCATGAATCATGGGTAAGGTCCATGACCGTGTTCTTAAACTAGGTCTTTCTCCGAGCAGTGATGCATGCCAACGCCGCCCTTTATCTGGTGGAGGCTCTCCAATACCTGGTGCATTTGGGGTTGAAGTCTGTGATCTAGGCCTTGAAAACGAAACGCATAACAGGAACACGGTTGACTTTCAAATAAGCGCAAGAATAATACGATCCAAATGTAAGTGTACATCTCGTCCCAACCCCTGACTCAAAGACCCGATCAGGGCTAACCAGGGCACACTGGGACATCAACCAGCGCCGTTGTTTTTCAATGCCCAGTTCCATGCCCTCCTGAAGATGGTTGAAATGTCTGCCCATCTGTAATCCCATCAGGATGTATCAGGAGTTGGGCAGTATTGTACTTGGACTCATGACATTTCCACACAGAGAACCAAAACACCCAGGCTCCCCCTATCAGATGTTGACTCCGACACCCATTCACATTCAGCCAGCCAATGCCACTCCATAGAAACCCGCCACCAAGGACCCCTCCATCCACCCCCCCTCCCCACCCCCCCCCCCCTTGTTCAGACCGCTGCCTTCTGGAGCTCTTCTGGTCATGTTTTAGTCTCCTGAAAAGAGGCCATTTGCTGGGAAGCTGAGCAGCGTCCGATGCCCTTTAGGACTCACAACGGAAGGCATAGTGGTGGCCGACGGGCCTGTGAAAGCCTGCAGAGTGCTGCACTGTTGAGGCTGAAACGCTAGCCCACAAAGAGGACTATTGTCAGCGGCTAAGGTTTACTCTTACTTTTTTTTTTTTCTATACCTACTCAGGGACAGGCGGACACGCCGGGAAGGTGAGAGAAATCGTGCTTTGCTAATTCCACTGTGTGCCTGTCCAGGCCTTCCCTCGATCAGGGGGCCGGGTGGTTGGGGCGTCTGGACTGAGTGGGCCGGGTTAGGTGTTCTCTGGGGGGGGGGGGGGCAGGGGCGGGCGGGGGGCTGCTTTTTGGCGAACACACTCATAATGTGAATCGGGAGTGAGCAGAGTGAGACATAACGGCAGGAATGTGGACACAGCGCATGCTCGTTTTTTAATAATGGAGAAAGCAGGTGGCTGCCTGTCGTCGGGCAGTTTGCCGTCCCGGTACGGAGGCCGGTGTCAGGCCTGTCAGCACTTCATTATTATTGACTCGTGCTCGTAGAATTTAGCCCAGAATGGCAAAAACGTTTTTGTAGGGAATTGAATGCCGTTTATGCAGTTTCTCATTACCTACTCATTGAGAGTGTATAGAGGTAATCTTTGGCCGTTACTTTTCATTCCAATAGTGAAACTATGCTTTCATGTTGGTTAGTCCAATGTAACTGGTACGGAGTCTACTACTATTATTTAGTCATTTTAGCACGCTTTTAGATGCATTTATCCAAAGTGATTTACAGTGATTTTCAGTTGCATGCTGTTGTTATTATTATTGAGGTATGGGTTGGGTATCTCGCTCCATTGTCTCCGGTGCAGACAATGGAGATCGCAACAGCCCGACCTGGTCTGGGACGTCCACACCGAACACCATATGGATTAGACATGTAAAGCCGTGATGAGGGCCATTAGCGTCCATCAGGGCCGTGGAGAGCAAGACGGATCAGGCTGGATCGCTGTGGAGCTTTAAGCCGCTCAACAGTGGAGACTATTGTTGTACCCACAGATTGTGATGGCAGACAGGGGCGGTGGGTGCAGTGGTAGTATGGAGAAACACTATCTGTCTGAGGGAAGCTTCAAAAGACTGGGATGAGCGACGGCCATGGGACGGCCAACAGGATTCTCCCTCGGGTTCCCATAGCGATCATGTGGATCAGTTGGACTCCACCAAAACATGTTGGAATCTTCAAGGCCCAATGAGAAACTATAATTGAGCATTCTCAGTCTGACTAGTGAGAAAACAGCCTCTGATGTACTTTTTGAAAGAAGGCTCCTAAAGAAAAGGTTTTAGTCCTAGTAATCAGGTATCTGAACATAAATCTGGGTTTTAACTAGTAACCAAGTGATAATATTCACTGTTGAGCACTGGACAGGCCAACAAACCCATAAACTACAAACTTGGTGGAACCGGAAAGTGTTCATGAAATCATTACAGGTTAAAGGGAAATCCCATCCGTGCCCATAGATGGGCCGGCGTGTGCACAGGAGATCCGCACACGCAGTAAATGTATTCAGCCATGTGACTCGAAACTTAAAATGCCATAATCCATCATGGGATTATGTCCAACATTCATTTATCTTCACTTAATCTTCTCTTATCCCGGGGGTTTCAGAAAACGGAGGCGTGGGAGTCAGAGATGACGCGAGCGGACCGCCGCGAGTACATCTGGGAGGACAGCGCCTCGCAGCTCAACATCCTGGACACGCTGGGCCGCATGGCCGCGCCCGGCCCCGGCGAGGGCCCCGGCGAGGGCGAGGCGACCCCCAGGGAGGAGCTGCTGGGGCGGGCCGAGGTACAGCAGTACCAGGACTCGGTCACTCGACTGAAGAACGAGGGCGAGAGCGAGAGCGCCACACTCCGCTACAGAGAGGCGGTGAAGAAGCTGCTCAGTCTGTAGCGGGCCGTCCCTATCTCTGACCTGGACCCACCCGGCCCTCCACTCCCCTCGATCCATCCAACCCCCCACACACACACACACACACACGGGGAGGCAGGGCACCTAGGGACGTTGGAGTACTCTTCGAGGCTTTAAAACAAACAAACAGACTCCTGTGGTCCCCCTGGACTGGACTCGATCATCGTTCACATCGTTCAGCATCTTTGGCAAACAAACAAATATCGTGTGGTTGATAGTGGAACTTTTTACTTTTCTCAGTAACAGTAAAGGCGATGAAATTATGCTTCAATCCGCATCCATAACCCCGACTCCGTTCCAGTTCTTCTCTCCTCCCAATCGTCAGTGGGGCAGAGAGAGAGTGAGAGGGCCCGCGTCCCAGTGAGGGGAAATTATTCAGTGACAGTTCTGCTAAATATCCCCCCCCCCATCCCCTTTTCTCCCCACCACCTCTCCTCTCCTCTCCCCTTCTTGAAACAGCTTTGCTCTGCGGTCCGTGCCATTTCCAGGACATTTAAAAAACCCAAATGTGCTGGACGGCAAACTGCGACCCACCACACCACAGCATCACTCGACACCTACTTTTTAAAAGCCCGGCGAGCTTCTCCAAACGCGCGCGACAACGCTTGGATCGCCTTCCATCGCATTTCTTGCTTGGGAGCGCCCATCACTGCACTTAAGTGTAGGGCACGCTCCATGAGGTTTGGCGTAAACATCCTCTCTCACTCTTTTGAAGTGTATTGAAATGTAGCTCGGCCAGAACGGAACGTCTTCGCGTGTATCATCTATCGCCGCCCATTTTATGCCGAGACGCTGTGGTGAAGCGCCTGTTTTTTGTGTCCTGTCACGAGCCATTGGTTCACGACTGAAACCAGATACTTATGCTGTAATTGTGGGCTTAATGTGTTCAGAACGTCAACTCTAATAAATCTGTTTTTCATTAACTCTAGGGACTCCACTTGTGTTTGTGTGCCTGTGCCCAGAAGTTTTTGGGGGCTCTCAAATAGTGATGCGGTATAGAATAACATTCAGTTTCGGGCGAAAATAAAAATGGCCTATTAGATGTGTGCATCATTAATATTAATAAACAAAAGCCCAGACGCTTTACGTAACATTCCATTTGACATTCTTTAAATGTACATTTTAAGACACGGTCGTGAACAAAACCAAAAACATGAACTTCCAGTCCCAATATCTGTCTACTTTTTTGTTTTGCTTTTTTCATTTTTCTTTGCTCTCTCTTTCCCCCTCGACCCCCCCCCCCCCCCGTTCAAGAACCCTCTCTGATGAGCACGTACTTAATCAGACGCATGGACTCCCCTTTCCCCCTCCAGGTGGTCCGGTAGCGTCCCTTCCTCTTCCTGCGGCCCCGCCAGCTGACCACCGCCAGCACGGTGCAGCAGCAGCTGAGCAGCACCGTCACGCACGTGGCCCCCATCACCAGCAGGGTGTGGGCCGCCACGTGCCACTCCGTCCCCACCACGTCGCCCCCCGCTTCGTTCATCCACGGACCCCCCTCGCCGGGCCCCGCCGCCGTGAGGTTCCGGCCGACGGGGCCCCCTATCGTCTCGTTCGCCGCTGCGGTGGCGGTGGCGGCGGCGGCGTACTGGTTGCCGCTCTCGTTAGCCACGGGAGCGGCGGCGCTTGTAGCGGCGGAAGTCGCGGCGGTAGCTTGGGATGAATCGGACACCGCCGCCGGCGTGTCTGTTCCGCGTTGGGAAGAGGGTGGGGTCGGGAAGGTGGGGTACGGTATCGACCGTGTGGTGTCTTGCTTGGTGGAGCTGCTGCTGACCCGAGGGCTTTCTGCAATAAGGTCTTTATAATCAGTTTGTGGGGATGTTTGGTCCAATAAGAGATGTGGTGTTGACGTTGTTGTTGTTGTTGTTGTTGTGATGGCTGTCAGGGGAGCGATCGGGGTGCCTGGGACCGACTGGAGCGCCTGGGACTGGGGACTATCTGCGGCGGGGTCCGGGGTACTCCCAAGGGGGGACAGGTCTGTGGGGGAGGGCAAAGTGGTCGGAGAGGTTGTTGGTTGAACGGAGCTCCGCAGTGTGTTTGCACTGCTGGTGCTGACGGTAGTTGTTGTTGTTGTGGTTCTTGTTGCAGCGGTGCCTGTTCTTCTGCTCGGGGTGGGGGGGGTCACAGGCCTGGCGGGGGTCACAGGCTTGGCGGGTTGACGGGGGGGCCGGTTGAACTGCCGCTTGTCCGAGGCCAGCGGCTCCGAGGCGTTGATTCGTGTGTAGAGATGCGGTAAAACACGCACGTTAGAGGTGAAATACTTCCCAAATACCAACAGGTCAGGGTCAACACCTAAGACATGGAACATTGATCAATGCACTTTTCGGGGTAAATATTCCAATATTTTCTTTATTTTAATATTTCAGAAAAAACAATTATGTATAATCTCTTTGTTTACGATACGGAATGTACAATTATATAGATTTTTTATTTTTTTGTTGAATCAGCACATTTAAACACTTTAATTGACTAGGTTATTACTAAGTATTAATTGAATTCCAGTACAGGTTCCAGACTCACCCTTGGTGATGTTGTAGAGCACCACGTTGCCTCTGTGGGTAAGTATGCAGCTCTCCAGTGTCGGGCAGTGCAGGTGGTAACAGTTTGCGTTCTCTTGAACGGTGTCATACTGAAATATTGCCAGATTGCAGGAAACTACAGACACGAAAAGACGGAAGCCTAAGTCATTGCGTTATGGCACCTGAGTTCAGCACCAACACCCACTAACGGTGCAATCCACCTGATAGTCACTCATAAATTCCAATAGGCATATTATGCAAAAAATATATAACGTTTCACAATAACATGGGTTTTAAAATATATCGTTTCAAAATATTACAAAGTTTTAAAATATAACGTTTCGTTGGTTGGTATATTTACCAATGAATGCAACGAATACATACAACCTTTAAGACATTTATCGCCTTTATGAATTCCAAAATTAATACTTTCTTGAGTGAAATAAAACTTACAATGCCTCGCGAAGCAACAGGTCCGGCAAATATAAAATTGTATACATTTATTAATTCCTCAATGAATACTTGATGGCATCATAAGAGACTTAAGTGAGACATACAACGACTTACAGTTCCTGGTGAGGCAGCAGGTGCGGCTGCACTTGAGTGCGGAGTCCTCCTGGTAGTTCTGCAGCAGCTGCGCGCCTCGCCTCTGGGACTCCTCCACGTCGATAAAGACGCCCGGGAAGCGGCGGATCCAGCAGTTCTTATAATAAGAGGTCGGCGAGCACCTGGACGCCTCGGCGCCACACACCAGACTGAGCAGTGTGAGCACGCCGCACGGTACCTTCATGATGTGTATCTCCTCAAACCATGTCGAATTACGATCGGAGCGGCAGGTTCGCATGCCGGGGGGGGAATGTAGGGGCTTTTTGGGTTGTCAGTCATTATAATCAGGTGCGGTGTGGTGCGTGTGGTGTGGGTGTCCTGCGCCAGGACAGTAAAGGTGTGTCGTTTTACGACTGGGGGGAGGTGGAGACAGACGCGGTTGCAGGTGTGGAGGCCCTCATGCAGCTAAACTCCTCTTTAAAGAGAGTTCGAGTGAAATCCTCTTGTTTTCAGATGATGATGAAAGCGTTAACTCTGGAGTTGGCTTATGAGTGGTGCATTTTTTGATAGTTGAGGTATTTATTGTCTGAACATGACACACGGTGTCCTCGTATAACGCGGATTAGAGGCTTAATTCCTGCTGAATAGAATGGCTTATACGTTTATTGTTATAAACAGATCATTGTCTAATTCGTTTTGTAAATATTTGGGTTTGTTGGATTAGGCAATAGATAGGCCTAGTTTATATTTCACGTTTGTGTTTATTGTTAATATTGTATTTCTTCATTGTGTAGTCCTACACCAAATGTGAATGCAGTCTATCACTTCAAGGGGCCATACTCTGCATGCAATAAAGATAAGCCTTGATTGATAATTAAATGAGATATAACTGTGCACAAATGAAGCCAAAACTACTCATTGTACTACAATTCACATTTAAAGTTCAAAACCAAGAAACAGATGAGGGTTAAGTAAAGAAGTAGCGCATTTCTTCAGGGCATGGTGCAGCCACAGAGATTTCTGCAGTCATAGGCTATGCCTTTTGTTTGGTTTTCAACAAACCAACAGAAATAGGAACAATACAAGACAGTACAGGGAACAGTTCGACAATTTTGTCAGTAGTTTGAAGTGGCATGGCACATCAATACTTGTCACAAATGACACCAAAATATGGCACAGAATGTGGCACCAAATAGCACACTTTTTTTATGCAGATGGCAGACCCTCAGTCCCTTTTAGTTCTCTTTTCCTGCCGTTCCTTTTACAGCCACCAGATGTCGCCATCAGACAACTCAACTCTTCACGGAGCCATACCAACCGGCGCGCAAGGGTCCGTGTGAAAGAAAAACACAAATCAAAACAAGCACAGTTAAAATAAGGAGGAAAAATATCCCACCGTCAAGTTTTACATGCAGTTTGGCTCCTATGATTCAGAAGCCACAGTAGATCATAGTCCTCTTTAACGTTAATTTTCCTTAACAACGACTCAACAAAACAAAGCCTTCAAACAAAGTTCCACAGTTTACTCCTTCAGTCTTCTTCCTCCGACATGAGCCGTCCCTTCTCGTTGGCCGTCGGAGCCTCTGAGCCAGTGTTTTCCTGATGTGTAGACTCGCAGACGGTCTCATCGTACACGTTTGTTTAGTAACAGTTTACCAAGTGAGAAAATAGTCCCTGATAGGTTTTTCAGGCGGGTCAGTCTTTGACCAGCCTGTAGATGTGATGCTGCGCCCCGTGCTCACTCGTGGACACCTCGAAGACGTACGCCACGCACAGCAACGTCTCCAGGGTGTCTCTGTTGGTCACCACCTGTAGGGAACACAGTGGGCGACGTTTCGTTTCAGGGAAAGACTGGAAAGACTTAACAAAAGTCATTGACTCATTCAGACCGCTTTCTGGACAGATGTGTGTCTCTGTTGGTCAACACCTGTAGGGGAGACAGTTTGACGTTTCTGTTCAGGGAAAAAACCAACACCACTCATGTACTCGCTCACACAACTTTCTGGACAGATGTTGTAGTTCGAGATGGTTGACCGTTGGACATTTCTGTTCAGGGAAGGACCGAAGAGACTCATTCACACAACTTTCTGGACAGATGAAGTAGTGATGCTTGTGAAGTTCTTTATTAATTTCAATTTAAGCATTTTTCTTTCACACAACAATGTGTCTGTATGTGTGTGTGTGTGTGTGTGTAAAACACTGTATATATTAGCTAATAGGAGCTGGTTCTGCCCGGTGAGGAGGGCTAATGCCGCCCAGAGATGGTAGCGTCTGCGTGGGCATCAATATGTCCATTGTCCCCCCGGCAGCCAGGAATGCAGCCGCCGGTGGAAGGGACACCGGTGTCTCTGAACCCCGGGGCTGAGGACCACTCTGTTGCCATGGTGACACACTTCCCTGCTGCCGACCCTTGTGGAGTGTACACTGTTGCGTTAAAAACTAAGAAATATCTGACAATAAAAAGACCCCGCCGACAGCAGAACACAGAGAGAACCTTTGGACGGGGTTTTAACGGAATGGGAGACATTTCATCGGCTGTTTGCTGCTTTCATTCATGAACCATTAGAAATGGTCCCGTGCATTGTTTTAGTCTTGAGATGCTGTCATATACATGAGGGGTTTGATGTCTTGCTCAAGGGTAGACTGTGGTTATTGGGGATCCAACTTTCCTGCCTAAACTTTTGCTCATTTAAGTTAACATAAAATTCTGGAGATAGCACCAAATATAAATTAGGTAAATGTGGTGTCTATCCTCAAACTTTTGCCAAGTCAGTTGCTACTTATTGCTCACTAATTCCACAAATGCTCTCGTTACACTACCGTACCTGTAATAAAAAGATAACGGCTACTAGCTGTGTCACTGGAGGTGGACTTGAGGCTCTGGGTCCAGATGGGGGATGAGGCCAGATGTTTTACCTGTAGGATGGTGAAGTTCTCCAGGACACTGTTCATCATGTACTTCTCGGGCAGGTGCTTGAGCTTGTGGATGAAGTTGATCATGTATTCACACAGCGGCGAGCGGTGGATCCTGAACACGTAGCGCCCCCCCTCGAAGCGCGCATACTCCGTCTGGAAAACACACACGCGCGTGTGCGCACACACACACGCACATAACACACACATCGGCGTGTTGTTAGCGTGTTGTTGTTGAATTGCGTCGCTGCTACTCGCTCTTTTTGCGAGAGGTTACTGTCAATCTGTGTGTCTGCCTGCTCGTCTAACTACCTGTCTGTCTCTCTGCTTGCCTGTCTGTCTGGCTATCCACCTACCTACCCCTGCATTATAAGTGATTATATCAAAGCATAAATTAATACTGAATCAAACATGAATTCAATTATCTCCGAAACTGAAAAATAACACATAACACGAAACTCAATTTAATACGCATACAATGTATGTATGTCCATTTTATAATCTGTAATACGTGACATATAATATAATTTTACCGAATGCGGTATATGGCACACCAGATAGAGCAATACACATATTTATAGTGACAACTATAATCAAATAATAAAATCACTAATTCTCATTATGTGGCTTGTACGAAAACAGATGGCTTCAAGGCATATGTGTGTGTATTAGTCTGTGCAGTGTGTGTGTGTGTGTGTGTGTGCATGTATGATTATGATTATGATGTGTGTATGTTTATGATATTGTACAATCCATTACAGTTGGTTAGGGAGTGGGCAGAGAGCATTATAAATGTGCCTTGGAGGTTGAAAAGCTCTGACCAGCCAGACGCTTTAAATATATCTTCATCATCACCCAGGCTGATTTAATTGTTTTGGGTGGTGATGACGATGACGGTGGGGGTGAGAGGTCATGCCCTCTGTACATTCAGAGGCTGTGACAGCTGCATGTGTAACACACACACCCATGTGTTTCTTGGTTATCTCTTATAATCAGGGGCGATGTGGAAACAATTGGTCATCAAAGCAGAAAGGCCTCCTTCATCATGTTCTCATACGTCACTACAACAGTTGGGCAATTGTCACAGATTTTACAGTTGGTTTTCCACAGATTGTGCACTATTTGGAAAACAAAGCCCTTGAAATGTGCATACAGGATGAATTATTATATGAATTACAGAATTATAACAATTTGTATTCGGCTTGGGCCAAACATTGTTAAAGTTCTTGTTAATGTTTTTACAAAACATTTTTAGGTAGTCATAAGTATATGAAATTGTTTTCCCGGGACAAAGACAGTGTTTCCTATTAACTCTATTGCTTCTAATGGGTGGCAGTATACTCATAAACTGCGGAGTTGTCTCTGAGCAAGGCACTAAACCCAAACCCATCCAGACCTGCTGCTTGTTGCCTTGAAACTGGCTATGAAGGTGTGCGCACATGTGTTTGTGTGTGTGTGTGTGTGTGTGTGTGTGTGTGTGTGTGTGTGTGTGCGTGCGTGCATGCATGCGTGTGTGTGTGTGTGTGTGTGTGTGTGTGTGTGTGTGTGGTGTCTGTGTGTGCATGTGAGGCATCAAAACCCATTGTACACCATGTTCCCTCGATTGCTCACCTCCACCTTCTCCACCACCTGCTTCCCGAAGGAGCACACTTTAGTGGAGGAGGTGATGACCATGTTCTCTGTGCTCTCGTACTGGCTGGACACGCCGTAGAAGAAGCTGCTGTCGTCCTGCAGGTTGGCACTTAGGTCGGCCTGGGGGGGAAGAGAGAGAGAGAGAGAGAGAGAGAGAGAGAGAGAGAGGGTGTCAGCTATTGACCCAAACACAGGTCCCTATATAGCAACTATTATATTAAGTCATTGGGTATATTAAATGCTTCATGATGCTGAATGGGGCCGGATAGTGTAGTGGCTAAAAGGTACTGTGCTCCATTCCTCGTGTCCACATCCTAATTTATAGGCATCCTTCAACTGTAGACTCTGAACCACTATAACTGCTCCTTAATGAGTTGTGCATCAATTAACTAAGTAGGTCATTTTAGATAACTTATGTTACATACTTCTGTTGAATTAACGTATAGTAAAGGCTGTCTCCTCTTTAATATCAAAGTCACTTCTCTCATAGGACTTTTCAAATAAACAGATGTTATTTGATATAATAAATCACCCATCGTCAGATTTAAAATCTCACAGTCATTGTCATGACCTTCTTTTATTGACATGGTCTGAGTAGAAAGGGACTTCCACCACAAACCAACAAACCAGGTCAGGTGTCACGCTATCGCCATCTCTCCCGTTTAGTATTAAAAAGCCTTTAACTCAGCTCCATGGTGCGAACACTACCATCGTGCATTGTCCTGGCTTAACCAACAGATCTGGCTTCTTCTGGGGATTGTCAATAGATCCTCCTGAGATTTTAGCTGAGAACACACGTGTGGCGACTTTACATGAGGTTTTACAAGCGATCGTGTGATTGTGTCAACAAAGTCTTCGGGGATTCCCTGCAAAGCCTTCTCCCATCAAGTAGCCACTAGCTGACCCCATGTATTAGACCGCAATCCAGGAGCATTCTCAAGTGTGTGTATGTGTGTGTGTTTGTTGTTTGTGTGCATATGTGTGTGTGTGTGTGTGTGTGCTCGTGTTTGTGTGTATGTGTGCATATGTGTGTGTGTGTGTGTGTGTTTGTTTGTGTGTGTGTGTATGTGTGCATAAGTGTGTGTGTGTACGTGTGTGTTTCTGTGCATATGTATATGCTTATGCATGTGTATATGTTTGTGTGTGCATGCACGTGGGCATATGTGTACATGTGTATGCACGTGTGTGTGTGTGCTCGCCCCATGCAACACTAAACGCAGGTCAGACCCGGGCCCCCGACGCTTCAATCCAAAATGGCGGCACGTCTAATGTGATCCTTGATCACGGCGAGGTGGCGGCCTCCTTAAGGAGACAGCTGGCCCGCTTCACCTTTTCCCCTCCCATCCCCTGTCCCCCTAATGGGCCATTGACACAACGGCTCAGCCCGGGCCCCATGCCTTCATGGCCCTGTTCGTCTTCATCAGCGCCACAGCGTAATTCCTCCATTTGTCTCCACGGCGCCCCCCCCCCCCGGGGGGACGGGAGGTGGGGTAACCGCCGTCCCTCCCTGTCCCCGGCCGTCGCCCCCCGCCTCTCCTAACGGCCTGCGAGGGAATTCATCCAATTAGAATCAACGCCGCGCGATTGGCTGATTAGATCACAGTGTGGCTGCCCGGCTGTGTAACAATTTAGCAAGGCAGGCGCAAATCAGATTCCCTGGGCACTTCAAAGGCGCAGGACAATCCGTTAGGACAGGGCCATGGGCGGCTGGGGGTTGGGGGGGGGGGGAGGTGGTGGTGGGCGTTGGGGGGGGGGGGGGGGGTGGTAGGCTAGGGATAAGGTGAGGCGCGTACAGGGGGAACCAAACAAGCCAGCACTATACATAAAGGGGCTGTAGGTGGGGGGGATGGGGGGGGGGGGGAGGATTGCAGGGAAATTCAATCTAGAACGCCATAGCTTTGGAGAAGCTGCGGCCGCCTGTCACCGTCGCCATGCCGACCGGCACCTCAGGACGCCCCCGAGTCATGACCTGCCAGACGCTCCCCATCACCACAGAAACATCAGGCGGCTTTTTTGTGGTTGTTTTGGAGGCTTTTTATTTTTTTTGCTATATCTCTTTCTCAAATTGATTTGATTCGATGGGGTAAACGAGGTTAGGGTGTTTTTGGACGTGCCGAGGACTTAATTTAACTTATCCAGAGAGAGAGAGAGAGAGGGAGAGAGAGAGAGAGAGGGAGAGAGAGAGAGAGAGAGAGAGAGAGAGAGAGAGAGAGGGAGAGACAGAGAGAGAGGGAGAGAGAGAGAGAGAGACAGAGAGAAAGAGAATGGCCAGCTGTTGCTCTTCTTCTGTTGCTGCCTTTTGTCATGGATGCCTTGAAAGCTCCTTATGTGTGTGTGCACCCCCGCACACACACACACGCATTAGGAGGTGTATTCGTGGTGGTGCTGGAGTTGACTGGCCTCAGACACGCAGGCTGATGAATGACTTGTTGGACTACTGCCTTCATCTGTCCTTCATTTTCCCATTCCTATTTCTTATCTTGGTCTATCTTGGTCTCTTACTATATATATATACAGTATATAAATATATATATATATATATATTATTCTCTCTCTCTCTCTCTCTCTCTCTCTTCCCCGCTCACCCCTTGGATCAAATGCCACGGCTTCTCCCAGCTGTTGCTCGTCGGCACTGGAGACGTGTGCGTCCACAGCCCTCCCCGGTAAATAACATTCTGGTCCCCAACCGCCGCTGAGCTAATGCCAAGGATCCCAGGGTCAGTGTGGGGCTAGGCGGACGAGAGGAGGGTGGAGTTTGGGTGGGGGGTGGGGGGGCTGGAGGGTGGAGGGACGGTGGGGGTGAGGAGGCTTTTCATGGGACTATATCAAAGTTTCGGGAATGTGAAGGTTGGTTCAGGGTGGAAGCCGCGGTGCACCATGGGAAATGGGCCCCCCCCCCCGTATGTCTGTCCGTCCGCCCGTCCGTGCGCTGACTAAGTGTGAGGTTTACCGGGCTGTGGGGCGCTCAGGCCGGGCACAGTGGTACCAGACACAGACAGGTGTTGCAGGGGTTTCCTTTCCCCCTCCCCCCCCCCGATTTAAACTGGACGGGCGAAGCCCCAGAGAGAGTGGTTCGATGCCATTAGCATAGCTCTGGGCGCGGACAACGCCGGAAAGTATTTCCATTGTGGGATTATGCATTTAATCATGGACGGTTTGAACATTTGAATTGAACGCCAGGTAGATGGGGTGTGGAGCTGTTTGATGATGATGAGTTGTGGTTGGAGCCAGGGGCATTAAAATATCAACCTCTCTCTCTCTCTCTCGCTCGCTCTCTCAAAAGTGTTGTTTGATATTTTGATATTGTTTGTGACTGTGTGTGTGTGTGTGTGTGTGTGTGTGGGGTCGTGTGGGGTCTATAAATAGGGGCGTGCATGTGGGGTGGGCTCAGTCTAATAGCATGAGGACAGGTGCCTAGGCTCACATTTCCCCCTAGTAAAATATCAGATCTGCTGCCCTCCCCAAGGCCCACACGCACACACACACACACACACACACATGCACGCACATGCACGCACGCACGCACGCACACACACGCACACACGCACGCACGCACGCACGCACGCACACACACGCAGACACACACACCCATGCATGCGTGCACACACATGCATGTATTGTACACACATACACACGTACAAACAAACAAATTAACACGTAGAAACACACACACACACACACATACACACACACACACACATACTGTATATGCACACTCTCATACACCTGCAGGCAAACACACACTAGCCCTGCCATACCTTCTGTACAAGCAAAGTAATTACTCACCGAAAAAATACAAAAACACAAAAAATCTCTATCATTCATTCCATCTCTAAATCAGCACCTGAGCCTCTCCAATTCAAACACCTAGCTCTCACCAGCCAGGGAGCCATTAACAGCCTAGGTGTTGGAAAGCACTAACAAGTGCCTGCAATGGTCTCTCACCCCGCCACGACCCCACAGTGCATGGAAGTGTCTGGATCAGGGTGCGAAATACAGGGAGGTCTCTGGGGGGGTCAGAGACCACCTGCACTGTCACTTGAGACCCTGTGAAAGCCTAAACAGCCATATTTTAAGGGGGTTCTCTGGAGAAATCTTCAGAACGTATTTGTCACTTGCGATAGTCACGATAGTTGTGGCGTTTCCACACGTATTGTCATTGAATACCCAGTTGTTGCAAATGGTCCGCGATCCAAATGTTGTGTGGTTTAGAAAACGTAACGTATAAGTAAGTGTCCGAGCAGCTTAACCTGCTCTCTGAAACAGCCGGCATCAACCGCTGGCCAGACAGAGCTCCACACGTCTGGGAATTACATGTGATGTAACTGATTTACTTAAAAAATGTAACACAATGTCATGCAATGTAGTGTAACGTAACAGTGAGGTTATGTAACGTACCATAACGTAACGTAACGGTGATGTTATGTAACGTACCATTACGTAAAGTAACTCCGATGGTGTATGACACAACGCAACGTGACGTCATCAATGCCACACAATGTAACATACTGCAACATGTTGTAAAGCGGTGTGAGGTAATGGAAGGTGAGGTGAATGAAGTTACCCAGAACTTGACGAGGAAGAAGGCGTTGTGCGGGCCCTTGTCAAAGAGCTCCTTCAGACCCCCCTTCCGCTCAGGGAACTTGTCGTAGATCTGCCGGATGTCCACCGCCTCCAGGTAGGGGTCGCTGTAGCTGGGGTTGGACTGGCCGATGTGCACAAACAGGTGCTTGTTGAACTGGGGGGGGGAGGGGAGGACAGCAGAATGGCCACAGGTCATTGATTTCTCCACATTGATGTACTGACTATGTAAAACTTTTTGATTCATTGATTTTGAAAATTGATTCATTCATTGAATGCATGTTACAAGAGTGGTCAGACTTTACTGTATGAACTCTCTCTCTCCTTCTATCTCTCTCGCTCTCTTTCTCTCTCTCTCTCTCTCTCTCTCCATCTCTCTCTTTCTCCCTCCCTCCCTCCCTCCCTCCCTCCCTCCCTCCCTCTCTCACGGACTGACTCACAGTGTCTGGGTCCTGAGGTTGCTCCAGGAAGGCGGAGAACTCCAGCATGTGGAGCTTGGAGCTGGCAATACTGCGGCCCTGCCAGGGGGGGGCGCCGGGCGACATGGACAGCCCGGCCGTGCTCTCATAACCTGGAGAGAGGAAGGGGCAGAAAATGGGCCGAGGAGTCGGAGGTGCGTGAGGGACTGCGTTTGAAATTTGAAAATGTGCTCCTCTAACGTTAAGGCTACATCGATTCCAGGCTAATTCCTCAGAGCCGGCAGTAGCATGGCGAAATCTTGCTTTATGAGGGTGGGCGGGGTTTGGCGAGTCTAGAAAGAGGAAGGGGTGAGGAACACCCTATCCCGCTCATGACTGTAGCACAGTGTGTGTGTGTGTGTGTGTGTGTGTGTGTGTATGTGTGTGTTTGAGTGTGTGTGTGCTGGTGGGAGGGGGGGGGGGGGACCCACCTGTTATGGGGGGCGGACCGGAAGGCTGCATGGAGTAGCTCTGCTGGGAGAAGGGCTTAATGCTGTGGAGACAAGATGAGGCCAGACGTGTTACAGCTCTCTTGCCCCTGTGACCCCTCCTCCGCTCACTCTAATTGCACCGTCTGACCCCCCCCCCCCCGAGAGCTGGCGAGCAGTAATGCAGCGAGCGCGATGACATACTGAACCACAGATAGACGCTTGTGTGGTCAAATCAGTCCAACACAGTCAATTTATGATGATTGATTCAAAATCATCCTTTTTTTTTACGTAGCAGGTATCGTCAACCTATTCTCTTAAGTTAAATGACATTAATAGGGAGAGAAAGATAGACGGTATGTTCTAGAAAGTAGACTAAATGGCCACTTACTCCTCAGGACCTCCGGGCTGGCCTGGAATACCGCCATGCCAGAACTGAAGAGAAAGTGACGATTCAACAGTTAAAAACACAGAAATGCTACACACACACACACACACACCGAATAATCAAAAATCAGCAAACACAAGCAAATGCAAAAATTCATTCATAAATTCTAATCATTCACAAAATATTCTCACACACTAACATGTTTGTCAAACGTATGACAACCTACTAAGCCACAGCCACAGCAGTTTCCCTTAGTTAATGATGCGTTATTCACATGCTTGTATTCTGTATCCATCCATGTTTCTGTCTGGCTCTGGGCCAGGAGCCAATAGAGGATCCTCCAAACATGTATCAGACCCTAATAATCAAACCCCTATCTAACTGATGAGTGCTTTTTAAAGCCAGGTTGATAGCCATCTATCAGTATAGATTAAGCATATTACGCCCCTTTTTGCTATACTCCATCCAGTTGATTCGAAGAAGCTCGACTGCTTATCAGCATGGTGTGTGTGTGTGTGTGTGTGTGTGTGTGTGTGTGTGTGTGTGTGTGCATGCGTGTGTGTGTTTGTGTTTGTGTGTGTGTGTGTGTGTGTGTGTGTGTGTGTGTGCGCGTGTGTGTTCGGAGGAAGGGAGGACGTCTAGTCTTCGGTATGACCAACATGTCAAGGTGCACTGTTTTGCACGGGGCCCCAGGAATGAAGACAGACTCTCAGGGTTACTGTGAGAATCTGGATAACCAAGAGAAGACAACAGAGCTACTGCTACTGCTACGAGGTGGGAAATGGTTGGGAGGGCTTGGGGTGGGGCGGGGGGTGGGGTGTTTAAGACAAGGACTCACCCCACCAGCAGAGGGGTAGGGCGACCTAGACAGACCCTGGAGAGCCATTTTGTTCTGGAAGGCCGTGGCGGAGATGATCTGAGCCGAAGACATGCTGGCCATACTCTGAAGGGCTTTGTCTTTGGCTGCCTGGTCCTGGAGCACAGACATTGAGAAGGAGAGACCGAGAGACAGAGAGAGAGAGAGAGAGAGAGGGTGTGTGTGAGAGGGAGAGACACAGACAGAGACAAAGAGAGAGAGAGAGAGTGTGTCAGTGAGAGAGAAAAAGAGAGAGAGAAGAAGAGTGAATCAATATAGACACATCATAGACCGATTCACAGACCTTCATGCACACAGATGCACACAGAAAGTCACAAACATCAAACACAAATAAAAATACACACGAGGAAAGACAGAGAGAGCGAAAGGGGAGACGGACAGACAGACAGACAGACAGACGGACTCAAACAGCTCTCTTCAGACTCCATTTAAGCCAGTGACCCATTTCACGTGTAACACAAGTAGACTATAAATGGGAAATCAAAGGCTGGTGCCAGCTTGCATCACCCGCGAGGCCCCTGCCAGGTGCCCCGCAAGAAGGGCTACACTGCCGCCAAGGGCCTTCGGGTCAAGAGCCGGGTTTATTGCCCTGGCAGGGCCCAGAAGTGTTGACAACAAGCTTCTGCTAGAGGTCACTTTGGAAGACGAAGCAAGGCACCGGGTCTGATACGTTCCTATTCTACGGATCAAGTTAACAGAGTTAAGCTGGCTCCAATCCCCACGCTCAGGATCATTGTCACAGGGACCTGTTTTCTCTTTCTAAACCCTTGCATGCCAGGAAATCTGTCATTTCCTATCTATGACTGCATGACATCATCACAAGACACACACACACACACGCACGCACGCACACACGCAGCCCGACATACATGGTGTCTTTAAAATCCCACAGTCTTCAGCAGTTTCCAGACGGTGGTGGTGGTGGTGGGGGGGTGTGGGGTGGGGTGGGGGGGGATTCTGTCCCTGTGCCAGCATGCCACCAGCCTCTCATGGGCAAAGCCTGGCGGTGCATTCTTGCTTCCCAGAACTGGCCCAACACAAGGGCATAGCTGGAATACAGGGGGCTGCATGTGGTGCTGCTCTCAGTTACACCAAAGACGTTTTTAAAAAAGGGGGGGGGGGCCGTCAGAGCGAGAGACAGACCGACCCTGTGACCAGCCAGCTGAGCCACCGGGGCCACCGTCCAAGGTGACGGAGAGCCCTCTCTGTGTGTGTGTGTGTGTGTGTGTGTGTGTGTGCTTGTTTGCGTGTGTGTGTGTGTGTGTGTGTGTGTGTGTGTATGTGTGAGAGTGCATGTTGGTGTGCATGCGAATGAGAAATGTAAACTGAGAAAGTGCAGGGGAGGTGGCGGGGTGTGGGGGGGGGCAGGGTTGGACAGGGGCTGTGGTCGGGGTGGGGGGGGGGGGGTGAGGGTGCTGCTCCGTGCTTCATATTGAAATACATAGTGCGACTCACGCCTCGGAGGAACAATAAAGAGATTCATTTGTTGCCTGACAATCGCGCTTGGTTCATTTCAAACATGACCATGCAAGGCATTGCCCTGCGGGACGGGGTAAATATTTTTGCATTAAACGCGGCGTCGCGGGCGGTCAGGCTCTCCGCTCTGAGCTTAAGCATCGCTTAGCCGCCGCCGCCGCCGCCGCAATTAAAATAGCCTTCCGCTGAATTTTGTCCATTTGCGTTGACGGGATTTAAATTTGCGCCACTATTTATGTTATGGATGTGACATGGCCGCTCACATCAGCACAGTGGGGGGGGGGGGGGGGGGGGGGGGGTGGCGTTATTACAAGCCGGAGATGTCCTTATCCTGTTATATCCTGTTTGGCTGTTTCCTGTTTAGCACAATGCCGGGCAGACTGCTCTAAATAATTTCCTTTGAATACACATAGCATTCACTAATGACACCACACGACATACACACATAATAAACACATATGATGGAATATGATAACGTTTAGGAAATGAGACGTTTTCTACAGATGCAATCAGCACAAAATGGCGAAATACTACAATTTTAATAATATTTATCCCATTGTTTCTTAAATTCTTTTCATAGCATGAACATGAAGTGTGATAACGTTGAAAGGCATTGCAAGACATGATTGTGTGAAGGATTGTGGAAGAGAAAATAAAACGGTGGTTCACTCACGTAGCATACCTTCAGCTTCACCTGAATCTCCCTGGCCTTGCGGCGGGCTAGCACCTGAATGTGACTAGACACCTGGAGGAAAACACACAACAAGGAGACTACCGTCAGGAAAATGGTTCATTCATCGCTAAGTGAAAGGGCAAACAATTGGATTGAACCTTGTGGATCTATGAGCATAGCCTTGAGGTAAATCTCGCTAGCTTCTTTTGATTCCCTGTCTTGTGTGACCAACATCCAACAACTTGTCTCTGTGATTTCTAGAATGAACCAAAGAAAAACCAAAAACTCAAACAGGACTGCCTGGATACAGCACAATGGGGTTTTTCCTTTTGTACTGTGAACGACTTTTGATGAAGTATTTAAGCCGTTGTGTGTGCTTGAATTGGATTGGTCGTTATTTCGTTTCCCAAATATGTTTATTTACTTCTGCGGGGTGTAAGTCTTTATTTTTTTGCGACCGTGTGTGTTCATTTCTAAAGACACGCCTCTCTTCAGTTCTCCCCTTTTGACTTTTCTCTCTTCCTCTACCCTCCTCTCTCATCCTCCCCCTGTCCTCACGTCTCTCCTCTCAACTCCTCTTTCCTCTCCTCCTCCTTCTCGTTTTCTTGTTTCCTCTCCTCGTTTCCTATCTCCTCTCCTCTCTCTCACAATCTCCCACCCCCCCCCAGCCACGGGCCATAAGGCTCTCTCTCTCTATCTCTGCCTACATCGTGCCACATATGTATCAGATGCCATGGCGGGGGGAGGTGGGAGTGGATGGGAGGTGGCAGGGAGGGTGTGTGTGTGTGTGTGTGTGTGTGTGTGTGTGTGCGGGGGGGGGGTGGGTTAGAGGATAGGGTTCCAAATCCACCGCTCCTTTTCTTTTCCCATCGCGGACCACCGTCCAGGATCACCGTATTCCCTGGGCTTCTACTGCGGTCTAACAAGCCTGAGCTCCTTGAGGTGGTGAGCAAACAACACTGTCACACGATCTCACAGCATCTGGCTCTTGGACCGGAGCCCTGAATGCTTCCCAGCCCTGTGTGCTCCGA
>NC_140283.1:16499064-16501564 GCF_964030765.1 Micromesistius poutassou
TGGAGCACCAGGTCACGTATCATTGTCAATCAACTTTTACAAGAAACCGTTTTTTTTTCCAACATCACCACCCTGTGTCCTCGTCTGGAGGAGCCCAGGTGGAGTGTGGCAGCCGTGTAGCACGGACATGACTACACGATCATAGGACATTTTAGGTCATATCATTGACCTATTCAAAGAAACATGCTAAGGGTGAATAAATACTACAATGGGCAAACCAGCCAATGTTTAACCCGTTTTTAAGCAGAAATGGGTCATTTAGGTCAGGTCAAGTAAGGTTCACTTTGATTGCTTTTAAAAAGTTAAACATACACACAAGTTAACAACACACACACACACACACACCACTTAAAAGATGTGTTGATTGTGTGTGTGGTGTGTGTGTGTGTGCGTGTGTGTGTGTGTGTGTGTGCATGCGTGAGTGTGTGTGGTTGTGCGTCTTCAAAACAGAAACCAAAAAAGAAATAAAAAGAGCCCCTGGATCAGAAAGTGCATCAGATTTTTTTTTTTCTCTCAACGGTCGTTTATCTTTGAGCGACAGCTTCGACGCCCCAAACTGCTTTTCACAAGCCGCTGGAGGAGGAAGAGGGGGGGGGGGGGGGGGGGGAGGAGGAGGAGAGCAGAGCGCGGGCGGGGCGGAGCGTACCGTACATCTTGCCTTCGTCCGACAGGATGATCTTCCGCCGGCCGCAGGGGGGGTAGATGGCCAGCGCCTCCTGGAAGCTCTGCTCGATGTCGGGGCTCCACACGCCCTCCGCATCGTTCTCCAGGGGCTTGTCCAGACCCTCGCCCAGGTCCTCACTCCCGCCCCCGGGCGAGGGGGCCGGTGCCCACTCTGCAGACGTGGTGGGGGTGAGGGAGAGGCCCCGATAGAAAGGCGGCGGTGGCGGCGGTGGTGGTGGTGGTGGTGGTGTGGGAGGGAAGGGAGAGGGAGTGAGGGAGAGGGCCGGGGGGGGGGGGGGGGGGAGAGAGAGAGTGGAGGTCCAATGGGTGTTCAGGCAATGGTGCGTTGTCAAGGGGGGGAGGCGGAGGGGGGGGCTGGCAGTGGGAGGTCGGTCCTGAAAGGAAATAATTCAAAATGAGTTGGTCATTTTTGGAAGTGATAGTGAAGATCCAGCAGGCAAATTGAAGTCATACATGCATATCATATATCATATATCATACATGCACTACAAATAATTAAATAGATATTGACTCAAAGTAGAAAAGTTACATTAAGCAACTCTGTTGGTAGGAATGCTGAATGTGGACGTCCCTGCGCTTAGCTATAGATCATCAAAAAGGTAAACACCAGCACACACCGTCTATCCTGAGGCTAGGTGACGACAGGTGATTGGCTAATACAGATCATTGAGCTATGAGATCCACGTTGCCCAACGCTTGCTGATCCTCGACTTAAAAGTAAGTAAATGAATCACCCTGTATATGAACATTTATTATGACAAGCAGGCAAACAACAAACATGACATGAAACAACAAGAGATGAGGAGTGGAGGAGAGGAGGGGAGGGGAGAGGAGAGGAGAGGATGGGGGGGAGAGGAGAGGAGAGAAAAGGGGAGAGGAGAGGAAGTGAGTGGAGAGGAGGGGGAGGACAGGAGAGGAGTAACGCTTGGGTGGGGTTTAGCGGGGTTAAAGGATGAGTGGGGTTAAAGGATGAGTGGATGACTCAAAAGATGAAGGGAGAAGGAGAGACATGTTAACTGACTCTGTGTTTATGGTCCTGTTAGTGAACAGACATTAAACTCGCCGACGGAGCCATACTGGCCAGGGTGGCTCAAGTCTAGTCCAGGGCCTGGGATACCACTGGCTCTAGTATTTATTTGTCAGTACGACCCTTGATTATATTATAGCAAGGGATGACACAGCTGCGCCTCTAATTAGTTTGGATAAGTGAGCTGGGCTGGCATTAGCTTAGCACTACGATCGCTAGCAAGTCTGTAATGGGATTGACAACGTTCCCGACATTTACGTCTACATTTGAATGTTGGGGAGCACACACACACACACACACATACACACACATACACACATCAGGCACGAGCACACACAAGACTTTTGTGTGTAAAATGTCTGGAAGCAGTTCCATTTCCTGTTCTTTCTGTCCTCACTTACAACAGAGGCAGCAGAGAATAGGGATATAGGGAAGAAGAGAAGAGTGGGGTATAACTTTTACAATTTGCTTCTAAATCTAAGTATTTGCTATTGCTGTTTCGTATTATTTCATTTACATAGGGGTCTGTATTGATCTTTTCTGACTTAATGTGTTGCTTTTAGTATTGCTATTGTCACCTACGTGCCCATTCATGGTCAATAAGGAAAAAGTTGCCAGAATGATAATGGTAAACAGTAGAGATAGAGAGAGAGAGAGAGAGAGAGAGAGAGAGAGAGAGAGAGAGAGAGAGAGAGAGAGAGAGAGAGAGAGAGAGGGAGAGAGAGAGGATGTTCTTAAGAGGATAACATTGGTCCTGGTTTTGGATAATAAGTCATTGTGTTTGTGTGT
>NC_140283.1:16506564-16521564 GCF_964030765.1 Micromesistius poutassou
AGTTACAGGACAAAGCTATCCTAACTGAAATTGAAAACATAACTGCTAAACTGATAAATTAATTAAAAATAAGTAAATCATAATTCATTAATTGTTTTAATTAATCACTTTATTTATACATTTACATTGCATTCTGAGTCAAATTAAATGCAGATCTAGAGCTGTTGTAGAAGCACATTGATATAGACATTCCTAAGATATGTTTGTCCTATAAAATCAGACTTCAGATCATATTGAAACAAGTATGCAATTCACATGCATTACCGCTTACATCATTTTCTTCACACTCAATAACTTTTTAAAGATGATAATGTTCCTATTTCACTTACTTAGTACAGTGGTACACGCCAGAGTGGTATTTAAACAGTCTGAGCTAGACTCAGACTCATTCAAACTACAGGAGTTTTTTCTTTGTACTTACCTTTTAGGAACAAAAAAAAGATGTCAGTGTTTTTTCTAAAACACATAAATTAACTTAAAGCCTCCTGTAGAAGAAGAAGTTGTACTACTGTATTTAAAGAAACAAATATATTCTACAGAAGAATAGTTGGAATGAGTGCTGTATAGGAATGTACTGTTTTGGAATGCATTATGCAAACAAATAAAATTGGTCAACAACACATTTTCAGAAAATGTCTTTTGGTGCAAATTTAGGTGCAGTCACCTTGAAGCACAGCTTTTGCCTCCTCCATTCACGACACATAGGCCTACACTATGAAGTCAGTGCTCAAATCAGGGCTCCAGATTTGATGGAAGTTACACATCTGTTTGGTCTCCATGGTGTCAATTTCCACACAGGAAGGGAATTTTCATTTTTTGGTCCGAGCTGCATGAGAAACTCCACACAACGTCCCTGGAATGAGTTTGTACTAGCTAGCAAGCTAGCTAAGCCGAGTGCCTACATACCCCTCACATTTACTGTATTCCCTACATGTGCACAAGCCTTCAAACCCGACTTTACTGTGACTCAAAGACACACATGGTAGGTCTTATCTACAGCAGTTAATCGCTGGTCGATGCCATCCTTCCTCTTCCTCTCTTTTGCTTCCTCTTCGTCTTCCTTTCCTTTCACATGCTTCACTCACACTTGAACAATACTTAAACCACAATTTCATTTCTTAGACAGGAACTTCATCTTGTTGCCTGAAAAAGAGCATGACAAAACATTGAAGTTAGGTTCCAGAAAAACTAAACTTACCTATTGTTGAATAAGAGTTGTATTGCTACTTTATTGGCCACTATATCAAGCAGTGAAGCAGTCTGTTGTTGACAGTGAGAGCCAACAGTCTAATGGTTAAGTACAGACCAGCCGGTTTAACAAGAGGGAGAGAGGTTACCTAGTAGTCCTTTGAGGAACTTGTTGACAGCGCGTTGCTCACTGCCGGGGAGTGAATCCAGGTATTCCTGAGCCCTGACCTCAAACAGACCTGGACAAAAACACAAACAGACGATGATATTCATTCAGTGGTTTATTCTAGAAAAAAAATCTTCCTGTCAACAAATATTGTGGAACACCTCTTTAATGTGGTTTTGAGTATCGTAAAAATATTGAATATTTGGGTTTCAAACTTTAATACATTTTGCCAATCAAGATTGAAGTGGAGCTAAATTAAAAACATTCTCTTTTTTACTTTTAGAATGTAAATGTCCAGAATAAAGAGATGGCATAATCAAAATATGTGTATGTATTATAACACATCAATATCAGATATCGGACATATTTTCAAACAACAAACACGATTTTAAAATACTCATTTAAATATCACAGCTGTGATGTAATGAATCGGTCAGTCACGAGTCTTAAGCCCTTGTTTTCTTTCCATGCATGTGAACCCCTGGCTCCCCTATGACTTTACCTCTAAGGCCCTGTTTGCGTAGCTCCCTCTCCTGGACGAATCCGGCAAATGTCTGGGTCTCCATAAACACCTCCAGGAACCTCTTCAGGCTCTTGGAGGTCACGGCCTTGCGGAAGGGCTCGCGCTGGAACGACGAGACGGAGGAAGGCGAGGGCGAGGAGGGAGAAACGGCCGACTCGTCGTCCCGCTCCACGCCGCACATGAAGAGAGAGTAGTGGCCCACCATCTCCACGAAGAAGCGGACAAACGCCTCGGACACCACCGTGCTCAGGGAGCAAGAGTCTGTTCATCAGCAGAGAGAGAGAGAGATAGAGAGTGAGAGAGAGAGAGAGAGAGAGAGAGAGAGAGAGAGAGAGAGAGAGAGCAGAGAAAGAAAGAGAGCATAAGGACGTGGAATAGTTTTGCAGTCCAACCAAAGATTTAGTTGTAGTTTCACAGCCTTCAAAAATGATATGTATACATATAATCAACTCCCAGCAGATACAAAGTAATACTTAGTAATACTGGTTGACTCACCACTGGGGAGGTCTTCCTTGTCATTGGCCAGCTCCTTCCTCTTGTCCAACACATGCTCCAGGGCAGCCTGCAGCTTGTGTGGTAGGATGGAGTCCTCATCATCCAGCTGAGAGACGCACAGAGAACGGACCGGAGGTTGAGGCTTTTCATTCAAGTAGCTCACAATTCTGTCGTCTAGCCACCAACTTTCATACTAGTTGAAGTTGTCCTGTCGTCCAACTTGCCCACTGAGTGTTATTAGTTGCTACAAAAACTGCAAAATAAATGGTATTGACTATTTCAAATGTTCTTTTACATCATAAGATTATAAAATCTGGGCATTCTACCTGTCGCAGGAAACGGCTGTTGCAGAGGTCAACCACAAGAACCTGAGGGAGAGAAAGGAATACATAAAAAAAGAGACACAGGAAGCATCCATTGTCATATGAAGGCCAATGCTGCAGAGTGCACACATCGCCATGATCAACAATCAAAGGCCTCACCTCCTCTATGGGCAGGTCCTTGAGCCTGGGCAGCGAGCTGGACAGAAGCCCCACGATGAAGGGGGTAGGGGTGCACACAATGTCCAGCATGGAGGGGGGGAGCACGGGGATGTAGGTGTGCTGCCAGGTGAAGGGGTACAGTAGGGCCACCACTGCATGGCAGCACTGAGACAATGTGCTGGAAGAGGGACGAGAAAGGCAGAATGTTATTTAAGAAGAAATCCCATGTAATCCCAAGGGCTCAGTTCCATTAGTCATTCTATAGTCAATTCCTAAATCTCACGATCCTGTCCTTGCAGCCATAATACTATGTGCCAATACTTGGTAAAATAGAGAAGCAGTCTAAATCCGTTTTTAGACAATGCCAATACTTCCAGAACCAGTCAATGTCGCTTTAAATGATGCCAAAGCAGCTCAGCTTTCTCATTCCCCCCTGAACCAGTAACTACTACAGCTCGTATTCGTAAAGGAATTATAGTGAACGAGCGATAGAAAGTAGACATACAGGTAAAAAATATAGGAAAAGATCGTATATATAATATATTCATAATTTATACTCAGACTTGCCTAATATTTGAACAAATGTATATGTTATTGTAGTAAAATCTACAAAAATGTTTGTATGGTATCATTGTTATTACTGAGGAAATAACCTTTATAAACCATTAGAGGGCGCTAGCCACAAATAAACATAGCACAATTACTCCTCTAGGTTCGACTATGACTAAAGCACTTTTTCCACTATGATGAGAGTATTAAAATAATCTTGTGTAAATGCATCAAGTGTGTGTGTGTGTGGGATGAAAAAAATTTCACTGGCAAAAACAGAATCCAACCACACACTGTTACGTTAATTCCTTCCGTGCGTTTGCCTGTTCTCAGTTAATTAAGAAAAGGTGATCTTGCAAGCCAAGTTTCCACTCAATTGCAGATCACAACTCTGTTCTGCTTATTACGCCCCACTAGACAGCAGTAGCAGATCTAATACCACAACTACGTACGTACTAGTACCACGTAGGCTGCTGTGTACCCTTTACTTTTGCAGTGTATCAAACAGAACCAGGTATGTGTGCATGAATATACATCGACAGCATGTTGGAATGTGCAGGAGGGAGGAGGCATCATTTAATTAGCGAGCCATGTGTGGCAGGTGGGTGTGATTTGAAGGAAACTGGGCTACGCCTGCTGCTTCCACTTTGCCCGTGAGCCCTAGCAGACGCACCTCTACCACATTAAATAAGCACCACCAACTCGCTTGGCCTGAACCTCAACCCTCAGCGAGCCGGCGTGATTGTTAAACGTTTTACGGTGAGGTGTGGGTGTACCGACACGAACCAAAGCGCTTTTGGTTTGAGAGACAACCCTCTGTATTTATTTTTCTGTGGTCTGAGTTTTCCGGCGCCGTTTGTGACATCACTCCTGCGTGACGTCACTACCGACCTGAGTTTGTCGGCGGTGAAGATGACCCGGCGCTCCAGGAGCAGGGAGGCAAACACCCGGAGGAGGAGGCGCAGGCTCAGGGAGGAGAAGAGACACTCGAAGTCCACGTGCTCCAGCCGGGAGTCGGACGGCCGACATAGCTCTATCACCTGGAGAGAGAGAGATGGAGAGAGAGAGAGAGAGAGAGGGAGAGAGAGAGATGAGAGAGTGAGAGAGATGAGAGAAGGGGGAGAGAGAGAGAGAGAGATGGAGAGAGAGAGAGAGAGGGAGAGAGTGAGAGAGATGAGAGAAGGGGGAGAGAGAGAGAGAGAGAGAGAGAGAGATGGAGAGAGAGAGAGAGAGAGAGAGAGAGTGAGAGAGATGAGAGAAGGGGGAGAGAGAGAGAGAGAGAGAGAGAGAGATGGAGAGAGAGAGAGGGAGAGAGTGAGAGAGATGAGAGAAGGGGGAGAGAGAGAGAGAGAGAGAGAGATAGGAGAAGAGAGAGAGAAACAAACGAAAGGTCAGATGACTACAGTTCAAAATGGTCTGATAAACACACACACATACACACACACACACACACTCACAAGCACAACTCTAACCTCACTAAAAAGATTAATAGAAATACAAATAAATCCATTCGTTCCGTTCAACATGGAGTAGTGTAGGAGTGTAACCAGCGATAGGAGACCTCGCTGTCCTCCCTAACAGAGGCCTTTACTGTACACCCACTAGAGGTGGTGTACTCTAGCACCAGAATCAGAGCGTGACACCCTCTCTCCCCCAGTCCCGCACCTCGGTCCCAGAGCCGGGCAGGAAGTTCTTGACAGTGATGGTCCGTCCCGGAGCAGGGAAGGGGGCTTCCATGATGCCCCGCATGAAGGGCTGGACCAGGGCTGGGGAGATGGCTCGCCGCTTCTCCACCTCGTCCAGGATCTGGAGGGAGAAGAACAGAAGAACCAGCATCAGAAAATAAACAAGTATGAGTTCAAACTCCATGAAGGAACGGGGGTACGATCTGGACACTGCACGGTGCACGCACAAAACAGTACAATGGCCTTTAGCTCTGTCTCCTTAGTTTAGTCTTTGCAGTATAAGTATAATTCTCGTAATTGTTAATCATGTTTGTATCCTTCAGTCTAGCTGTGTTTATGAAAGCTGCTTGTTGTTTATTCCTGTTTCCCTTTTCAAAAATGTCTGCTGACATGTCTGCTACACATATGTGGCTTGTAGATCTTGGCCTATTTTGTATTTTGCGTTATTTACCAACAGCTAGCTGTCTAGTACTCCAGAATCCATAAAATTAAAAAGCCTCTTATGTTTGAATGAGAACCAGACCCATCAATGTAATAATATTGATGTTAATAGTTAATCTTTTTTTTTAGGTGGCTTTTACTCAGCGATGTCGTCATGCTAGTTTGTACTTTGCAGCAGATGTGTGAACACACACACACACACACACACACACACACACACACACACACACACACACGTACACGTACACACAGACACACACACATATATAAACCTGTCGCTCATTAAAGGGTTCCTATGGGGCTGCGCTAACCACACAAGCTGAAGTTCACATGTGTAAAAAGCAGAGTTAGAGGCGTTGAGTGAAAAAACGGACCACTTTCACCACTGTGTGGGCGGGGCTTAACAATGGCACCCTAGGAAGGTGCTGTTTTTATGTGCCAGTCCATTCTCTCTCCGTGTGTGTGGTTGTGTGTGTGTGTGTGTGTGTGTGTGTGTGTGTGTGTGTGTGTGTGTTTATGTGTGTTCTTGTGTGGGTTTGTTTGTAAATGTGTGTGTGTGTGTGTGTGTGTGTGTGCGTGTATGTGGGTTTGTTTGTTAGTAGGTGTGTGTGTGTGTGTGTGTGTGTGTGTGTGTGCGTGTGTGCGTGTGTGTGTGTGTGTGTGTGTGGGTTTGTGTGTGTGTGTGTGTGTGTGGGTGTGGGAGTGGGTGTTTGTGAACGGTATTATTATACACCCCTCCACATTTTCACGTGCAATGTCGAGTGAAGCCTTAGCTGGTGGCCAATAAGAGGGATTTTGTGTCATGTTTTTGTATGTGCTGTACAAACATCTGAATGAAAGAAATGCAATGTCCACAGCACTGCTTAAGCTCCCATATTAATTGAATAAAAAATTCACAGCAACGTTTCGACCCTATTGGGTCTTCTTCAGGCAAATGCTGTACAAACATCTGCACACGTAGACATAGTTACACGCCGTGCATGTGCTGCTGTGACCTACCTTGGAGAAGAGGTCGAAGCATCCCAGCCGGCTGACAATACAGTAGACCTCCGGAAGTCTCCGTCCTTTACCGCTGGGCTGTGAACCGCCAACAGGAAACAGTCACCACAACGCCACACCACATCACAAGACTGTACACATCCTAAAATATATATAAATACTCCAAGGTTAGCATGCCGGAAATATCAAGGACTTCATTTGATAAATGCCCTTGAATAACTGGTGTATTGAACTAAGAAGGTTTATTTACAAAGTGCATGTCATGCAAATATACTGTAACCTTACGGCCAACACCGACAAAGAGAATTAGATGAGAAAAAAAGTCAAACTTATATTGTTACAAATTGGACAAAGGAGTCCGCCATCTTGTTTGCCTACCAGTAAACGCCGACAGTACCCGAACCGCCTGCTTCCGTCCTCGCCAGTCAGAACAAACGAGAACGTTTCACTGGAGGGGTAAAAATAGACAAATAAGGACAGGCTGCAGACATGTATATTGTAATTTCAGTTTCATAATCTAAACTGGTGTGGCGTGGGCTGTTTATCTGTAAACCAAAAATGCAACACGCACGGCTGGATTTCACCAGCTTGTGAAATCCCGCTGGCTTAGAATTGTTCTGAACCGTGACCGCACTTCACACTTGAAAAAGAATCACACTAGGGGCAGGCTCTCCCAGCTAATACACCCAGACAAAGGCTGCTTTAGTTCAGGCTGACAGGTACTCACTGACCGTGATCAACCCCTGGGTGACTGAGCGAGACCTACCTGGCCCGCAGGTGTGTGTTAGAGGGGCCAGCTTAGCGTGTGCCAACAACATTCCTATGGTCGCTGTCGGCACATCAAACATTTACAACCAGGTAATTATTACCTGCCACTCTCGAGAAACACATCATCACTTCTCAGAGACTAGGCTAGGACACTGTAATAGCTGTAGCTAGTTAGCTCCTAGCGGCGGGATCATAGCGAACCGTACGTTGTGGACGTTGTCATAGCAAAACCAGGTGTAAGGTGCTACGTCCGCTGTGTGCCTACCCTGTAATCATTCCCATATATTTAAACAGAGTCAGTGCAGTTATGCAGTCGTTTAACAAGGTAATTTAGAGTTTTCAATGTCGGCTTTTCAACTCTTGCTAAAAGCCGTCTTATGGGGGGGCTATTAGTGCGCAGCCCGTGTTTAAACCTGTGTCTCTTGACATCTAGCGACTGGAAGTTTCTGCCAGTTTCTGAAACTATCCTTTGGTTTCAAACATTGGGCTGCTGACCTGGGGAAGTTGTCGATGGGCGCCCAGTCTTTGGCGTCTGGGAAACAGAACTGAGGGATGACCTTCAACTGATCCTCCGTCTCGCGCATGAACTTGAAGCTCCGCTCCAGCTGGATGACAAACAAGACAACAATTGACATTAATAGTCATTATTTTCATAATTTGTTTTAGATGTTAAAGTTAGTAGTTGTGGTTCATACATGTCATCACAAGGGCTAGATGGTACCCCATACTTGCTTAAAGGGTTAGGGGCTAGAGGGTACCCCATACCTGCTACAGGACATCTTGCCCAAGGTTGCTTTTACATCAGAGTGCCAACATGGGGGGATCGAACCCAGTACCTTTCGGCTGGGAGTCGGGCACCCAAGCCACAACACTACCCCCCTGCCCAGTGCGGCCTCACCTTGAGGGGGAACTGCTGAGTGACTTCAGGGAGGTAGGGGACGCCGGCCTTGGTCTTGTGGAGAGCCACCACGATGAAGTACTCAAAGAGCTTCCTCTCCTGCAGGTCCATGAGGTCCCGCTCCAGGGTACGGTACCGCCCCGTCTGCCTCAGCATGGACTGGACCGACACCAGCCGCTGGCTGTGGGCTGGCAACAAAAAGACATAGATATATGATATAGGATATAATTATAATTCTCACATGTAGACCTGCCTCCTTGAAGACAACTTTAAATGCAGGCTTTCAGTTGAATGCTCAATGAACTCTGCTTGGCTCTCTTGTTTTTCATAATGTGCAAGTGAATAAAGTGTTTCAACATAAGCCTATAGATTTTTTATGTTGTTAAAGAAAACTGCATAGAAAGTATAGAGTAAAGAAGTCTTCTCTGATGAATTATCACGGTCATTTTATGATTGAGCATAGTACGTTTGTTACATACTGCATCTTTCATATCAATCGATGATGCAAGTAATTCCAAATACTTTACCTTTTAGTTTCTCCTCCGTGTCACTTTCCGACTCGCTGTTCTCATCTGTCAGTGTGTGAGAAAACAAAGAGTTAAAACAATTAGGAACAAAACAGGCCACGGGAAATTAGAAGACTGAAGAGTGCAAGGTATTCATTGCAGTGCATTTGGTGTTGCATCACATGCTAGCTGGTCACCCGGAAAAATCCACAAACTCTGTGCAGATGGTGAGGTAAATACAACTAACTATTAAACTTAGAGATGAATGCTGTTGTTAAGCATGCATCCATAGTTTGTAAATTAACTATAACCGCCAAACCAAAAAAAAACTAAACTAAACAATATACGTATTAGAGAGACCACCATGAAGGAGGAAGCTGAGGGTTGTGGTTACCGTTGACTGGTCTGACCACCGTGGACTGGTCTAACCAGAGGGCCTTACCTCTGCCGGAGCTGGACTCTGTGGACTGTGACACCTTCTTCATGCGTTTCTTTCCTCGCCGTGCCTCAAAGATTGTATTTATCCTCACCACCATCTGTAGGAAGCCACAGAGAAGCAAAGAAGATACTAGGAATTCAATACACCATGAATCAAAGCTCTAAACTCTAGAAGCAGGAAATGAATCAAAAAGGTCACGTCAAAGTATTTTATATGCAAAACATTCCTAATCCCCCCCCCCCCCCCCCCCCCCCCCCCCGCTCCAGAGACTGAACCCAAAAATCCCCTCAAATCAGGCAGATCTCTACTTCGCTAACCTTGGGTATTTTCCTCCGTCTGCGGTTGTGGGGGTCTCCGGAGAGACAGGGGGTGTCGTCCGGGCTGCTGGGGGTGGAGGGGGGGCTGACGCGGAAGGGAGACGCCGGGCCCGCGTCCCGTCCGTCACGCGCGCCCTTGCGGAGTTCCAGGAGCTTGAGGCTGCGGCGCTCCGAGGTCTGTCTGAAGAAGCCCGGCTTGGAGGAGACCTGGAGGAGGAATGGGAAGACAGAGCCCTGGTACCGCCTTCTTCCATTCAGTGGGACTGGTGAGTATTGTTGACTGACGCTATTGGTTCGACCGTGACCATGTATTTAGGTGCCTTCCGACGGTATTGCGCGGTAATGTTATCTAATTAAATCCATTGTGGTATTGTTGGGTCGGGGCGCTCCATGTGTGCGACCCGAAGCAGTCTGGCCGGCGCTTTGTAGCACCACTCAGGAAAACAAAGCGTTGCTCAAAGTCTTTCATCCCGTCTGCTGTCAGGCTGTTAAACCTCGACAGTAGTCTTTGGAAATGGACATTTGTAACAGTTTGTTGCTTGGGTATCATTGTCTCAAACTTATTTATTATTTATTTAATTATTTGGATCATTGGTCTTAAAATTCGAACTGCATACTCCTTGCCCAGCCCATCGTGTTCTCTCTGATGTACTCCTGTGTCTTGTCTCTTGTCTGTGTGTACATTTTTGTTTAGTCTGTGGACTGCTGAATTGAATTGCCCTCCGGGGTAAATAAAGTTGTTTGAATTGAATTGAATTGACGTTATTAACTGCCAATAATGTGACTCATCCAAGCTTGCATTCCCTCTCACCTGAACAAAAAAGTGAATGCATATATTTTGTTCTTAATTCTCTACTGTAAGTGACTGTTAATCCGCTGTCTGCTGTACTGTATTTCACGGCATCTATATGTATTCCACACCAAAGGCTTGGGGGGGGGTCATGGAGTCTGCCTCGTACCTTAGTGGACGCGTCCTGGAGTCTGCCTCGTACTTTAGTGGGCGCGTCGGGGGGAGGGGACGACGGAGCAGGGGAGGCACACTTGCTTCCAGGGCAGCTGCTCTCCAGCTCGATGTCTTCATAGGGGTTCTCCTTGAAGGGAGGATCTGCAGGGAGGACACACACACACACACACACACACACACACACACACACGCACGTCACTCACGGCAGTCTGACAAACCTCTGTGCTGCTCGCTGTCTAGTTATTCTGCAGAGGCTTTTATCCGGAGCGACTTGCAGTGGATTCTGATACGGGTCGTTACAAGAAGCGGGTAAGGGTTTGGGCTCTTGCTCGAGGATTAACTAAGGACAGTAGGGCATCGAACCCTGTGCCTTGGGGGGGCTACACTACACTGTTATGTGACCTTGTGCTCTCGATGAGGAAACAGTCCTTGGGGTAGGTGCTCTAGCCATGTGCTCATACCTCCAGAGGACGGTCAGAGGTTAAATATTATCATATTCCCCTGGCTGAGGTGTTACACATCGCTTCAGGCGAAAAAACAAATCCTCGACCTCCACCGATCATATTTACTGAGAAGATAGAATGTGAAGGAGGCCCTGCTCTCTCTCTCTCTCTCTCTCTCTCTCGCTCTCTTTCTCTCTCAACCTCTCTCTTGCTCAACCCCTCTTCTGTCACATTCTTGATACTTCTCACTCTTCCTCTCTCTCTACCCTTCTCTCCTGTCATCCTTACACTCTCTCTCTCGCTCTCTCTCTCTCTCTCTCTCCCAGTCTCTCTCTCGTCTTGTTTTTCTCCAGCTTATCCAACATCTCCGTTCCGCATGTCTCTCTCTCCCGCTCTCCTCGTGCAGCCATCAAGCCATCCGCCAGATGTGGCCTGTGGGAGTACGCAGCGGCGGGGAGACGAGGACATCTCGTTCTGCTGCCTCTCTCCTCCGCAAGAGGAAAAACAAGAGGATCCAACTGCCGAGTGACAACCTCATCTCTGTCCGGCGGGGGGCGGGGGTGTGCACTTGAGCCTTCGACGCTCCACCAACCCCGTTGACAGGTTTAAGTGGCGAAAACACAAACACACACACACGCACACACACGTGCGCGTGCGCACGCACGCTCGCTCGCTTCCCACGTGTCAATACGTGTCGGCCGGGGAGACAAATTCCCTCCTCTCCACTCTACAGTTGAAATAACTCCCTGAATGTGATGATTGTGTCTGTTTGGAAACGGTCCCGGTGTGGGAGGCGATGGGAGCTGACACGTCATGTGCAGCTTAAGACCAGAGCCAAGCATCTGTCATCACACTCATCGTCCACTACTGTCCGTCGCGTACAATCTGTTACTAACCAAACTCGGTGCTGTGTCTGCCACCGTCGCCACTGCACTGTCACGGCCCTATTGTTGTTGCTGTTGTTGTTGTTGTTGTTGTTTTGCTGTTACCTCAAAAGGCCTCTAGACCTCAAGCCACTTTGAGGTTCAAGGCCCCTGGGGAGATTTGTTAAAGCTTCTCCCGACTGTCGAGTGCGTATTCCCAGCAACACGACTGCAGAGGTTACGATACCATATATTACGGCGAGGAATGACAATAGGAGGACTATGTCTGCATCGCAGACATAATGAAATATAGTTATCTCAGTGTCGTTATGTCATACGCTCCTATTCTCGGGCTTGATATTCAGGACTCAGCTGCTTCGGGGTGGGGGGAAAAAATGATGAAGGATCAAAAAAAACATGGCCGTAAAAAAACAACAAGGGAGATGCTGCCAGCGGTGAAGGTGAAAGCAACTCATCTGCTCCAGGCTCAGCCGGTGGGGGGGGTGGGGGGGGGGGTCCCGCTCACAGTGCAGATATTACAGGATGCGTAAAGGGGGGGGGGGGCAGCCTGGAGCTCTGCAGGGGTAGCCATAACAGCACACACAATAAGGGTAGGGTGGGAGGTCATGTTGTTGGCTATCGTTCCCGTATGAAAGAGATGGGCCGGCATGACTTTAACATAATAAGTAAGAACAATAAATAGTGAGGGGGATGAGGCCGGCGTGACCTCGCTGTTACCTGGCGTTGGCGATCAGGGTGAACTGAGTGACACACGGCATCAGGTATACATATATATATATATATATAAAGTATTTAAAAATAGCGTTGTACATAATATCCTTAAATGGTAAAGATGTATGGTGGAAAATGTATGTATTTTGACAACACTAAAACACAATCATTTGGGGAATGGGGGAGCTGAGTCTATGAGTCAGGGTGTTTGAACTCCCACTTGAAAGGGTTCTCGGTTCGATCCCCAATGCCTGCAGTTCACCTGTAGGCCCAGGAGCAAGAAGCCTAAACACTTACCTGTACCTTAACCACATATTTCTCAACGTAATACTAATTCCCTGTAAGTCACCTTAGGATAAAAGCGTCTGCTAAATAACAAGTCATTATTGAATCACCATACAGTACTGAATGACAACTGTCCACCTTTTGACATGCAATGCCAAATTGATAGCTCCTTTGGAGAAAGGAGAAGGTGGGAAGACACATTTACAGCACATTTGAACACAGGTGAAAGGGGTCAGGGAACGCGCTGTACCTAGGATGTCCTCGTAGACGTTTTCCTCTGATAAAGTGCGGTTGAGGCCCAGTCTGGACTGGGCGTACCAGTCCACCCTGCAGCCTTCTGAAGAGCATTGGAGCAGGTCTTCAAACTCATAGGACTTCCTGTTGGGCAGACATACATGGTCGTTAGAAGACGGAGGGACGGACCCCCCCGGAGGGACTTTTAATATGCTTGGGACACGCATGAGTGTGTTTTTAAAATGGGCATGTGATGACAAGAGGGGGAGAGAGAGAGAGAGAGAGAGAGAGAGAGAGAGAGAGAGAGAGAGAGAGAGAGAGAGAGAGAGAGAGAGAGAGAAAGTGTGTGTATGTGTGCATGAGTGTGTTTTTAACTCAGTATATGTACATGTCATGAAATGTGTGTACGCCTTTGTGTGTATGTGTGCTTTGTGGGTGTGTGTGTTCACGCTGTGTGTGTGTGTGTGTGTGCATAGGCTGTGTGTGTGTGTGTGTGTGTGTGTGTGTGTGTGTGTGTGTGTGTGTGTGTGTGTGTGTGTGTGTGTGTGAATGTGTGTGTGTGTGTGTGCGTGTGTGTGTGTACGTGCCTGCTCGTGTATGTGTTGATTCCTTAGAATGCTAGACATGTCTGTCTCTGGCAGAAAGGCATTCCTTCAGGCCAGTTCTAAATAAGCAGTCATGGTTTTTACACTGACAACCAGTCTAGCCCAGCAACACCAATAAAAGTGTTGTGTCTTCATCACATGCAGTCTCTCTCATACACACACACACACACAAGCTAATAAGAGAGAGAGAGAGAGAGCTTGAGAGAGAGTGGGAAAGAGAGAGAGACACACAGAGTCAGAGACAGGGAGAGAGAGGCAAAGAGAAAATCTGGCCCAACCAAAGGGCCTTCAACTCTACATCTGAGCATCCTGAGACCTCCACATATGGTATGGAGCGTACCAGAGCCAGGCCAAGTTCTGGACAGGAATGTAGACCACTAGAGAAGGCAAACAATGAACATTCTCCAAAAACTGCAGAGTCCACAGTTCTGGTTTTCCACCGATTATTCAGACCCTTTGATTAAAACCATCTGAAGTCAACTTCCACTTATCATGCCATTCCCAAAAATGAATCAGCTCTTTCAGAGGTATGTTTGAGATCATTGATAATGAGATGCTGGGGAAGAATATTCATTGTGCAACTGCTGGTCATCTCCAAGAGTTTGGAACGATCCTGTTCGCGTGGAGAGCTAGTGGGGCTGGTCTACCTTTGTTTATTGTCACTCGGATGTCAAAGGATATCAATCCTTTATATCCTTTTCATTCTACTCACTTTTGTATATTTCAATGTGATGTATGTGCTTTATTTCTGTGGTAAGGTGGGTCTGAAGTCTGTCATAAGTTCCTAATGTATTTAGATTGTTATTATAATTCATATTGTTATTATTTCTTGCATTATTATTAACCATATAATTGTGTTTTATTGTTGTTATTATTGTTGTTATTATTATAATTATGTTATTAGAATATTATTATGATATACTTTTTTTTCAATAATATTATTATTATTATTCATACGCGTCCGTTCACAGAAGACCTTGACTCAGACTCGGTAATGAGTCAGCCCACTGTAGTGTGTAGCGCTGTTTCCCTGGCATGAGTGATGTGGTGTTTAGTTAGTTGATTTCCACATTCTCCAGGTCCGAAGCGATGAAGTCATCCTGTAGGATATTTAGAACCAGGGTGATGTCACCACCGCTGTGGATTCACTGCAGATGTGAGCGAGACGGTGTGTTTTTCACCGTACGCATACTTTTAGGGGGGGAGGGGAGGGGAAAGCTTGACCTCTTTTTAAACAACTGCAACAGCCACTGCGCATGGCTTGTGTGTCTCTGTTCTTCTCAACGTGAGCTGGGTAAGACCGGACAGAGCGGCTTGAGGTGGACTCATAACACACGTTGAGCGGTTATGGTTCATGCACTCAGATACAACCAAAGAGATAGAGCCGGAAATGACGTCACCTGGGACTACAATCCGGA
>NC_140283.1:16524064-16539379 GCF_964030765.1 Micromesistius poutassou
TCCTGACCCCTGAGAACTCTGACCTCTGAATGCCTAAGCCTCATTGGTCAACGCACCGATCACATCATCGGAAAAATACAGGAGGTTGTGTCTGCGGCCAGATGACATCAGACGTATGGAAAAAACCAACAGTAACGCAATCTAAGGGGATTGCCATTTGCAGAAAGTTTGGGAAAGAATATTTTGGTGTGCAACAACTCTTCTATTGATGAGTGAAAAGATATATATGATTGTACTCCTGTTTTGTGGTTGAGATAGTTTAGTCAGTCAGTATTAGTTTGGCTCAGTTTTACTATCTCCTACATTTTGAGGCAGTAGTTTTTCATTAGGCATGAGCCACAGAGGAGAGGGGGGTGCTGAGGTAGGAACTAGGTCAAATAGGAAAGACAAGAACGAACGAGAGAGAGAGAGAGAGAGAGAGAGAGAGAGAGAGAGAGAGAGAGAGAGAGAGAGAATAGAGGGGGTTGGTGGGGTTAAGAAAAGGGAGGAGGCATAGTAAAAGAGAGGTGGAAAAGAAGGAAAGCAGAAGCAGATGGCAGAGCGGATCGATAAGGCAGCGAGAGAGAGAGACAAAGAGATAGGGGGAGAGAGGTAGACAGAGAGAGGTCGGGCGACAAAGGGAGAGGCAGAGAGAGAGAGAGATGGCAAGGTATGGGCAGTAGAGGGCACCACCAAGAGCTAGTCTCTCCCCCCTGTGGTCGGCGAAGGGTGGATGGGAGAGAAGGGGGGAGGTGGGGGAGGTACGGCTGCATATCTGACCAGCTGAGCTAACACAAAGCCATGAGGAACAGCAGAGACTGTGTATCGCTAAAGCTATCGCTATCGCTAACTTTTAACTTTTAGCATTAGCGTGTTTGGCCATTAAACAGATGTCCCAAGGACGGAGACAAATGTTGTGTATCTTCAATAAACAGAAACCTAATGCTCTTTCTAGACAGTCCCCCCCCTCTTGACTCCCTCCAAGCCCTCTGATTGGCAGTAAACTAAATTAAAAGCAGATCTAGCCATTCTAATCCATAGAGCCCTAATTTGTGTCACTGGAGAGTGACAGAAGGCCCTTTGAGAGTGACCACAGGGGTATTAGGAGAACAGTGATTGTCGGTGGGCATCCGAGTATCCAGTATGCCAGATGGCCAATGCCAGCGCTGGCCCTCGGTAGGCCTGCTATTGTCTTATTGGCTGTCTGCCGAGGGGCTTAACGACAACTCTTGAGTCTGTCTTGAGTTAAGAGTGCTGTACAGAACTTAAGACGTGAAGCTCGGGGAGAGAAAATTGAATTTCACGGCCAGGAAGTGTGTCCTTGACTAAGGTTGCAAAGACACATCACAGGTTAAGATGTTATGATGATTGTTAATATGGAACTCTGGTATGAGTATATAGTGAGGGACAATGTTGACTAACAAGCCAACTTCACTGGCGTGATTCAATGATCAATGGCCTCATTTAAGGAATGCTCAAATGAGGAGCGTTCTTGTTTTGGAGCACTTTATGCAATGCTGGACATCGTCAACAAAGCGATAGCCCAAAACCCACATGCACGCACACACACACACACACACACACACACACACACACACACAGACACACACAAACACACAGTGGATAACATCGATAATATAAGACATTTAGGGGCGGGTCCTGTGTGTACCTACCCGTTGACTGATTGGTAGATACAGCTGTCAGTGTTTGTACAGAGCAGTAAGGCCGTCCCTCCAGTCATGGTGCTAGCAGCCGGCATCCTAGAGAAACACAGAGGGAAACCACATCAGTTGACTCATCCTCCTGTAGGCCTTGTACATAAAGTGATCGACCACCACTGTCTTTGAACAATGTAATAATTGACTCACTGAGTAATGTCCCACTTGTGGTAGTGAGTAGAGCCATGTGTAATCTCTAAAACGTTTGTTTAGTCTCTTTTGATGTTTTTTTTATCATTCAGCTACATAATAAAAGATTGATGACAATCTATCATGGAGGCCGTATTTATAGACACTCATGCTCTTCATTTGGAGGAATGTCCGGGATGGGAAAGTCCACCAATAAGTTCACAAACAAACAATATCAATCTGCTGGAGCTCGCTCCACCGGTAGGAGACCACATGAGCTGCTAAGTGCTACTATGACTCATCTTAGCCGTTAGCTTTTGATCATTCCCCAATAGTAATCGGAGGATACAGCTGTGAACTCACTGCGGTCTAAGGCCTGTGCGGCGTTACAGAGAACCCACACAATAGCACTGGATACTGTGAATGAAGTCAAACCCTGACCCTTATCAGAGCAAAAGGGGATTTCCACTTTCACGCTTTATTGAAGTGGCGATAGAAAGGTCGTTGACATGCTAATCGCGCAGGAGAGCTAGCTTCCTTGCAGGTCGCCAAGACAACGACGTAGAGCCACGCTTTTTGTTTTTTTTCAATTTGAAACGAGGTAACCTTAAACAATAACTTGTACTGTACCTCACTGTGTGTGTGTGTGTGTGTCTGTGTATGTGTGTCTGTCTGTCTGTGTATTTGAGAGCATTTGTGTGTGTGTGTGTGTGTCTGTCTGTCTGTGTATTTGAGAGCATTTGTGTGTGTGTGTGTCTGTCTGTCTGTGCGCCTGTGTTCTTCCACGTGTTCCCCTCATCCTGTTCTCCGTATGACAAACAGTGCCCGGTGCCAGAGCGCCGGGGTAAACGCACGGCCAGTTTGCAGGCATTACTCGGTCCATCTGTCAAAAGGGCAATAAAACCCGGGCCCTGTCGGAGCGAGGCTGAGCCCAATATAAGCCCTGGGTTGAAACAGAGTCCCTAATGCACCGCTATTCGCACGGCTAAGCCCATAAACGCTGGTCAAGAGCTGGCACCGGTCTAGAGGCTGTGAGGGAGTGCATGATTGGCCACAGGTGTTGTCATAATGGGAGAAAGAGGTATAAATAGGTCAGAGGGGTTGACTTGTTCGCTGTATTGTGCATTTATTCACTCACTTATTCACTCACTCGTGGAGGGAAATATAAGCCTGCTTAATAGAGTAAAATGCCCAGTCACTTGGACCACTTCTGATGTGACTGTGTGTGTGTGTGTGTGTGTGTGTGTGCGCGTGTGTGTGTTATCCAGATGTGGCAAACGTACACACGCACAAGCACGCACACGCACATACACAGACGCACAGATGCACACACACACATGCACACACACACACACACACACACACACGCCTACACAGTTATCATAATAAAGGATGATTTTGGTACATATATACAGTATGTAAGAATGAAGCTTGATATAGGTTTGACTGATTCCAGCCCTATAATAGGCCAAATGGTTCCACTGTGTTGGAAGGAACTGTACTGTATGTTGTCTTTTGATACTTTTCCCTCTCACAGACTCTGCTCTGCAATAAATAGGCAACATAAACTTACAGTCACATCTGATAAGAAAAGCCAGGACAGCTATACGTTGATCCTTTGTAGCCGAGCTCACTGCTCGCATTACAGTGAACCCCTCTCCCCCAACCTTGTCTATTTTTCTCTCCCTCTTTCTCTTTCTTCTCTTTGTGTGTGTGTTGGTTGCCACCCCCTTACAGCCCCCCAGAGAGAGAGAGAGAGAGAGAGAGAGAGAGAAAGAGACAGAGAAACAGAGAGACAGAGAGACAGAGGAGGGACAGAGAGGGAGAGAGAGAGAGAGAGGGGGGGACAGAGAGAGAGAGAGATAGAGAGAGAGAGAGAGAGAGAGAGAGAGAGAGAGAGAGAGAGAGAGCGAGGGGACAGAGAGAGGGGGGATGGAGCGAGAGACAGAGAGAAAGAGAGAGAGAGAAAGAGGAGGAGGGAGAGACAGGGAGAGAGAGAGAGTGGGTGAAAGGGGGAGGACGGAGACAAGGAGAGAGGGAGGGAGTGAGAGTGAGAGGGAGAAAGAGAGGGAGAGAGAGAGAGAGAGTGGGTGAAAGAGTGGGAGGACGGAGCGAGAGACAGGGAGGGAGTGAGAGAGGGAGAAAGAGGGAGAGAGAGAGAATGAAAGAGAGAGAGAGAGAGAAAGAGAGCGAGGAGGGAACGAGAGAGAGAGAGAAAGAGGGACAAAGAGGGAGAGAGAGAGGGAGGAGAGGGAAGGGGAGAGAAGGAACGTGGGTTTTGCATCAGCCCTTCATCGTTCTGCGGCCCAAATGGTTTTCAGCTGTGAGGCAAGCAGCAGAGGTCACATGTTTGAGGGGGAACGGCAACATTTCTCTTTTTTAATAATAATAATAATTATTCAGTGTTTCCAGCTTCTCCTTCTCTCTACTTAACCCCAATAGAAACCAAAATGTAATGAGAAACCAGTGTGGTGTGGATGTGTGTGTGTGTGTGTGTGTGTGTGTGTGTGTGTGTGTGTGTGTGTGTGTGTGCGTGAGTGTGTGTGTACATGCTAGGGGTTTGAGTGGGAAAGGCCGAAGAATGTATGCAGCCACTAAAAATAGTATGTTTTTACATGGTGTGTGTGTGTGTGTGTGTGTGTGTGTGTGTGTGGTTGCATATCACATGGATGGAGGCCGTGGGGGGGGGGGGGCTGGGGGGGAGAGGAAGGGAGAGGAAGGGGGCGTGGCCAACATGTCAAGAGACAGGAAAGCGGATATTTGAGAGAATAATACAGATCTACTGTTACACTGTGAAAATAGTTGGGAGCTTCAAGGCTATTTGCGGGCCCCCAGGGGCCCCCAGTGGAAGGCCCTGGTCTACCGCTGAGCTGAACCAATGGAATCCTCCTCTTCAAGGGGCAGCCCGTCACTCCGGCGCGGCTCTCTGACAGCCCGGTACGGCAGCGAGGAGCGTTGTCAGCACTGTGGTGCTGTCGCAACACGCCTCGCCTTCTCATACATGCCTGAGAGCTGCTGACCAGGGAGCCCTCTCTCTATCTCCCACACACACACACACACACACACAAGGACGCAGGGATGCATGGGCGAATGCATGCATGCAAACACACACACCCACAGCCACACAGGAGCGCACATACAGTGTATGCATACAAGTACATGCACGCAAGTGCACACACACACACACTGACGCACTCAAGCACACACACACACACACACACACACAAGGACGCATGCATGCTTGCATGGATGCACGCAAGTGCGCACACACACACACACACACACACACACTCATGCACGCACACACACCTGAGGCTCATTCAACTCGGGCTCGACTACGTTTCTCCTGTTAAAAAAAAACAAAAAAACATCAATAAACTGGACAACATGGTCGGTTTTTACAGCACGCGGGCCCCATGGCAACAGCAGTGGTCAGCGGAGAAGCCTTCACTGAGGCCCTTTGTCTCGGCCCGGGCCATTGTTAACCCTGACCCCACGGAGCAAGATGGCCGAGGGGCCAAGGGAAGCCATCTGCTTAGCTCAATAAAAAAACATTACAAGGATGCGTGGCCCCTGACGCCCCTCGTGACCCCCCCTCGCCCCGCCCACCTCCTCCCCGTGGCCTTCAGTGTGACGGCGTGATTGGCCGGTGGGAAAGGCTGCGCTTGGCACAGTTACAGGAAGGGGAGAAGGAAAGGAATGCAGTTCAACAAGTGCAAGGGGATGGATGGGCATGTAAATGTATAGGAATAGTGTGGAGGAAAAAAAGTCCAAAACACGTGTTTCGTAGTCTTACTTCGAGCCTATATTATCTTATAGAAACAGGGTAGATCTATAGATATAGATATACAGAGAGAATGAGGTGTACGTCTGGTCTTAAGTGTTCTTCGTAGAACACTGTGAAGGTCAAGAGATATCGTAGAGTTAACGGTGGAAAAGAGCAGGTAGGGGTAAGGCCATCAAGCAGGCCTACTGGAGGGCTCCGGACGGTGGGGTTCAAACCCAGATCCCTTCAGCGTCAGAGAGTCAGGTCTAAACACCAGACTACATCTGGGGATCTGTCTACCAAAATAAATGACCCAAACATTAATCCCTTGCCATAAAGTCTGACCCAGGTTTAGAGGGGAGGGGGTGAGGTGTTTGGGGTGGCTGGGTTTTGGGACGGAAGGGGGGGGGGGGGGTGGACTCTAATCTGAGCCCAAATGAGATGCAACAGTCTGGGTCAGGGCCAGGGCATCAGAGCCAAGCATCAGTTGCATAACAAACCATGGAAGAGATTCCTATCAGTGTCCTAAATGGACACTGGATAGCTGGCCTCTTTTTCTGGAACTATAAACATAAACATGCCAATGCTGTACTTAATTTTTTACCCTAATCACCCATCATACACACACACACACACACACACACACACACACACACACACACACACACAGGCAGAGGGGGGAGGACTGAGATGGTGTTGTTGTCCTGTTTGTCCTTAAACTGTACAGATAATCTCCTTCAAATCCAACTAGACCAACGCTTCTAAGAATATACGGACTGTTGCTCCAAATGAATGTCATGAGTCTGTCTGAGCCGGATCCATGCCCAGCTGGTCTATGGTCTGTGTTTATGACGATGTGTTTCTGGTGGGTTTGTTGTGTGTCGATTTTCTACATTTCCTGCCTTGCTGACCTATTTGAACTTATTTGTATTTTACATTCAATTTTTTTGCATTTCCATTTCTGTTTCTATTTTGAGCAGAGTAATTGTGACCCAGCATAAACAATGTTCTCTGGGATTAACAACGCTTTCTGAACCTCTGCTACAGTGACCATCAGAGGATCTGGTGGTAACTGTATTGTTCCAGGGTGAATTGCACCGATTACAATCTAGGAGTGTTTCTTGGCCCATGAAATATGACTAAATGGGTGTGATTAGAATGTCTTGTCTCACTTCCTCAAGCACTGTCAAGACGTCTGTGTTTCGCTGATGGCCGTACCATATACCATTTAGTGTTGCTCATAAACTTTAGGATAAAATTACGTTCTTAGCAATGAAATGTGAGATGTTTCGTTTACAGTAAGAACAGAGCGGTAAACTGCCTATAAAAACTGAATTGAGTTCACAATAAGCTTATAACATTTTAACGCAGCGTCTTTGGCCTCATGTGTTTCCTAGACTGTGAGCTCTTGACTGAATCCACTGAATAGTTGCTTGTGCACATGGTTTAACATTCTAATAACAGGCGCCATGATGTTTAAATGTTTAAATAAACAGTATTTGGATGACAAAATGTAAACTTGTGAAAGTGAGTCCACAGCTTTGTGAAAGCCAAAGTGTATACACACAATATATCCTTGTGTTTTGTCTGGGAGTTGACTGGACGCTCTGTTTGATTTCAAATTTCCAATTGCTCATGATTGTCAAAGGCATCAATGTAGTGTTTGTGTGTGTGTGTGTGTGTGTGTGTGTGTGTGTGTGTGTGTGTGTGTAAATGTGTATTTGTGTGCGCATGCGTGTGTGTGCGTGTGTGTGTGTGTGTGTGTGTATACGCGCATGCACATGCACATGCGTGTGTGTGTTTGTATGTGTGTGTGTGTGTGTGTGTGTGTGTGTGTGTGTGTATACGCGCATGCACATGCACATGCGTGTGTGTGTGTGTGTTTGTATGTGTGTGTGCGTGCGTGCGTGCGTGCGTGTGCGTGTGTGTGTGTGTGTGTGTGCGGGCATACGTGTGTGTCGGTCTGCATGTGTGTGAGATGTGGGGGAGAGACAGCACTGTCCATGCTTCCAGGGGGGGGGGGGGTGACGTCAGTGCGCTAGCTAGCTCATGGCTAGCTAGATGCTCCCAGTGCTCTCCCAGTAACTGTGTAGCTTACGCCTGTCTGCTCCCCTCCACAGCTGCTTCCCATAAAGACTTCATCATCATCAACATCATCATCATCATCATCATCATCATCCCCCTCCAACCTCCTGTCCCACTGTACCTTAAGCCCATCCCCGCAACACAACACACACACACACACACACAAAATACACACTCACACACACTCACATACATGCACACATACACACACACATACACTCACACACACATACACACACACACAAAAGATCCAACAGGGAACGCCATGACATCATTAGATCTGGCTATTTTCCCGACTCTCTCTCTTCCAGTCCTTTCTGCGCTATCTGTCCCTGTTGTAACATTTATTTAATTTAGTCCTTCCTCTTTTCTTTCTCTCTTTCCTTCCTTCTTCCCCCTCTGTTCCGTCGGGCTAAACACGCCTAAAAAGGACAAGTGGAGCTTGCGCAGCAACAACAACAGGCGCCACAGAGATCCCCTTTATCGGGTCTTCCAGGACGTTCAACCCCAAAAACCCAGGGCACGCAGCCCGCCCAGCCATGCGTTCATAAACACGCCATGCCCCGGCTCACTTCCACTCACACACTAAGGGGGAACGGGGAGATCCGGGGTGCAATACATGGTTTGATAAACACAAAGGGACATGTATGAAACCATGTCCGTTCGTCTTGTTTCCATGGTCTGAGGCTAATGAGGGGGTCCCCCCCCCCCCCACTCCGCGTGAAGCCTCATTTGAGCACATGGCAAAGCTTTGCCTGCAGTTGATTTAACGCCCCGCTGCACTGTTGAGCAGAACGCTCGCCGTCGTCGCTCACGTGTTCGTTCCTTATCATACCGGGAGGGATGTATTTTTAGGGGTTTAGACACTCTTTGGCAGCTCTTTCTCCTTAAATAAATAAGTGAGCGTCTCCGAATGTTTTCTTCTGGAATAGAATGAAGGGATAGGATGGATGGAAGGAGGGAAGACGTGATGTGGAACTGAGAGGAAGTAGGGGTGGCGGGTCAGAAGGAGATGGGCAAATAAACAATGGAATTGTATCTGGGCTCAGCAAGTTCTCATATAATTCCGGTCCCCTTTTCGCTCTCTCTCTCTCTCTCTTGCTCTCTGTCTCCCCCCCTCCCCTCTCTCTCTCTCTCTCTCCCTCTCTCTCCCCTCCTCCCCTCTCTCTCTCTCTCTCTCGCTCTGTCTCCCCCCCTCCCCTCTCTCTATCTCCCTCGCTCTCTCTCTCCCCTCCTCCCCTCTCTCTCTCTCTCTCTCCCTCTCTCTCTCTCTCTCTCTCTCTCTCTCTCTCTCTCTGACTATCCTGTTCAGGGCCCCCGCTGCTTTCCCAAGCTGATTCCATAGCAGGGCCTTGGACCCCAGCCAAGCAGGCCAACCCTGTGTGTGTGTGTGTGTGTGTGTGTGTGTGTGTGTGTGTGTGTGTGTCTGTGAGAATGTTTGCATCGGAGTGTGTGCGTTCATATATGTGTGTGTGTGTGTGTGTGTGTGTGTGTGTGTGGTATGTGCATGTATGTGTGTGTGTGCATGTGGCTGTATCATCTCACTCTATTTCACATCATGGAAGCTTCGCGGCGGCTCCATTCCTCACTCTCACTGCTCACTCTCTTTCTTGTGTTTGCAGGACTCGCCAACACGTCGCCCTTTTTCACGCACACACACATCCCGTCCACACACCACATGTATATATTTACTGTTCAATGAAAGACCTGTTACAACTTTGCCCACATGGCAACCAACTGTATGCGGCTCACACACGCACACACATACACACACACACACACACACTTGCGTGGACACAAACACACCCACATGTGCGCAAACACACACACACACACACACATACGCCTTCACGCACACGTTTATACACACACACACACACACACACACACACACACACACACACACACACACACAAACTCTCTCTCTTTCTCTCGCTCTCTCTCTCTCTCTCTCGCTCTCTCTATCTTTCACACACACACACACACACACACACAGACACACACATACTGATAAAAGCCTCTTCTTGGTGGGTCGTGTCCTGTTAACACTCACTGTACCCCCAGGGCTCCACTAACTCTCTTCCTCCATTGTTAGGAAGCGCGACATGGCATCAGAATTAGCTTTCGGCCGCAAAACCAGACAGACAGGAACTGAGAGGGAGGGGGGGCGGGAGAACACAATACAGCAAACAATCAATTTCTCCCCGACATGTTTTGTCTCTTTTCTCTCTCTCTGTTGTTAACCCGTCGCTAAATATACCGCTCCTATCCATAGGCCAACGGATAGGAGCGGTATATTTAGCGAGGGCTGAGTCAGCACCACACACTGCGTTTCTTATTATCGCGTGTTTTTCTTCCATTGTGTTCTATGCAGATGTGAGGGCCTCCAGCCAGAGCGTGTACAACTGCCTGCATCCCAAGGGCCGGTTTGAAGGAGGGATCCAAATATGTACAAACAAGCAGACAAACCATAAACCTATAAAGGGGGTCTTGAGAGCCTCTGTGGGCTGAGCTGTGGCGCGCAGACAACAAAAACAAGCCACAGGCTAAATGCTTCCGATGTTTTAATACGCCCACTTCTGTTAAGAGACGAGATCCAGGATGTATTTGCTAAATGCAACATTGTACGGTAAAAAAATCACCGTTATGTTATGCATTTCCATAATAAAGAAAAGAAAAATGAAAGATGTAATTGAAGAATCGACTACATAAATGAAAAAACAACCGAAAATGAAATCAGAAGAAGAATAAATTATGGAAGACGTTAATTAATTTGAGTGTAGTGATTAAGTGTGTTGATTGTTTTGAGAGCAAGCAGACGTCAAGAGGAAAGCTATTCTGCTCTGTTAGCTTCTTTATCTTCTTTTTTATTTTTTTACCACAGGGAACATGTAAAGGAAGCAGGAAGAGGATTTAAGATGGAGTTATGTTTAACGTCAATAATGGGGCATAGGCAATTATTAATGTCTCTTTTTAATTAATTGTAATGTCCTTCACTTCTGCTGGGACACTCACATTTCCTGTTTTGGATTTAAAAAAATGCATTGTGTATCTCTTATCTTAGTATTTGTTGGAGCTTGGATACAAATCCTTGATAAATGTGGGGATCATGGGGTCAAAGCGCAGGAAAACCCCAAACTTCAGTCAGCAACATTTGCCTTCCTCACGCAAAGACATGCAAAGGCTAAACAACCTCATTGTATTTTTCATACCTTGAATAGGACAGTCTTATCGTCCCATTGAATTGGTGCACTTAGGAACAAATAGTATATAGATGTCTATTATACAATCAACAAGTATATAAGCATTAAGTTCTGTCGCTTCTGCCCTTGATAAGACACTGCATATGAATATGGTGCAATAGGGTCACCAGTATTTGGTTGGACAAAGGGTATGGAAAGAAACAAAATGCTTTATTGCATGTTATTAAGGAGTTTATTTGGCAAAATAAGCTTACCCGAATGAGCTTTAAAAAGTTTCTCTTTCAACAAAAGTACCAAAGCTTCGGACCCCCTTACTCGTTGAATAGACATCGATTTAAAATAAAATAAATTGGAACTTTCAAAGCTATTCTTTAAACGGGGGACTGAACTTCAGCGGGACAACAAGAGAAGAACACCAAAACACCATTTCAAAACCAGCTTGAATCCCTCTCAACGAGGGAGAGCAGGAGAATAGCGAGGGCAGAATAAAGACAGGATCATTCAACCGATGTGAAACACCACCAACAACCTCAGAGGGCCCTGACAAAGGAACGAACCGGGAGGATGAATCAGGCAGGCAGAACAAACAAACCCCTTTCTCTTCTTCCCCCCATCTGGGAAACGGTGTCGCGTAACAGCCCCTCTCCCGCAAAGGCGCGCGGGGGGGGGGGGGGCATCTGCTTTTTTCAAACCCCAAAAGTCACAAGACGCGTCATGCCCCTCTTGTCTCTGTCGAGGAACGTATAGAACAAGCCAGTCTGGTGAGTGCACGGACGCTGCCCCCATTCGAATGTGCTACCAATTACTTCTCTGGCTCCAGTGTGAGGGGTCCATGCCAGAGCCGGCTCCCCCCTGGACCGGGCTCTCGACCCCCCACCCCACCCCCCCGCCCTACATAACCCTGGAGATTCCCTCACACTGCCAGAGACATCCACCGTGGGGATTCAGTTCAACAGTTGAAATGTCTCCAGACAACGTGTGATAGCGCCTAAGAACGACCACCACGGTAAGACAAAAGCTTTCTATTAAAAGTATACTCTGAGCTAACCGGATAGATACATTCTAAGGCAGATTCTTCTCCTCAGAAACGTCGGACACGCAACGTGGTAGAAGTCTGATGATATATAAGACCTGTTAAGACCGATGGAAAACAAAACTTTCCCTAGAAGAACTGCCCCGCCGTGTTTGGTAATAAGTATACATTTCAAAAGACCGGGGCAATTATACCAAACCACAGGTAATAACAACAACTAAGCCTCACTCTCGGGAACACATGCTTTCATCACACACAAAAGCACACACACACACACACACATTCACACACACACGCACACACGCACACACACACACACACGCACACACACCCTCTGTTTCCCCTCAGGCGACGGTGTGTCCTTCTCTGTGTTCCTTGCCCACACAAAGGCCAACATGAAAGAGAGTTGGCATGCTTTACACCCATCACAATATGACCTGGCCACTGTGGACAGCAGCACCCATGGTAGACTAATTCCCCAGATACCAGGGCGTCACTTAATCCACTAAAGCGCCCCGCTCGGTTGGATAATGTTCGTCTGGTGGATCTGTGTTTACAGATCAACACCCAGATCATATTGTGTGGGAAACACAAGGCGAGCAGCTCAGCACAACTTTAAAGGACAATACCTGGTCACCGTCTCTACTGGCGTCACTAAAACATCCATTACTCATATCATTTGTCAACGGTATTTCATGGACAGATTCTTCCCAAGAGCATTTAGCATGCACACACCTGCCCACGAATTTGAAAAATGGCACTACAGTGCTTTCACATTTTGTAAAGCACCAAAAGATGAAAAGGCGATATTGCCGTTGTTTACATTTGTGGCTGGAGCCTGGCTGAAAGCTTTTCGGTAAAGAATCGGTGCGTATGTTCAAGGAGGTCATTTTTACAAATATAGATAAAGGACGTTTCGATGAAGCCAGGAGAGACGCCCACGATGGTTGGATCCCCCAGACCGCTACGGTCCTTTAAGGATGGTGCTACAGCTCTCTTCAACATAAACCTTACCAACATTATTCTCAGAGATCTGGATCACATTTCACCCCCCCCCCCCCCCCCACCCCCCCCACCCCCCACCCCAGCTGAAGAAGAGCCCCCTTGCCAAAGTCCTCCTCTCTACTCTCTCTTCCTGTGTCTCTATGGTCTGTCCCTCTCCCCCTTCTCCTCCTCCTCCACAAGCTGTTCACGCGCTCCGCATGGGAACTCCCAGCGGATGTCCCTCTGTCCCGTCCTGTCTCATCCCTCGCACGACCCGGCCCCCTGAAAACAGATTTTTATAATTCTCACTCCTGGTCCCAGGGGGGGGGGGAGGGGGGGTGGGGGGGAGGGGGAGGGGGAGCGGAGAGGCGAGAGCTTGGGAACGTTGACTTCCGGAGTTTTTGAACTCCAGATGCAACAAGAGAGAGAGGCAGGGCTGGGTGTCGTCTAGTCTTGTGATTTTTTTTTGGTTTTGTTTGATGGTCTGGACCTCCACACAGCGTTTGATTGGCGGCTGTGAACTTCGGTGGTCGACACGGTGTACAGTACAAAGACGTGAAGAGAGAGAGAGAGAGGTATTAAAACGAGGTATATGTAAATATATAAAGAGATAAAAAGATAAGGAGAGAATGCTAAAGCGTTTGGAGCTACAGGCTCTGTGGCTTTTTGAAGGCCTGCAAGTGGCAATAATACGCATCACAGCTTTTCGTCCGTAGCTGAAACTTAACCCCCAGGAACAGAGGGTGAAGCGACTGATAGTCCAGTCTGCCTCATAAACATATGGAGGGGGTTTACGGACCATATGGCTTTGATGATCAGTGTTAACCTGCAAGCTTTCCATTACGAGACCCGCTGATCCTCCTCAGAGACCAGCAGGAACTGTACTCCTCCCACCAGTATACCCAACGCTGTATCAGTGAAGTCTAAAGGGTCTTGCTGTCTAAGGGTGGTCCCCCCCCCCTTGGTAAACACATCCATAGCCTATTGTATCACAACAAAGTAATAGTGTGTTGATTTAAATGTAATAAACATTTTTCAAACAATTTGAAAAACACACCACACAACGTAAAATAGCTGACCCATTTTGCATGGATGTCTAATCTAGATGCTTTCTAAGAAAGGGCAAAGTGATCCCAACAGGAGGCATTATACAACGCTCTTTTATGCAAGTATACAACGCTCATTCCCCTCTTAGTGTGGAGCAGATCAGAGCTGATAGCGGGTACTTATACTGCGATCATAACCCGTAGCCTGGAGACAGGCAAAGACCGAACTACCACTTTCCTCGCTCTAAGACTCCACAAGACGTGTTTAAATGTGATCCGGCACGATGAAACCGTCTGCAGTGCGTCTGCTCTATCCGTTCATTAAGTCATTACACTCAGGGGACCTCTTTAAAAGACATTGTTCTACATCCTCCGAGCAAAGAGAGACATTCTAATTGACAGGTAACAACATCCCCTTCTCCCCCATGTCACAGTCATCAAAAGAGATTCCTTAACCAAAAGTTTGGGGTTATGACATGACATGTTCGATACAAAATTGTGTTGTGGATGCCTTCACAACAATCTCCAACACAAGCCGAGTTCCCCAGCGGTGATATCAGGCCTGCATGGATGTTTCAGCTGACCGGATGATTAATCATGTGTTCATAATCATTGGGCAGAACAAATGTCCTGTATCCAATATCCCACTGACTCACACGCACGCAACGCGAGCCAGAATACGGCAAAAATACGCACAAGAAAGGGATTTTCTCCGTTTAGCTTGGCCTTGGGACGAGGCACGGCGGAGGGGAGCGTGCATCAATGGAGTGTGTCCTCACATAGCCACTCAGTGCCTCTTCAGCACAAGGCTGTCAGCTTCGCCTCCAAATGAACACATTCCTTCCAGGCCTGCCGCTGCCAAGCGCTCGACTCTCATAACCACGGTGGTGATGTTTGTGTGTGTGTGTGAACCAGAGTGTGTATGACTTTCTCTGCACTGTGCACTCGACTCATTCTCAAAAGTAAAAGTGCTATATATGTGTGTATAATATCTGCCATTTGTTGGACACTGTTATCTGAAGCCGTCTTACAATACCACGAGTGCGTCATTACCTTCTCAGCGTCCGTGGGATTCGAACCCCAAACCTTGGCCGTGTTATTGCCACGGTCAGGCCGTTTGAAATGACATTACAGCCAAAGTCACGCTGCGAGTGATCGTATTCATCGCAGCTGGCGAGCCACGATCCCACCAAGTAGCATTCCCTCATCTAACATCCACAGTATTTCCCTGGTTCTACCGGTGGTGTGGCAGCATGGACATGAGTGAACTGTACTGTGGTGTGGGTTATGTCTGTCAACATGAATCACTGCACTGCTTTCTGCTTGGATTCAGCTTGAATGCAGTTCAGAACCGGGGAGAAACTGAGAAGTA
>NC_140283.1:16539579-16552079 GCF_964030765.1 Micromesistius poutassou
AATCAAAAAAAACAACCAATCTTTCTTCAGATTGACCTCCGGTTTGAAGCCACCAACATCGAGAAGTTCCGGGGAGAACTTCCAGGACGTGGAGTACGTGAAGTTCCCCACGCCGCTTCGGCCGTTCGTCACCAGGAGCATTCTGGTAGAAACCTTCGAGGTGGGTCCACATCAGTCCGGCGTCAGTGCGTCCTGTAACCCAGTGGGCTGTGACACGACAGGCTCCTGTGTGTTTTCCAGAGAGAGCGAGCCCATTGCAAACTACCTGAGACCAGAGGTGCCCGCGCACATGAAGCAGAGGATAGCCCGGATGGGGATCGAGACCCTGCTCAAGATGGTGAGCTGCGTGCTGGGATGCTGGCTCGCTACTAAGATGTCGCTAAGACATTATGACTTGTGCTTTTCTTTTGAACCTTATATCGTATGTGCGATCATCACACAGCCCATGTGTGATGCCTGCACATAGCGTACATAGCATGTGTAATGTTTGTATGCGAGAGTGCATAACACAGGAGTGCCAGCGGCTATATTTGCATCACTGTATCGAATATCATTGCAAACGACTCACCTCTCTCTCTCTCTCTCTCTCTCCCCCGTCCCCTCTGCAGGTGTTTGTGGACAACTTTGTCCACGGGGACCTCCACCCGGGGAACATCCTGGTCCAGCGGCCCCACCCCGAGGAGGCGGATCTCCAGGGCAAGACCACGCTGACGGACCTGTGGGACACGGTGGTGGTGAGCGTGCGGCCCCAGCCCTGCCCCTACCAGCTGGTGCTGCTGGACGCCGGCATCGTGGCCCAGCTCAGCCCCCGGGACCTGGCCAACTTCAGGGCCGTGTTCACCGCCGTGGTGCAGCGCCAGGTGAGGGATGGGGGAGAGAGAGAGAGGGAGGGAGGGGGAGGGAGAGGGGGACGATGGATGGATGCAGGGAGGGGAGGGTGTGTGTTGAAAATACGTTCTACACAAGAAGTATTTAATACATACACGCTTCTTGCCAAAACAATAAAGTATATCGATATTAGTTTGGATATTGGTTTTGTATATTTTATAGCATTTCCATAGCATTATGTCCGAGTGCCTGACAGTGAAATTCTAGACAAGAACCTGTGATGTCTGCGTGTGTGATGTTGGATGCCATTGACACAAATGCATTTAAACCTGTACATATAAAACAGGTCAACAAAGTGTGTGTGTGTGTGTGTCCACAGGGGGAGCGTGTGGCAGAGCTCATCCTGAACCACGCCAGGGCTAACGAGTGCCGGGACATCCCGCGCTTCAAGAGGGAGATGGCCCAGCTGGTGGACGGAGCGCTCAGCACCAACACCCTGTCCCTGGGGAAGGTATGCCGGGTGTCCTGGTCTATACTGTTGTGTGATTCAGCGTTTGATTATTGATCAAACGATTATTGATCAAACGCTCAAATATTGATTGATTATTTAATGGTACACTGCAGCTCGGTAATGATATTGGTTTGAACCGGAAGTTTCTGGTTTCAGACCTCAAGGTTTGCAGTCTACCTGTAGGCCATCCTCAGGCGAGATGGCGACTTGTAATAAGTGCTCCATCAGTGGCTTCAGGTTTATATGAAAGAATGAACTCCACCCACCAACTTGAGTTAAAGGCAGTGATAAGTAACTGAGTTGTTCTTGTTGTTGATAAGTAACTTTGTTGTTGTTTTTTAGATCCGAGTGGCTGAGTTGCTCTCCAGAGTGTTTGGTCTGCTCATCACACACAAGGTAATCCACTTTCTCCTTTTCACCTTATTATTTATTGCCTTTTTACATGCATTTTGTTATTTCAACCAGGTCCATAATAAGCAAGTAGGAGGCTCTTGCAGCAGAATGCCTACAGGTTAGGTTGCAGACACGGGGGGATAATCAAACCCACTACCTTTTGACTGGGAGTCCCTAGCGACGACACTACCCTAGTCTGCCGCCCAATCAAAATCATTCAAATATGAAGACTGTTGTCTCCTATACTCCCATCCGTTCTGATGGTGGGTATGGCTGCTGTATTGTACTGTGCTGTAACCCTGCTGCTTGTGGTCGCAGGTGAAGCTGGAGAGCAACTTTGCGTCCATCGTCTTCGCCATCATGGTGCTGGAGGGCCTGGGTCGGTCCCTGGACCCCAACGTGGACATCCTGGAACTGGCCAAACCCATGCTGCTAAAGAACTGTGCTTCTATGCTGTGATACATGCACACACACACACACACACACACACACACACACACACACACACACACACACACACACACACACACACACACACACTAATACAAACACACACACGGTTATGAAAATAGATATACGCACATAACATTTGTGTTTTTGGGGTCAGTCCCATGTGGTAAGTGTACTGTCTGTTATCTCGACCAAGGTCTTGTTGACACCATTGATTACCTCATTTAACTGTACACCATTTGAAATATTTATCTTTTTAATTTAATGATTTTCATCAGTCCTCGTGCACATAGATCAACCCAAGAGTTCATATGCATCATTTTACAGACAATCTCGTTAAGCACAGAGGTACTGTGATATTTTGACAAGCCGATGGAAAAAGTTTGGAAGTGTGTTTCTGTCACGATGGCTACAGTAAGCCAATCAGAGGAGAGTACATTTTCACTGGAAAACAAACCGGTTGCATGGTCGTTGACTTCTTAATGACTTATCCATCTTGTTTAGGACCATTTCATAGCAGCACAGACAGTGTTGTCTAATGGCGGAATCCAACCTTTTGCTTCCATTTAAATGGTACCTTCGTTCCTGGAGCCAATGAAGAAAATGTGAAGTTTCCTTAAAAATGCCTTGCCACGGGCGCCATGTGTCTGCATTCAATGAATTGGTGGCAAAGTGCACAAGCTTATTGGACAGCTGAAATGGCAGTTGACTGAACTTGACATTGCTTCTTGGAGTTAAAATTAGAACATGTGCAATTGTTAATGTTTTGCCATGTATAACATATTTTAACATAACATGTTATTAGAGAAATGCAATGTAATTGTAATTGGACCATTTTAATATTTGAATGGTGTGATAAACAATTTTATTCTCATTTGACTGTATTTTTATATTTAAAAAAGTATATGTGGAACAAAATATGCGGCAACTGTAATTAAATCAATAAACGGAGTCAATATTAAGATCTGCTTTTCTTCCTCATTAAAATGGGGCCGTAGTCGTAGTTTGTAGCACAATTATTGTGATACATGTAGTCTCACACAATATAAACGTCGGTTTTAGAGGTTACACAAGGTGACCTTGGTTCTACCAAGGAAGGGCAACTCCCCACTCAGCCCGTACAGTTCAGTCTGGACCAATCTGAAAAGGATCCGTAGGGTGGCATCAGGTGGCAACCTGATGGAGTGGATGTAGAACTGAGGGTTATGCACTCGGTGGTAACAGACACCACACGAAGTCCACAGTTTCCAATAATTTACAATTTTATTAAATCTGTCAATGGAAAAACGGAAACGAAGACTAAACACAGGCTAGAGACACCAGATTCTGTGTATATCATCAGGAAGAACAGTCAGCATGGCTGAGAGAGTGAGATCAGGAACATTTGGTGCAATTTCACTTTTTCTTTTTAATTATAATAGACTCTTTATTGCAAAAAACGGTTTGATCATTGGTGTTTTTTTGTTCTTTTTTTTTTTTAGTCATCGTCACAGACTCGACAGAGCAGCACAGTTCATGAAAACAAGGGAGAGGTGACAGCTGCGTAGAAAAAACGGATCTGAGGGTTATTAATAATAATTAATAATAATAATTACAAAAGAAATAAAATCTCTTTAACAGACGAACACAATCACCTCAATAGAAGACGAGATTCGGTCACGGTTACAACAACCAGAGAAATGTTGTTTTCATTTTTTCTCTTTTTTTAAATGAATTAAATAGTTTTTAAAAATATCTCACAATTTACTTATACTCATCTTTTTTCATTTATTGCGAAAAAATAGGCAACTGGACTAATTGTGATGATACGGCTATGTGTGTACCAATGTAAGTGTTTGTGTGTGTGTGTGTGTGTATGTGTGTGTGTGTGTTTGCGTGTGTAAGAGAGATATAGAGAGATACGGAAATAGAGATAAGTGGTGTGATAAAGTGGAACGTCTTGGAGCGTTGGCACAGAGAGCTACTGCAGTGTGCGAGGGGCAGTACTCTCATTCGACCGCCAGGTGGTGCAGTTCGCCTGAAATATTCCACCTGCCGACTTCCACGACTCTTCCCAAATGAACGGGGAAGGAACAGTCTCCCGGCAAAAACACAACCTCTCTTATCGGAATGATACTTGGTAAGGGGGACTTTGTATTGTGTATCTTTGCTGCCAGGTCTCGACTTTATATATGTACAAAGATCCCTGAACGAGATCTTCAAAGACAAGTGCAACCTCCGCTTTTGACCATTGCTGCACTGGCGAAAGGGGATTCGGGGAAAGTGTATTCCATCATTGATTGACTTAAAGAGGGAACAGGCCACAGCATGGGTCACAGGGAATGTTCTGGGGTTCTGAGCTGGGGAACAGCAAAGTCGGGGAAATGCTGGGAATGGAGTCAAGGACCCGGGAATGTCTAAAGTGTATGGATGGGAAGCAAACCGGACAACCTGTCATTTTGTGACCTTTGCCCTCCAATGGGGGGTCAAAAACTGCAGAATTGAGAGGCCAAACCGAAAGAGAAGCAAAAAGCAAAATGCACTTCTTATAAATAGGCATCATTCCTTCATCCATGACTTTATAAATCAATCCATTCATGCCGATCGATCAGTCTCTCCATGCTCGTGTGTAGTTTATATGTCTTCTCCCGTTGGGTGTTTCTTTGAGTGGTCTCCTCTTGCCTTCCGACTGTAAGGACCAGAGATTTGCCGTCTGTCTTTGGGTGTGTGAGATAGTTCCTCACCCCACCACCACCACCACCACCGACCCAACACCAACCCTCACTCCCCAGGGATCTGGGGGTCCAAACTGTTTACAAAGGCTCCGGAAGGGAAGGGAGGAAGGGATGGGACGAGAGATAGATACAGAGAGAGAGAGAGAGAGAGAGAGGAGAGAGAGAGAGAGAGAGAGAGAGAGAGGGGGGACTGGACGCACACACAGGCCTGGAGGACATTCTTCTCAACCGCACTGGAGTGCAGCTGTTGCCCCCAGCAGGTTGTGGGTTCCCGACCCTGGTGGTCAGGACCCTCTACCGTCAGTCAATGTCATTCCATGCTGCGCATCCACCTGCCTCATCGCACCCCCACACACACACACACACACACACTAACCAGCTCAGGAGGTGGGTGGTGGTGGTGGTGGTGGTGGGGGCGGTGATGGTGCTTGTGGTGGTGTTCAAAGAGGGCACTAGATCCTGGGTCGGGTCTGCACGTGAGCGTGTGTCTGTGGGCTCCGTCGTTCATCTCCCCTCAAACATCTCACCTCCATCTTCTGACTGTTCAGACTTTTCTCATCTTTTCTTTGTTGATCAGTGGGCCTGGTGGCTATGGTGTCGACGGTGTGTGTGTGTGTGTGTGTGTGTGTGTGTTGGGGGTTGGTCACGGTTAGCTCCCGCGGCGTGGGGGCATGGAGGCTGGGGGTTTCGAGGGGGAGTCATGGTTCATTGAGGAAGCAGCGGTGGTGTTGGGGCGTAGTGGTGGTGGTGGTGGTGGTGGTGGTGAGGGTGGTGTATCCCGGGGGGGGGGGGGGGGGTCCTGTCATGGGAGTGCACGGCTACGAGTTGAGCCAAGGGTGGACGAGGCAGTCGCTGGCGGACGCCCTCTTCTCGGGCACCATCTCCAGCATGGGTATCAGGAAGTGGGTGAAGTGGCCGGCGTCCTCGTGCGACCAGCCGTACTTCTCCACCAGCACGTCGAACAGGGACCAGGGCTTCAGCTTGGTGATGTGCCGCAGCTCGCCTGCAGGGGGGGGGGGGGGGGGGCGACAGAGGGCGGACGGAGACGCGTGGAGCCGTGTTTTGGAGAGCCGAAACGCACAACAAAGGAGGAGAAAGGAAAATGGAGAGGGGGAAGTAAAGAGAGAGGATGATTGAGACGGGTACAAAGAGGAGTGCCCACGCAGTTTAGAAAGTGACGAGAGAAGGAGAGGTGGAGGGACAGAGAGATGACAATTTCAGATGGATCGCTGGAATATCAATTCATGGCTTTTGTTACAATCCATCCGTCGCTGCTATGGCAACCCTGGTTTCCTACAGTCCCAGTGTTTTTGTGGCATATTACAGGATACACGCAAGCTGTACGCTGTGAAATACAGTGTATAACTTAATACATCATTTATATTCTAAAATATAAATAAGATGATCCATATTTTCCGTTATATTGGGGTTACTGTAACACCATATTATGATAGCAGGAGTTTGATATGTTTGCGTACTCATGTTAAAAATGTATTCCTCAAAAAGTGAACCACGAGTCAATGAGGGAGTGGAGAAAAACCAGGGCGCCAGACACAGAGGGCCATTAGGACCCAGCGTCACACCGCCCTTTGTGATCATACATGCACGCAGCGACCGGGGAACAGGCAGGGCAGCACAGGCAAGGCATGACTAATAGAGGCCGTGCATCCTGTTCAGACCCGATTAACAGATCGCCGAGTGCAAATCAAAGGGGGCACGTCGAGGCATCAAGCGCCCCGGCTCAGATCTCAGCACCGCGGCGTGACATCAAGGGAGGAATATTTAAGCCCTATGACACAGTGTGCAGAATGGATGCGCGGGGAGAGAGAGAGAGAGAGAGAGAGAGAGAGAGAGGGGGGGAGAAAGAGAGAGAGAGAGGGGGGGGGGAGAAAGAGAGAGGGGAGGAGAGGGAGAGAGAGAGAGGGGAGGAGAGGGACAGAGAGAACGAGAGAGAGGGGAGGAGAGGGAGAGAGAGAACGAGAGAGAGAGAGAGAGAGGGGAGGAGAGGGAGAGAGAGAGAGAGAACGAGAGAGAGAGAGAAAGAGAGAGGAGTGAGAAAGAGAGCGAGAGAGAGAGAGGAGAAGAACGGGAGAGGAGAAGAGAGAGAGAGAGAAAGAAAGACAGAGGGGGAGAGAGAGGAGAGAGAAAGAGAGAGGAAGACGAAGAAAAAGGAGAGAGGAGGTGAAAGAGACAGGAAGAGAGTGAGAGAGAGAGAGGGAGAGAGAAAGAGATAAGAAGAAGAAGAAGAGTGGGAGAGAGAGAAAAAAGAAAGAGAGAGGAGGAGAAAGAGAGAGAGGAAGAGAGTGTGAGCGAAAGAGAGAGAGGAAGTAGAAGGAGGAGGAGAGGGGGGCGAGATGAAGAAGAGAGAGAATATGTAACTGGATATGAGGGTCATGTACTGTATCACACAGAGATACCATGTACTTACCAGGAGCTGAGGACCCCCCCCCCCCCAGCTCAGCGGACTCTGACCCCATGGCTACGTGTGTATGGGCTTGGAATATATGTGATGATGAAGAGGCTTACGCTGGCCTTATGGTTATTAAAGCTCTCTGGGTCCTACCCACTCTTTCCTTCTGTCCATTACCCAACAGTTACCATAACGACAAAGATGAATGGTGGAAACAACCAGGATTTACTAAAATAATGACTCTCGGGATATATATTTATTTATTATGGGATTCATATTTTTTGGTTGCCTGAATTTTCACACTGTCAAAGGAATCAACAACAGTGGACCGGGCCAATTTGATTTGTTTTCCTCGCTTGATATGTTCAGGCTTCCAATGCTCATTTCACGCCTTCACTACGCCTATGAAACTTCCTTACTGCTTACTGCTGGCTTCCTCCTCGCCCTTTGTTTTTAATGTGTGTCTTCTCGTGTGTAGGCCGACTCACTTCTTAATCTCTTCCCATCTCCTGTTCTCTTATCCTATCATTATCTCCTGCTCTTTTCTCCTCTCCTCTCATCTCTTCTCCTCCTCTCCTCCTCTCCGCCGCTCCCTCCCCTCCCCTCTGCCCTCCTCTCATCTCTTCTCCTCCTCTCCTCCTCTCCTCCGCTCCCTCCCCTCCCCTCTGCTCTCCTCTCATCTCTTCTCCTCCTCTCCTCCTCTCCTCCCCTCCCCTCCCCTCTGCTCTCCTCTCCTCTCCTCTTTTCTCCTCCTCTCCTCCCCTCCCCTCCCCTCCCCTCTGCTCTCCTCTCCTCTTCGCTCCTCCCCCCCTCCCCTCTTTTTATCGCCTCTCCTCTCCTCTCCTCTCTCCTCCTCTCCTCCACCTCGCTCCGCTTCTCCCCTCCTGCTGAGGAGCAGCCAGGTGAGCTGGAGGTGGTGAGGAAGAGGATGATGATGATGATGATGATGATGATGATGATGATGATGATGATGTTGATGAAGGGTGGGATGTGTGTTACCTTTCTTGGAGAAAAACTCTCGGCTGTACTTCCCGGCAACGAACAGTTTGCGCGGGACCTTCCCGAGGAGTTCAGAGATCAGGGCGATGTGGTCTGTGTCCACCATCATGCACACACACACACACACACACACACACACACACAAAGACATACACATACACACATACACACACACACACAAACACATAGACGTACAAGACAGGCGCACATCACAGGAGAACAGGCACGATACAGCATTACAGCATGCACACACATGTACACACACACACACACACACACACACACACGTAGCAACACATGCATGTGTCAGATGGGTGGGATCCAGACACTGACAGACTGACACTCGGACAAAACTCTGGCTAACCCAATCTATTCTTTTGTTTTGTTATTTTTACCACTAAAATCATGTTTGTACATATTTCCAATTCGATCCAATCCAATCGATGACTTCAACCATTGGATGCTGATGATACTATTGGTCCGACTGTCTGTCTGTTTTGTCTGGCCAGCCAATCAGTTTTTCCCCGAGACCAGGCACCGGTGGCCTGTGGCCGAAGCTACCTCTTCTGTTGAAGAATTCCCGGGAATATTTTCCAGAGAGAGCAAAGTGTCTCGGAATACAGCCCAGCAGCTCTATGATGTGGGCTATGTGGTCTACGGACGAGAGAGGGCCGAAGGCAGGGGAGAGAAAGAGAGAGAGGGACGGAGGGAGGAACGGAGGGAGGGAGGGAGGAAGGGAGTGAGGGAAGGAGGGAGGGAGGGAGAGACACCAATTCAAGTGAAGTGAAATTTAAAAAACGAAGGAAAGATAGAGAGAGATGCAGAGTTAGAGCAAATTAGTAAGGAGAAAAAGGAAAAGGAACAGAATAAGAGAAAGCAACACAACATAAATGAAGGATTGAACAGCAGATATGAACAGAAGAAGGGGAGTAAAAGGGAGATGATTAAAAGATAAGAAACAGGGAATGAGATGGGGGAGGAAGAGGGGGAGGCAGAGGGGGAGGAAGAGAAAGGGTGTTGCGTGACAATAAGTCAGAGAGGAATCACAGTTAGTGGGTGGAGCACAGCACAGGTTTAAGTGGACATTTCCCAACAGAAACATGCACCGTTAGTAGAAAGCTTGGAATGTGTTCATCTGCCTGTATGAATATGAAAATAACTTTATTCTAGGTGCTATATGCAGATATAGTGTCCGTATACAAGCTACGACTCTGTTTTCTGTGTGTTCAAAACAAGACAGTTCATCTAGTTACTCTTGAAGCAGGTATTGCAAAAATCTCCTCAACATGCTACAATAGCACCTGTAAGGACCGCTGATCACCAAACAGCCCTATGGATATGGATATTTGATATGTACCTGAGTGGATACGGCTCATTACTCACGAGCAAGGAGGTGGGCCCATACTGCTCTCTGCTCGCATGGGCCCAGAGACTTTTAGTCTTTCATTTGGTCTGATGGCTGCACATAATGGCTTTGAGCTTTGAGGGTTTTTTTTTTCCCTAAACTCATCGTTTTATTGTTTTTATTCATGTTCATATGGTGTATGTTGTAATACAGTGGATGTATGTATGTTATATAACATACTCCTACAAACGTGTGCTGTATCTTGAGTGATGAGATTCCACATGAAAAGGTGATTAGTACAAATGAGTAGAGAAACCAGAAGTCAGTTAAAGTGGAGTAGGGGGGAAAGAAAGGGATTGCTGGCAAATTACCTTTGGGCAAAAAACCTCCCACTCAACTTATGTAATAGAGCTAAGTTTACCGTCACTAACACGTGTCCCTAAATTATAAAATATTTAAATAATGTTATTTCAGATGGTCCAATCTGTGAATCATTTAACATGCATACATCATCAATAATTAACTGCCGTTGATTTGACAGCTCATGTACATTAACAGAGCTAATCGCATTAAACAAGAATGAATCTTAATATATGACATAATACATCAGATGGACGACATTAATAATGGACTAGCGGGGAGTGAAGGCGTACCTTCATCGCGGGAGTAGTCCTCTCCGGAATGGGGTTCGAACAGATAGTCTCCGGTCGCCAGCTCAAACGCCTGTCAGACACAAGGTGGGGAGGGCTTCAGACACTGTGTGTGTGTGTGTGTGTGTGTGTGTGTGTGTGTGTGTGTGTGTGTGTGTGTGTGTGTGTGTGTGTGTGTGTGTGTGTGTGTGTGTGTGTGTGTGTGTGTGTGTGTGTGTGTGTGTGCGCGTGCGTGCGTGTGTGTGTGGGCTAGTTCATGGTGAGAGAGAGAGAGGGAGGGAAAGAGAGAGAGAAATAGAAAGAAAGAAAGATAGAAAGAGAGAAAGAAAGAAAGAAAAAAGAAAGAAAGAAAGAATGACAGAAAAAAAGAACCAAAGACAGAGTGAACGAGGGAGTGCTGCGGGGGCGAGCGACGTGTTTGACGTCACAGCTTGACGTCTCCCGTCTCCCTTCATTACATTTTTACAGCACGCAGCCAGTGCAGCATGTAACTCTGTGTGAGCATTTCACATTAATATTTTATTCTTTCTCACTTCGTACCCGGTAGGCACATTATTTCTCTTTTGCAGAACCTTTAAAGTCGAATTAATCTATTCGTGTCACGGGACGTGGTCTTGATATGTGTTCATGTGGGGTTTGGTGTGCGTGTGTGCCTATGTGGATGTGTATGGTTGTGTTGTATGGGGTGCGTTGGGTTCGTGGTCCGGGGTGTACCATGCAGGCGGTGCTCCAGATGTCTGCAGGCGTGCTGTATCCGGCTCCTATCAAGACCTCGATGGAGCGGTACTGCCTTGTCTGGATGTCCTCGGTAAAGTGCTTATGCTGAGGAGGGAAGGAGAGGAGAGGAGGAGGGAGGTGATAAGTAGAAAGGAGAGGAGGAAGAGGAGGGAGGTGATGAGGAGAAAGGAGGGAGGAGGAGGAGGGAGGTGATGAGGAGAAAGGGGAGGAGGAGGAGGGAGGTGATGAGGAGAAAGGGGAGGAGGAGGAAAGGAGAGGTGAGCCAAGAAGAGAGAGAAGGCAGGGGGGAAGATTGATGAAGGCGATTTCAACAACCATCTGCGGCCTATCCTGCACAGATGATATTAAACATATTGAAGTTCTCCGACACACACACACACACACACACACATACAGGTAGACAGATAGATACAGACACACACACACACACACACTCCAGAAAGGGGCGTGTCTTACCACCCAGCAGGCGTTGCCCAGGTCAGCGATCTTGACCCGGATGGAGTCAGCGTTGCAGGGGTCCAATGGGTTCACCAAGAGGTCAGCAGCTCTGGCCCTGACTGAAGAGAGAGAGAGAGAGAGAGAGAGAGAGAGAGAGAGAGAGAGAGAGAGAGAGAGGGAGAGAGAGAGGGAGGTGAGAAATCACAAGGTGAACAGACATAAGATTTGGGTTTTCGACTGAATTTGCGTAGGATATATATAGGAGATATATCAAACTACTGTGGACAAACTAAAAGTGTAAGAAATTCTGTGTGAAAAGTCTGAGCTGTGAAGACACTTGGGAAAATGGCCATTCTGTTATTTGGAGAGTGACTAATCTGATCAGCTGTGAATGGAAACAAACAGACACAGCACACACAAGTTGAAAAGACTTCCAGGAGACGAAAAAGTGGGAAAGCTTAGAGTTGGATTTAAGAGGTTAAGGCGGCTTTAAAAAGAGCATTGCCAGAATATAATTTTTATATTGCCACTCTGAAGCCAATTCTTATCATATTTTGCGAATTTGTATGTGAAAAATCTGAAAGCTTGTACGGCATATTTTAGTGTGCATTCCTCCTTTAAAATGATCGATAGGCAGGCATTGGCATTTTTGGAATCAAGTGAATTAGTAAATGTTTGTCTGGTCAAGCAGCTATGTTAAAAAGAAATGAAAGAAAACATAACACTGACTGTCACTCATGTAGGGATGGTCCAATGCATCTCCTAAGGACCGAATACACCACTGTTAACTCATGGCTTCACATGGGTAACAGACACGCTCAACAGGCACATGAGCAGACAGGGGTTAGGGTCTGTTAGGCACTTGTAGGACCTTTGTTTAGATGTTAGTGAAAAATATTGTAACACCAATATTTTGTCCCACTAGTTGTAAAGCTGATTAGTCATTTCAAGTGTTTTGTCTACAAGCCAATTGTCTACAAGTCAATCTACACAGCATTACAAGTCAATCTACAGGTGAGCTACA
>NC_140283.1:16559579-16574579 GCF_964030765.1 Micromesistius poutassou
AGAGAGAGAGAAAGAGGGGGGGAGAGAGAGAGAGAGAAGAGAGAGGGGGGGAGAGAGAGAGAGAGAGAGGGGGAGGAGATCAAGGTCACAGACAGCCGCTTGCTTTTACCAGCCAATGACAGGAGGAAGGGCGATCCATTAGTGATTAAGAAGTGGGTAGGGCGGAGGGGGGCTGTGGGGGGTCGTGATTGGGTAAGGACATGGAGGAGGGCGGGAGACACGACAGGCATTACAAAAACGGTCTTCGAAAAAGAAGAGGACAGGTTAAGTGGTTTTTACAATCCACAAGGACAGGAGAAAGGACAGGTCTAGGAGGAAGGAGGCTGAGGGTTTGGGTGAGGGAGGGTTAACAGCATCTTTTTACACTATGAGGTCGCAACCCCACTGTTATAACCACTCGGAAGGCCCAGTTATCGCCTATACACTAACACCGTCCCCAATATCATGTCCCCCCCCCCCCGCCCACATGTTGCCGTTTGCTTGTTTCAAAGTAAAAGCCTTGGTGTGTGTGGCACGTCAAAGCATTATTCAGCTCTGTGTGAACAATGGAAGCCCATGGTTCCCACTTATGTAAGCAGCCTTCTGCGGGCGCGCTACGCCGACAGCAGAGGAATAAACAACGTTCGTGATTTCAGTTTGTTTCCCACGCTTTTTTAAACGACGGCAGCCATTGAAAACCGCCTGAATCACGGTGGCCTTGTGCTGTAGAACATCTCTTTGTGCCGGAGAACATCTCTTTGTGGCACCCGAAGCTTTCGCTGCGGCAGCCGTGAAGGCTGGGCGAGCGGCGCGCTAGCTAGTGGCGGCTTTTATTCACGCTAACAGACGAGCAGCCTTGAGCCCCCTGAAAACACCTGATACACATTTCATAATTCACACCCACGCCTGCCCGGCCCGGGGCGGGAAAAAAACGCAGCGTGACAGAGAAAACCACCTGATACTGGAATCAATCAGCAGAACACAGAGAATGCATAAGAATGGGCAGGGAGGGAGACCGACAGAGGGATGGAGAGAGAGAGAGAGAGAGAGAGAGAGAGAGAGAGAGAGAGAGAGAGAGAGAGAGATGGATGGATAAAGAGAGATGGCTAGAGAGATGGAGAGAGAGAGATGGATAGAGGCCTGAAGGAAGGAGAATGTATTTGACTGCTGATGAGGTCTAGTCTTGTTCTGGATAGTTGGCCAACAGACGCGGGACGTGCAGTCAGAGATTGTGTGTGTGTGTGTGTGTGTGTGTGTGTGTGTGTGTGTGTGTGCCCGTGCCCTTGTGTGACCTTGTGTGACCTTGTGGTCTATCTGTCTCTGCCAGGGTCTAACTCCTCAGCGTCTCTTGTGTGTCTCCTTATGTTTGTGCGTGTGTACGTGTGTGTGTGTGTGTGTGTGTGTGTGTGTGTATGTGTGTGTGTATGTGTGTGTGTGTGCAACTGTGTATGCGTGCTTGCATTGGTTGGTATGTTTCATTTTTATATTTACGTTTGTGTATGTCTGTGTGTGTGTGTGTGTGTGTGTGTGTGTGTGTGTGCTAGTATTTATATCTGTGTGAGTGTGTCTGTGTGTGTGTGTGTATGTGTGTAGTGTATGTATGTATATGTAGGTGTGCATGTGCGTGCATGTGTGCATGTCTGTGTGTATATGTATACATGTGCATGCGCATGTGTGTGTACGTTCATGTATGTTCATGCACACGTGTGTGTATGAGTATATATGTGCCTGTGCATTTGTGTGTGTGTGTGTGTGTGTGTGTGTGTGTGTGTGTGAGCAGTGTCGTGCTGACCTTTGCAGTAGTCTGCGGGGTCCTCCTGCTCCTCATCGTCGGAGCCCAGGATCTCCTCTTCCGGCTCTGGGGGTCCAGCCGGCTCTGGAGGAGGTGGAGGGGGAGGCGGAGGAGTCGGGGCACTAGCTGGGGCTTTCTGCTGGGTGTCAGGCCTAGAGAGAGAGAGCGAGAGAGAGAGAGAGAGAGAGAGAGAGAGAGAGAGAGAGAGAGAGAGAGAGAGAGAGAGAGAGAGAGAGCGAGAGAGAGAGAGAGGAGAGAGAGAGAGAGGGGGGGGGGGCGGGGTTGTTACAGTTAAAACACTTGGAGGTAAAGTCACCCGTCAAGCCGTCACTTATCTCACGAATTCGCCTGGATGACAGGACCTCGGGAATCCTGAGGCAGCCGCTCAATTGGCTCCATGTTTTAATGTCTGATTCAAGTGGCTCAGTTCTTGGCTTCAGAGGTTGGAAGAGTCAAAGTAGTAAAGTTTGTGCTATGGGCTTCATATTCCAAGATTAATTGATTGAATATCTACTTAATACAAGCAGTGATTGGCTAATTGCATGTATGACCATGTATGGGATGTCAACACATTGCCTGCCGGGGTGTTAAGCTTAGAGGAATGTTTTGGTCACAGGGTCTCAGTCTTCTTTTCCAGACAAGACAAGATTCTAGCGTATCATAGATAACAATCACTCCTCTATTATCAATCCATTCCTATTTCTTTTTCATTCATATTGTAATATCCTGTTTCATTAATCACATAATATTGCTGTTACATTCTTTGTCTTAGTTTGTGATGTTATTGAGATGTAATGCATCAGTATGCGTTGCATGATCTTTTCTATGCTGTGCTGTCTTTACCGCTGCTAACCCACAGAGACGGCTCCCTGTACTCACACCGGCCTATCATTATGGCCAGCAATAAGACAACGCTCATATCGATTTATGGTGCTCCAGTATCCTGTCTATACCCCCCTGTGTAGGTGTGCGTTGCTGCCACAGGTTCACGGTATAGGATGTGCATTTCCATTCGATAATTCATTACACTACTGGCCGATGGAGTTTCATATTCTAGTTTGAATGTGCAGAACGGTGCACATGATTAGATACGATTAAGTGTTATTTTATAAAAATGAATAACTGTATTACATAATATGAGATGTAGTTCCCAGTATGCCCAGACGAGAAGTCTGGGCAGTAAAGGGTAGCAACACAAATTAAAAAGTGATTGAAACATTTGTAAAAAGCACAACAATTAGCAGAATCTACAAATAATGGACCACAAACTACATACACAATATTAAGTCTTAGCAATATAAACACAGAATGCAAACGTTAATGATCTTGTGTTAACCTGTGTGCTAAGAGCTAAGCTATGTTGCTATATGGCCGTGTGCCTATGAATGGTAAATAGCGCATTGATTGTCTTCCTACATTCCTCCCAAACAAGTTGGATGAAGCTCAATTCAAACTTCGCAAGAATGGGGAGAGAATGGGGAGAATGTTCTCTTGCCGGCTAGAGTTAAGTGTTTGTTTATTTCCTGATAATTCTTTGTTAGTCTTCCTTCCTGCATTTTATCTTCCCGCCCCTGGAAGTGCAACCGGTTGAACCCAGATGGAACCAAGATGGCCGCGAGGTGATGACGGCCGATACCCTCGATGGTTTGTTCATTCTCGAACAATGTTCCCCTCATGACAAAGTTAGGAACAACCGTCATAGTCGACTGTCATTATCTGTCTCCGTTTTATAATTTTGCTCGTGTCTTAACGGTGGTACACGTTCACTCTGGGACTCTTGCGGAGGCTCTGACTGAACGCTTTGAATCATATCATAGGCACAGGAAAGCGCCGGCGAGTGTGATTAAAGACGGAAGGCCTGAACTGTGAAATAATGTGAACCCCCGACATAAACAAACACACAGAGGCAATAGTTGTGAGCCTGTGGCCATGGGCACATAACCACGACGGAACCTCTAGCCGCGTCGTCATGGCAACTGCAGAACTGAACTGTAGCGGGGTGGGGTATGGTGGGGGGGGGGGGGGGGGGACACACACAGTAAATGCACAAACGCACAATACAGAGGTGCACAACTCACACACACACACACCATGTCAACACACAAACATTCAGAATAAACACACACCCACACAAAGCATACACGGCAGTATATCGCAATAATAAACAACAGATCACAGGCATTGGGATTTCCACCCTATTTCATATCTGATATGTGTGCACACACACACAGACACACACACAAACATTCTCAAATGGACATACACACACATTCTGACACCCTGCCTAACCATCACCCTTGCGGGAGATGGTTAGATCAGTCACCTACAGACAATGTCGTACATCAACTCTCTAAGCTCCGAGCTCACCCTGTCACTGGTCACACACACACACACACACACACACACACATACACAATGACAGACACACACACACACACACACACACACAATGACAGACACATACACACACACCGATTCAGCCGTTTCAACTTTCCAGTCCAAAACAAGTACTACCACTAAATGACAAGGTGAGGAGAGAGGAAAGGATGGAGGCGGGGTGGGGGGGGAGTGTCTTTGTTGGGGGGAGGGGAGACAAGAGGAGGAAACAAATGAAAAGGGAGAGGGAGAGCAACAGAACCAAGAGGGAGATAGAGGGGAGGGGAGGGGAGGGGAGGGGAGGGAAGGCGTAGGTAAGGCAAGGCAGACAGGAACAACAATGGAACAATATATAGGCTAATAATCAGTGTAGATGTATTGTTATCCACCACTGCTTTAAACACCTCCTCATCTGGCTACGTACACATGAGGAGGAGGGGAGAGCAGTGCCCAGACTAGGATTAATCAAAGCAAAAGAAAAACACACACACACACGCATGTGAAGGAGAGGGACAAACACACGACTGGTTTAAAAAATGATTTCTATCAGTTTGTCTTTGTGGCAACTGAAGACCTTGGCACAATGGTTTTATTTGTATTTTATTATATATATATTTATATATATATTTATAATATATATATTTTTTTTCTACTGTCCTGTATTCACTGCTGTGGCATCCAGATTGGCCGTCTGGAATCGATTAAGTACGGTACTTATCTTGTCTTATCTTATCACATTTGGTCATTTAAAGGATGATTTTAAGATGTCCTTTTTCAAAAACATCTCACTTCACAGCCTTCTTTTTTTAAGGTCCCTCGGCAGCAGTTAATATCAATAGGTTTCTAGGGAAAATATATTGTAAGTATTGTCTGGCTGGAGGGGGGTGGGGGGGAGGGGGATGCTGTTGAAAGACGTTCATGTCTTACATCCTCGCGCTGCGTCAAACTCTTTTCCCATAGCGAACCCATGCACCACATGAGAGTTGGAGACACACTTGACAGGAACGTGGACAATGAGGGGGATGGACGTCTGGGTACAACACGACTCCTCCGCGGTGATGTAAGGGCAAGGGCAGTGTCGTGGCCAGGGTGTTCCCTCGGCCTCCCCGGCCGAAAAGGGTCGGCTGGGTTCTCGTCCCAATGTCTGCACTCTTCCGAAAGGCCACCATTCGCAAATGCCTCCACACCACCTGCTAAATAAGTACCTTGGTTCTCTGTAGGTTACTTTGGATAAAAGTAAACACTTTGGTTCAATGACAAGTAAATAAGTACAGCTAGTACTTTTTCCACTTGTGAAATCAATCTTAATGAAAGAAAAAACTCTGCTATAAACAGATCATTACAGTCATACCACCATGGAATGAAATGTCATCTGTGTGTGTGTGTGTGTGTGTGTGTGCGTGCGTGCGTGCGTGTCCGTGTGTGTGTGTGTGTGTGGGCATGTGCGTATGCGTGTGTATATCCCTGCTTTGGGCACACAACTCCCGGACCTATCCACCAACCTACCCCCCCCCCCCAGACTCTTTGGGAGGGGTTGCTATAGAGAGTGTGTGTCAGAGAGAGAGAGAGCAGCGTAGTCTAGGCATGTCCACGCACATAACTGGATGCTACACCACGGCAGACACCTTTTGCTGTAATTTTCCTCTTCGCCGTGCGCCGTACCGTTACAGGCCATAGGGCTCCTGTCTGGGCCTGTGTGTCTCTTTAGCACGCAGCACAGAGCAGAAAACCTCAGTGGAAATATACAGGAGGATCCCACCCACCAGCCCCTCTGTGCTGTCCATCCAAGACCGAATTCGAAGGAACCGCAACAAGGACATTTCCCCTTGTGAATTCACTGTTAAAATAATACAATCTGGTCCTTTTTCCCAGACGCTTTTACCTAAATATTAAGGATTTCTTTTCATTATATGCCATTAATGAGCACTTTAAGTTTAAACATCTGGCCCAAGTACACAGGTAGAACGTGGACATTGGTGATTTGAACCCAAACCTTCTGCTCAGAGTCAGATCCGTAACCGCTAGACTATCAAATACAGCTTCAGTCCCCTGTTAATCAAAGCCCTGGCCCTCTGTGTCCCTGAGAGGAAACTCACATATTAATGGTCAACATTCAACACAAATAGAGAGGAAAAACAACACCCGAATTGTGTGTGTGCATTGTGTGTTTGTGTGTGTGTGTGTGTGTGTGTGTATGAGTATGTGTCAGTATGTTGGTTGTGTGTGTGGGTTGTGTGTGTGTGTGTGTGTGTGTGTGTGTGTGTGTGTGTGTGTGTGTGTGTATGAGTATGTGTCAGTATGTTGGTTTGTGTGTGTGTGTGTGTGTGTGTGTGTGTGTGTCTATTTGTGTGTGTGTGTGTGTGTGTGTGTGTGTGTGTGTGTGTGTGTGTGTGTGTGTGTGTGTGTGAGTATGTGTGTCTATTTGTGTGTGTGTGTGTGTGTGTGTGTGTGTGTGTGTGTGAGTATGTGTGTATGTGTGTGTGTGCGTGTGTGTGTGTGTGTATGTGTGTGTGTGTGTGTGTGTGTGTGTGTGTGTGTGTGTGTGTGTGCTCCTCATCATTCAACTGCTCTCCCCACTAAGTGAAGGCACTCCAGTCTAAAACCTTTTTCAAAAATGATTCATTGAACTCTCACCCTTTATCAACAAGAAGGATTGCGTATGTGAACGTGTGTGTGTGTGTGTGTGTGTGTGTGTGTGTGTGTGTGTGTGAGGAGTGACAGACACTGCTCCTGCTTTTGCTTGTCTGTGTGTTTGTATGTGTGTGTGGGCATATTTATTCATTCCATATTTATTCAAAATGTGGAATTTGGAAAAATCCAAAAGCAATGATTTTCACTCAAGGAAAATCAATTGGTGAATATCATGTTTAAAATGATTATCTTTTGAATTATTACTTTTTTTATCACGATGGCTCTTAGCTCTACGCTTCTGTTTCCCAGTGGGTGGTAGCCTGTGGACAGCGTACCTCCGTAGCACGTGAGACGCTACACCTGTGATGCAGCCTGTCACTTACTGTGTACATCACAGGGAATCGCCAGCACATCGCCGCCCAGCCAGACGCAATCAACCACAGTTGACCGCTCCGGAGTTCAAACCTGATGAGTCACCGATAAACAGGCCCTGCCGTCACCTAGGCAACAGCAATCACTTAGCAACAGGAGCATCATCATGATCACCGCCGCCGCCGTGGCCGCGTCCCAGGGCTGCGATGTCGAGAGAGAGAGAGAGGCAACAGAGGTGGTTTCGCCCGGCTTCGGGCTCATTGTTTCACGTTTGTTGTCTTCTCAATCGCTTTCATCGATTCATTCTTTCCGTCTTTCCTCGCATCTCCCTCACTCTCCTTCTCTCTCTCTCTCTCTCTCTCTCTCTCTCTCTCTCTTCTCGCACTCTCACTCTCTCCCTCACTCTCTCTCCCCTCTCGCTCTCACTCTCTCCTTCTCGCCTTGTGACAGCTGACTCATTCTCCCCTCTGCTGGATCTGTCTGTGTGGGGGGAACTGAGATCTCGCCGCTATTTTCAGGCTACAGTCTGACGTCACTGGCTCCCCCCCCCCTCCCCGCCCGCCCTCCCTCCTCACAGCGGATACAGACCCCCCCCCCACCACCACCACCACCACCTCCAGCCCACACGCTCCTTGCATGAGCCTATGGTGGTTCAATCCTAACGTTTCACCAGGGAGACCCGGGCTAGAGGCTCGCTATCCCACAGCAGCCTATACAATATACGGCCATTTTAGCTCCATGGGAATCCGCTGGAAGTATAGAGCAGGTTCGACGTGCAAGGGCGTGGGGTCAAGAGCCGCGCCGCAGTGAATGCTAAAGTGTGCACGGGAGCACATGATGCACTCAACAAAAGCCATCGCTGTAATGGAAGTGTCCTTGGGAAAGACCGGCGTACAGCTACTCTCTCTTTATTCCCCGTCTCTCTTTATCAGTCTGTATGTCTCTCTCTCTCTCTCTCTCTCTCTCTATCTCTCTCTCTCTCTCTCCTACCTTTTGTATAAGACACTCTGAATGCCTCAGCATTAAAAAAATGTTAACCCATGAACGCACACACACACACACACACACAGACACACACACAACACACACACACACACACACACACACACACACACACACACAGACACACACACAACACACACACACACACACACACACACACACACAAAGCAACGCAGTGGAAAGCAGCAGATTGGAATGTCCCAGCATGCATCCATCATACACCACCGCGCTAAGAGTTGCGTTAGTCACAGTTATAGCGAATGACGTTCTATAAATAGCGCCTCCATAGTTACACACACACACACACACACACACACACAGACACACCAACCGTGAATACATTGAGCTGGGGGGAGGGAGGGAGGGGGGGGTCGTGGGGTCGCGGGTCGTGGGCAGAGACGAGGCGATCTATAGGTGCAAAATTGGCTGCTGTTGGAACTCCCCCGTGGACACCCTGCAGCCCACGGGACACACACTAAGGCGCCATCCATCCAGCACTCTCCAGCACAGATACACACAGTACATTGTCCTGCGTGCACACACTCTCACGCACGCACACACACACACACACACACATCAAGATCACACAGGGGCAAGCCTTTTATGTGATAATACCATAGTACAAGTCATAAACAACAACATAGCGTATAGCGGCTGAGCTTCGGCTTGCCTGTGTCCCTCGTACACGCAGACACACGGACAATGTTCAGAGACGCTGTGAGTATCTGCAGCAGCTGCAGAACAACAGCCTGCCAACCAGTCGTAGCAGGGCATGGAGGAGACCGCTGATTACGTTCAACATCCGGGAAGGAGAGATGCTGGCATTGTGTCACGGATGTGCACAACATACACGCATTCATACATGCGTACAGACAGTATTGCATACATTATATACTATATACATACAGTATATACATTCATGCACACACCCTCCCACACCGCAATCTGTCTTGTTGATAAATGAATAGAGTTCGATGGATCCCTTTTAAAAAAGGTTTTAGGACTGGAGTGCCTTCACTTAGTTGGGAGAGCAGTTGAATGCTGGAGGAACACCCCCCCCCCCCTTCCACACACACACACACACACACACACACACACACACACACACACACACACACACACACGCATAAGCACAAACAGCATTGAGGTTATTCAAATGAGTTGTTTGCCACATGAGTGTAATGCTATACAGGTTCCCAGGCCTCAACAACAGCAGTGTGGGCTGATCATACTCATAAAATGAAAAAAAACATTTATCTTATGCATCTATGTGTGATCTGGATACAAAGTGTGTATATTTTGCGCGTGTGAGATTGTATCTGTTGCATGTGTGTGTATTTGTTTTAGTGGCATGTCTGTGTGGGTGGGTGTGTGTGTGTGTCTATGTGTGTTCGCAAGTGTGTGTGTGTGTGTGTATGCCCTAGCAGTGTTTATGGGTTTTCACACATGTGTGGGTGCATATCCGACGTGATAAGCCATACAAAAATCAATCCTGTGCTTTACATCACAGCTGCTCAGGCCCCTTTCCCAGCATGCGGACAAGAGGACCGCGTACCACTCCACCGCCACACTCACACAGGGCCCGAGTGGGAATGATTATCGTCTGTGCTTCATTGTATAGCGTGCACTTAATAGTGGGCCCGGACCTCCTATAATGTCCTCATTCATTCCTGTGTCCGCGTTTATGGCTGTGACGTACGCCTGTCACAAAGCCAGTCATTGTGCTGCTGCTGGTCCAATCCCTGGTAACAGAACACTGGTGTCTCTCCAGAGGAAAAACACATCCGACACAGCTTAGACACGCGCGCTGAGACTCATGCTACATATGCTCAAGGCATGCTAGCACAGACACATGTCCTAATATGCATACATGTATGGAAAAGGGGACCGGATACGTGCACGGCATATTGACACACACACACAGACACACAAACACACACAAACACAGACACACACACACACCCCCCCCCCCCCACACACACACACACACTATCTCTCTCTCATCCCCTCCCCCCTCCCCCCTTCTGCACATGCTCAGTGGCAGCCAGAGGAGTAGTGGTGTAATCCTGGCCATTCCGACAGACCAGTAGTTCACAATTTGGTGCAGAGAAATAGCAGGGAGCTTACTTTCCATTCCAGCATTGAGATGGACGGAGCTGGGTATATTAGTAATTACAGCTCATGTTGTATAACTACCCAGCAACTGGAAGCATCACAAAGGAGGTCATCGTAGGCAACGTGAGCTCAAGCCCGTTCCAATACCTACTTGTTCCACCACAGGCTGGTGGCAACGCGACAAACGAACACACAGAGTAGTCATAGGGAAAAAAACACAAAAACAGAGGTTTAGTCGGATCCAGCGATGACAATTCCATCCACTTAGAACAGCAGAAAGTCCCAATCCCTCTGACAGCGAGGTGTGAATCATGTAATTGCTGGTTCCAGACGGCTAATTACGAGCGATGCTCCCGCAGACTGCTGCACGCGTCCCACAGGGCTTTGCCTGTTGACAGCTTCTCAGGGCCCAACTCCCTAGCTTAGTGCGCTAACAGGAAGCCCGCCGAAAAAAGTAGCATGGCGTTATGAGTTTTCAGATACGGCCTCGAAATACATCCTATTAATCACCGGCAATCCGAGTGGATGCAGCCACTAATAAGAAATCTATTTATAACCCGAGCCTCGGAAAATAAATCCCCGTGGAATATGGACCTGCCAATCAAGTGGCGGTGTTATATCGGGGCAAATGTCGGGGTAATTCGTCCACCGTTTTTGACCGGCTGTCATCCATCTTGTCTACACCGGGTTTTTCCGTTGCCCATGAAAAGAGGGACATCTCCCCAATGGTACGTATCTGTCTCACATTGTTACGATCAGCTTGACATCCGCGTAGCAGTCAGGATAAAGCCCAAGACACGAGGTCTCTCTTGACCGAGTAGATCTTTCTTCTTGTGAACTAAAGACACCTTTTCACGTCAATGTTGGTGAGACTGCATTAAAAAAAAGAATGAATGAATAAATGAATTTATAGTTTATTTCTGTCATACATGATGAAGACCAAAACCTTACAATTGTGTGGATATGCAACTGACAAGACATCTTCATAAATGTTTACACCACTCCATTTCACACAATCACTATGATTTGAATATGCTGAGTTATTTTTGCACATCCTATACAATAATCCAGAATATCGGCAGCACGAAAGTACCAAGAAGAATTCATCTGCAATCATCTACCCTAGCTGCAATCTTCTGCTCAATGAATTGCTATTGGCAAGCAAGGCAATCACCACAGTTTAGATTTAGTGTCCAACTCCACTCCTTATTAGGGTTGCGTTCCACTTGTGTCTTATCTCCTTCTAGAAGGAGGTGAGAAGATGTGACACTGCAGCACAGGTCTGGTTGAAAGCTTTTCGAGAAAACGGTTGAGTGTTACAGAGATCTTAATGCATATGCAAATGTACTCTGACAAACAGGCCGACATGAAGCTGTGCGGATGTGGGTGGGAAGATAGACTCGAGTCTGACACATTTGTAACGCAACAAGAAAACAAACGCGGGGCCTACGAACAAGCTGAAAATCGTCACGATTCCTCCTGAGGGCCGATGGCAGCGATGCCAGGTCTGTGCTTTGTGATGACGGGATTTATCTATCTGAACACTGCCCTGTGCCCATGGTAAGGAACCTTCATTAACAAAGCAGAACTTCAGCCGTAGAGAGGACCTACCTGGTCTATACACACAGCCATGCCAGTTCACCCTGGCTCTGATCGGCTCTGGCATGCATCTTACGTCGTCTGTCTTAATACTCTATATGTTACCAGCCATTTTTTCCAAATATATTTGTCTCAAGTCTCACACTTCCTGAGTGAATAATAGATCCTGAGTTTCAATGCCCCAAAGGGACACACAGGTGCACCGTGTGACAAACACAAATTCAAGTCGCACAATGAGCGTTAAGAGAATCGCTCCTCAAACAACGCCACCACCCTCCACCCCCACCCACCACTCTCTGTACCTGCTCAGGTGGGCCCTGTGGCGGAGACGGAGCACGCTGAGGGCCAGACCCCACCTCTTCCTCCGCACCCGAGGGGAGCCTCTCTCCTCCATACCGCAGCCGGGGGGACAGGGCACAGTCTCTGGTGAGACTGTGGTACGGCCGAGGGGCCGCGGGCTGGTCTACGGCAAGAGTGGTGCGGACCTCACCAGAGACACAGAGGAGGCGAAGGGGGGGGGGGGACCTAGTCCTAGCATACCAGTGGCGGTCACGTGGGGGCCCCCGACACGCAGCTGTGAAGGCCCCTGCCAGACACCCATTGGTGGGGTGTGACGTGCGTAAGCATGGGCCCCCGAGCTCAGAGCTACACACAGGCTGCTCAAACGCCCGCCCAGAGATACACACACACACACACACACACACACACACACTTAATATCTCACACACACAAATTAGAAAAGACAGGCCGTATGAAATGCTTCACCCCTGTCTGACACCCATCTTGGTGATCACTAGACAAACACCATGGAGGTGGCGTGGACGTTGCCACCTGCTTGAATAAACAAAGCCTACTAATCCGTTCCCATGTCGACGAGTCCAAGAGTCAACAATCACAACCTCATGCGGAAGCTCGGTTGACATGCATATGCAGGAGGGGTTGATAAGCCCCGCCCACTGAGCGATGGGAATGTCCTTCCTATGTGTGTGCATGATGCTACTACAGCAGTTTTCCAGACAGGGAATTCAAAAAAGGAAAACGATGTTAACCACCTGGTGAGAGCATGCAGCCAGGCCAACTGGGAGGGAAGAGCTCGACCTATAACCAGATCGATAAACATTACACACACACACACACACGCACGCACGCACGCACACACACACACATACACACACGCACACACACTCCCGCGAGCGCACATACCCAGGCGTGAGGTGAACCAGATTCACAGAATACACTGGACATGCTTCACCTTTTATGACTCTCTTCTTCTTTCCCTTCTTCATTTAATCCGAGCTCCCCCTGAGGTATCTGTCACTTTTTCCCTTTTTTTCCTCTCTCTCTCTTTCTCTCTCTTTTTCGCTCTCTCGCTCTCTCCCTCTCTTGTTCTCTCTCTCTCTTTCTCTCTCTCTCTTTTGCTCTCTCACTCTCTCCCTCTCTTGCTCTCTCTCTTTCTCTCTCCCTCTCTTGCTCTCTCTCTTTCTCTCTCCCTCTCTCTCCCTCACTCTCGCTCTCTCTCCCTCATTGCACATTCTGTTCCTTTCCTGTCTGAATGTTTTTCAACATTTCCCTTTCCTTCACTGTCAACCCTTTCCCTTTTTCCCAAGCCTTCCTTCTCCAAACTCTCCCTCCTATAGTCGCCCTTCAGTAGCAACTAAAACAGCAGCAGACTGGTGGTCACATGAAACATAAGAACAATAACACTAATATGCATGTTTACCTCTAGAACATTCTGCTGTTTTTAGCATCCGTGTCCGCACTTCTGTCATCCTAATCCTAACGGACAATCACAAGCTCCCAGTAAAGCTAGCTGCATGTGAGCATGGCTCACAATGGCTAATGGATCTTATTGATTTCCGTCTGGGCTAAAAGCTAAAACAGCTATAATATTAACATTAATGTGAAGAATAAGAAAGCAATAGAGAATATTTTGAGGGGAAGTTTGTTCAAAAAATATTGACCTTACAAAATCATTGACCACATTTACAACGAGAATAATTAAACAGTATGCCAGATGTTTCGATTTTTTTCACTTATCTTTATTTCAGAAACATGCCAGGCAGAGTTCTTAAACAACCAATCCATGGTGCTTGGCAACGCTCACAATTAGATGGAGATGCTGCAATTGCACTAGCTTGTTTTACGACATGCAATTATACCAAAATTGAAAAATTCGATTTCCAGACTTTCCCCCCCCCGCCCCCCCAATTTCACCTCAAGCTCATGGGCAGTCCTCTGTACGCTAGGTCTGCCAGTGACTCCGTTGCAGTCTAGAATTAGAAACATTTCTACATCACTGACCACAGCCAGGCAGCTCACCACTGCAGATCGCTGTGGGACCTGCAGCTGACGTTGCGGCCACGCCGTTCCTACGTCTGAACCGTGAAAACAACCATGAAGCCATGAAAACAATGTGAACCGTTGAGAGCTTTCCACGGTCAGTCAAGGATCCGAAAGGAAGGCAATATCGGGGGGGGAGCTACGATTCAGACGGACACAGATTAGTCCGAGGAGCTATCGGAGTGACGGCTCCCAGTGAGTTTGTAAGTGTGGCCGTGTCAGCGATCGATGCTAACCCGCTTTTACAAGTAGGGACGAGACGGAGACGCATAACACAATCAGCTAAAGGCCACCGCGCGAGACTAGCGTTAAACTAGGACACTAGACACCTCTCGCATTGAAACCAAGCACTGCCACCACGCCAAGAAAAAACACAGACACACAACATTAATGAGGTACAAATGAGTCATGAAAATAAGAGCATAGAGAGGGGAGAAAAACACTCGGGGCCCGAAAATAGAGGGAATGAATAGAGACTGAGGGGGACAGATTGAGTGAGTGACAGGGATGGATTGAGCGAGAGAGAGAGAGTGAATGAGAGGGAATGACGAAGAAGGCAGCAAGACAAATTGGTCACTGCACAGCACAGGAAATACTGGAATGCTTAACATGTAAACATACTGAGTCAACTGGGATAATGAGAGCTAACACACACACACACACACACACACACACACACACACAAAAACAAAAAATGGATTTTCTTTACCACAACACAAAATGTATCTTCCCTGGAACCAGGTTAACTTTGGATATGTTATTGGACTAGTTGGACAACTTAAACATCCAATTTC
>NC_140283.1:16587079-16689579 GCF_964030765.1 Micromesistius poutassou
AATGTGAGACAAAGAATCAGGGAGAGCACAGCACAAATCCTATTTGGACCACCCACTCTCTGAACAAACACAAGGCCCCCACAGTCCCCAGTGATTCAAGCACACGTCCGGCTTTCAACCAAATCAATGGAGCACATTGGCTGGGATCTGAACCAAAACACTCACCCTGACTCACTGCAATTATCCCACCGGTATAACAAGCACGGCATTTGAACAACGGACAACAATTGACCCCTAACCCCAAATTGGGTACATTTGAGTTAACAGTCATATTACATAACAATGAAAGTGTATAAATATGTTGGATGTTTGCTTTATAAGTGTTGCCTTGGCATTTAGCCTGGTTGAGTGTGGAATTATAAATGAGGTTGCAGCATCTCAAACCAACCAATACCTTGGATTCCCCGACAGCATATTGAAATGCGAAGGTGTTTCTCATAAGGGCCTTCGATGCCTTGTTGAGTGGCCTACTTCTAAATTAAATTATTACTCGCCCAGTGAGCTGGCAGAAATCCGGCGCTCTTGTATCACCAGGGAGTAGTGATTCCCTCTATATGCGTATCTCTATCTATATGCACAGATCATAGTCCTAGAGTCTGTTGCAGTTCTACAGAGACAGCAGAACACAACCCTTTTTGTTGAACAGTGCATCATAGTGTAAATCAATCATTCTGCGTGTAGTGTGTGTATTTTTGTCGTTCTCCAAAGAAATCATTGTTTGATCTACCCACTTTTGCATCCATGCAAAGGTAAAAAAAGTACTTTATTCAAGTTTGTGTGTGTGTGTGCGTGCTTGTGTGTGTGAGAACCAAACGGCCCAAGGGCTTTACTTCATAAACTGACAGACACATATGTACATACATGTATACGCACTGTACAATTGACTATACAATGTGTATTCAACGATAAAACGGAAATTGATTCAGGTTTCACTCTCACTTTTTTTTTTTTACAGTGTTACCATAACAAAGCTGTTGGCTGCTGTAGCGCTGCAGACAATGACCTCAGCAGCGCAAACAAGTGTCTCCTGCCTCCTGTGTCCTGAGGGTAACCATGGGGTTGGCATTAGAAAACTGCACAAACTTGTGAGGAACTGGACAGACGGGTCGAGGCACCTTTTGATTCAAACTGGTGTTTGATGTGATTCCATTGTTGCCCCATATCGCTCTTTCTCTTTCTCTCTCTCCTATTTTATGTGTTTGCGCTCTTTCTCTTTTCTCTTTGGATTTTCCCCCATCTTGCCTTTGCTGTCACTCTCCGCTGATCTCAATCTCCCCCTCGCCTTTTTGAATTACCTCTTTCTGGGAGTAGTCCCTATTTTCTCTCGCTCTCTCTCTCGCTTGCTCTCTCTTTCTCTCTCTCTCTCTCTCTCTCTCTCTCTCTCTCTCTCTCTCTCTCTCTTTCTAGGCAGCAGTATTGATGAGGGCAGCAGCATCCCTCTGTCTGCAGGAAGATTGATAATCTCAGCTATACTCCTTGGCTTGTTGTACAAGCATATGCACACAAGCACATACATACATACATACACACACACACACACACACACACACACACACACACAAAATGCAAGCATATGCACACACACAAAGCATAAAAGAGCCCAAGAGGACACACATTCGACACACAGTGTGTGTCCAATGTCTCACTGTTCCCCCCTCAAGACAGATGGATAAAGAGAGAGAGAGAGAGAAAGAGAGAGAGAGAGAGCGAGAGAGCGAGAGCGAGAGAGCACATGTTTACACTGGCATGTGCGCCCTCAACTGATACAGGAAGGGGTTTGTGTTGTGTTCATTGCTTCACACACATGGATGTTTTGGAGGCATGAAAACACACTGTGCTGTGTGTGGGGGGAACAGTGAGACAAGTGTTTCCCTCGTCTCACCGCTGGTCATGTGCTGTGTGATGTTCCCTCTTCCTCTGCGCCATGTTGGAGGATTCCAGATACCATCTCAGCATCCCCACACATCCCCAGTCATCTTCTTATCTGGTTCACTGTTACGAATTGTGATATTGATTTTGCCATACATACATACTTACATACGTGTACTACAGTAGTACTACTACATGTACTAAATAAATATCACTTGACAAAGTCACAAAAGAGCATCCATTTCATGCTGTCTTTATTTACATATTCTGGCTTGGCTTGATTGTGTTCTAAACGCTTCTAGCCAGAATATAGTACAACGATGATTGGATAGGCTCAGCCTATCAGGTTTGGCCATAAAGATTCCCAGACAGCACTTATCAAGCTATATACGGATACCTATACCATTGTCACACATCCGTTCGAGCTAGACCTCGTGACCACGCCCCCGACCTGTTCTCGCCCACAATGGCTTCCCCAACTGACTTTGAAGGCCGCCATTGGATTTGAATGCATAAAGCCACAATTTGGCTTTGGTTATGGTCCCCGCTAACCAATAGGGGATTAACAAAGGCAGCGCTTAGGACCTGCTGAGTCACAGGGCCACAGGGCGCTACCATCTTTAATCAACAATGATTAGTGAAAACCAATTACAGGTTTTCAGGTGCCATGAGTATAGCTTTGTGTGAGCGCATTGCTTTCAGTGCCACGGTAGACCGAGGAAGCAATAACAGCTAGAAGGAAACAACTTAATCCATAGAAACGATTGTAGGACAAGGAGACTCTGTGTGCGTGTGTGCGAGTGTGCTGTATGTATGTATGTGTGTACGCTTGTGTATGTACTACTGCTAATGTAAAAAAGGGCCATATCAGTGCCTAATGAAATTCATATTAGGAAGAGGAAGTTTGTTTCCCCGCTGTCTGTCCATTATTCATATACACACACTGTACACACTGTTGAATGAGGAACTACTTAATTGAGGGATACTTCTGACGCATGTATATACTGGCACATTTGGCATACAAATGGGAATATATCAGCAGTCTTAGCAGAATATATTAAATGAATCGTGTACTTTCCGTTTAGGTCATACCAGTTGACAAGGAGGCCAAAGGAGAAAAGTGAAGCATACAATCTTCTTGTCCATGAGTGTTGAATAGTCAATAAAACAGTGACTTATTATTGATTATTCAATCAGGAAAGGAAAGTACCCCAGGTTAATACCATGCCATGTATATCCTTCTATGCTCCTACATACACTCACACACACATACACCCATGAGTAGCTAGATAGATTATAGCACTGTGTCTCATGCACTTGGAAAACATATGCATGCAACATTGTATCTGACAATCACCTTAACATGAATAACCACACATATTGAGACATTCTCGGTTTGCAATCGGTAATGGTTCATGGGAAGTAGCAAAGTGTTACAGTTAATTTAGGCTGTTATGTCAGTCCAGAGGCAGCGGACGACTGTCTCGGTCTGCCGTAAGCCGAATGCCAGACGTGTCTCTTAATTGATGCTTTCCGACTGGCGGTGACGTCGCGCCAATAACGCGGTGCCATGGAGCACCGGCTCTCTCCCATATACTCTCCAGGGCGATTCGCATGCACTTTACATAGCCACTGCGGCGTGCGCGCTAACACGCCACCGACCGCTATATCCGGAAGGGAAATTCATGCTGCCAACGCCGGTTTGTGTATCAAGCAAAAGGGGAGCGATCGCATGTATGCATGTATTAACCATATCACGTACATATTTTTTTTGTGCTACTTTAAATCGGCTACGTGGGAGATATTGCCAAATAACGTGGTTGTAACGGTCGATAGAATCGCTCTCCTAGCCCATTTGTGGATAAAGCTGTCATTACTGCAACGAGGCCAAGCTGTCACATCTGGCAAATCTTCTTTACGACCCCCCATCCAAGTTAAAGTCTCCTCCAATACTGGGTCACCACTCGAATTAAAATGTAGAGATAAACTTACGAATGCCAAAATGAGACGCACTGTTGATATAAGAGACCCCCCCCCCCCCCCCCCGTGTGTGTGTGTGTGTGTGTGTGTGTGTGTGTGTGTGTGTGTGTGTGTGTGTGTGTGTGTGTGTGTGTGTGTGTGTGTGTGTGTGTGTGTGAATATACGTGCATGTGTGTGTGTGTGTGTGTGTGTGTGTGTGTGTGTGTGTGTGTGTGTGTGTGTGTGTGTGTGTGTGTGTGTGTGTGTGTGTGTGTGTGTGTGTGTGTGTGTGAATATGCGTGTGTGTGTGTGTGTGTGTGTGTGTGTGTGTGTGTGTGTGTGTGTGTGTGTGTGTGTGCACGCGCGTGAGTGTGTGTGTGTGTGTGTGTGTGTGTGTGTGTGTGTGTGTGTGTGTGTGTGTGTGTGTGTGTGTGTGTGTGTGTGTGTGTGTGTGTGTGTGTGTTTTTTTCCCGTGTGTTTTTCGCCAAACATGAACCCATATCACACACTGCCAACGCATCGGCACCGATGCCAGTTCCCAGCGTCATATGGCCAGACCCGCTGTCACGAGCTGATGCACACACAACACAACAAAGCTCAAACACTTCATCTCGCCCACTCTATCAAGTGCAGCCCCCCCCCACCCCGCCACCCGCCCCACTTACCTCCGATGGTGAGCCGTTTTTTCTTTCTTCCCCTTTGGCCTTCGTTTTCTGGCTTGAATAGCCATCACTTTCGGGTTAGGATGACATGTATGGTGACAGTGATGATACACGTCCGGGTGCGGATGAGGATTAAGAGAGACAGGTCAGGGAGAAGCGTAACACATAGCACATATCAGTCAGACGGGATTTCCCGTGGGGTCCCAGCATCATTAACCAAACATCAAAATACAGCGTAACTACATTGCGAAAGTATCGCCATTTCCTTCCACATGCCTGTAACCAAAACGAGCAAATATGTTCGTGGGCTGAAAGATACGCACCTTTTCTGGAGCTCATGTTTCCTCCTCTTCCCTTCAGTCGGAGCGGGTAGCTCAGCGGAGGCAGCCGGGTTCTCTCTCTCTCTCTCTCTCTCTCTCTCTCTCTCTCTCTCTCTCTCTCTCTCTCTCTCTCTCTCTCTCTCTCTCTCTCTCTCTCTCTGTCCACTACTCTACTCAGCTAGTACTATATACGCACACACAGACAGAGACACAGACACACACGCACACGCACACTCCTGTAGTGTCTCTGCAAGGACGCGCACTCCCTCTATCGCCAGAAGAGAGAAAAACGTTCATTCATGGCATAACTTACGCCTCTTGAGTGGAGAAACTTGAAAGCCATTGTAGGCCTATGTATTGATTTTATTAATGTATATCGGGCACGACATGTTTGCATTCATGTGCAAAATTAAATCGTTACAAATAGCCACAAGCTACTTTTTTATGTGCGCAATTGTACGCAAGCTGATGCAATTAATTAGGCCTATCCTCCTTGTATTCAGCAACAACCTGCATCTCCAGTACAAAATGTTCACTCAATGAAACACTCTGTGTGGTCTTTAGACCTATGCTGTATTGCCATGACTTTTCAAAATAATTCTCAGAACTACCACGACCGACACTCCAAAATGCATAAATCAAAGAATGTAGGATATAGTTTACATATCTTCACTATGGTTTTCTTCAATCGGTTTCATTATCTGCGGTGAGACGGGTCGTCGATGCCAAAAGGCCCCGCTGGGATTCGAACCCAGGATCTCCTGTTTACTAGACAGGCGCTTTAACCATCTAAGCCACGGCGCCGGTAGGAGAGAGACCGGCAACAGTCCTAGTTGACCCATTAGCGAGGAGGTTACGGCTTTCAGAAGCGACTTTTTGCTCCAACGGCTGCATCGACAAAGCGCAAATCTATGTGCATCTATCATTTTATGAACCAATGTTTACACGCCGCTTCGTTTTTTTTTATTTTAAATATCATACAAAAGATACTTGGTAAGTATTTCATACAGGCTAGCATGGTCACAAACGTTGGCGAAACCCTGCTACACGGCGCCTCAATTTGATTGGCAGCCTTGTAGTGGGCGGGATTTAGGGCGGGATCTGATCTGTTTCCGGAATTAATCGTACACGTGCAAGGGAAATCTGGCTACGTTCACTGTGCGCACTGCTCTAAAATCCGCCACAAGTAGGTAGGTGGTACGCTATCAAATACAAACAGCCCATGCACATTTTATATGCACTTACGATTGACTACACTATTCTGTTTGCCCACTACTAGAGATATTATATTTAGCTCGTTAGCTTGGCCCGGTGCGTTGTTGACGCCACACGTTGTACTGCCTGAGACTGACCCTTTGACAACAGCGTTAATGTCTTTCTATATCCGTTAACCCTTGTTTTGTAGTTCCTGCATCTAATCAATCGCTGGAATTACAACGGTGGTTCTGTGTGGGGAGGAAGTATTTGCCTCCTTCTGAATCCGAGCCTGTGTTTTTCATTTCTATAACGGTAAGTGAATGCCAACAATATGGTAGTGTTTCAGCCTCACGGTATGCTGTCGCTACAACCATGAAACTTTTACCGTCGTTTATGTTAATAGGGTCACTGGTTTGTTAGGTGGGGTGACAATGGAAGAAACGGAACCCGCACTGGTCCCTGTCCAAGGGGGTGAAAAGCGCGTCTGTCCCGAGGAGGAGAAGGAGGAGGCTGTGCCTGCGAAGAAACCCAGGGTTAATGATAATAATGGAGGCAACTCCAAACATCCAGTCGAAGAGGAAGATGAGGAGGAGGAAATGCCCAAAGATGAGGAGGAGGATGGAGAGACCTTTGCGGACATGATGAAACATGGCCTGACAGAGTTGGATGTTGGCATTCTCAAGTTCATCAGCGAGCATAAGGGATTCTCTGGTATTCTGAAGGAGAGGTAAGATCTATCCAGCAGTTAAAAGTATTGTGTTAGGTTAAACCATTCAAATACCTAACCTAATCTTGCTTTTTGTGTTTAGATATTCAGACTTTGTTGTTCATGAGATCAACAGAGAAGGCAAGACTGTGCAGTTGGATGACCTTTCCATTCCTCCAGAGGAAGAGGTAAGTCACGTCTGAACTAACTAGTGCAGTGGCCATTCAAAATGTTCGGAACAGGACGATTGCCTGGTCTCTGGTCTTGCTCATCCAAACAACCTGCAACCTCTACCCTGCGCTTCCTTTGATCCTCAGCAATAAACTCACCATCTATGAGGTTTACATTCGGCTGAAAGGTTGTCGAGAAAATCGAAGATGTACTTACAGAGACTCCTTCCATTTTATTTAGATATCAAACTGGAACGCAAATCTATTGCACAACCAACACTTGTCATATTTATAGTAAATATACAACTCCAAATCACCACATACACTTCCATAATATATATGCATGTCGTTATTATATCTTTGTAGTGACTGTGCAGTATTTCATAAAGGTAAGTTGCAGTCATTCCCACACCGGTCCTTTAAGATGGACGTATTCCTCGACCACGTCTGGATTGAGCGATTAAGTGCAGGCCCAGATGAAACGATGCAGGATGCTCATATATACGTTGTGTTGCAGGAGGCCCCAGAGCCTGAGCCCGCACCAGAAGACCCGGATGTCCTGACCGAGGAGCAGAAGAAGGAGCTGGGGGAACTGCAGCTGTTTAAGAACAAAGAGGGCGACGTCTCCATAGAGGTGGGTGTGCATGGCAAGAAGGGCGCCCTATTCGCATAGGTCGATGCACCGTTGAGGTATTTTCTAACATACTGGTGGCCAGATTTCATGCAGTTCATCAAGATGATCAATTTTAGTTTTACATGAAACAATGTGATTTTCTTTTTGCACATTTTTTAATTTGGCTTTACTATTTTCTGGGGGAAGAGAATGAAAAGTCTGTGTCTCTCCTGCCATCGATAGGTCGTGGACGACACCAAAGAGAAGCGGACCCAGATCCACAAGGCTATCAAGACTCAGTTCCCCGGTCTGGAGACCAAGACTGAGGAGAGGGACACTCGCAAGTTCATCGTGGCCTACCACGCCGCTGGCAAGAAGGCCCTGGCAGGTAAATAGACGGGTCAGGAGCAGGGTCCATATGAATGGACATGGGTAGCATTCTATTTGGGGTCAGTTGTATGGGTGGGTATGTTGGCATTTCAGATGGCATGTATAGAGAATGAAGGGGAACATTGACGCAGATTTTTCATAGTTAAAGTTTTAACCATTTAAAAATGTTAAAGTAGAAGGATTTAGGGAGCAGTGGGGTATACCACTCGCTTAAGATGAACGTTAATTCATGGCCGGGCACAATTTACGCCTCTTGAGTGGAGAAACTTGCCTAATCCAAATGTATCAAACCATTGTTTGCTAATGTTATTTTAACCAAAATAATTTGAGGTTCTTAAGAGGCAGACAATTTACACAATTTACGCCTCTTGAGTGGAGAAACTTGCACGCCATTGTAGGCCTGTGTATTGTTTTTATTAATATACCACGTACCACATATCTAAGCATTCATGTGCAAAATCAAATCTTTACAAAAATCCACAAGCTACTTTTTATGTTAATTTTACCTAAACTGAAACAATTAATTGTGCCTATCCTTCTCGAATTCAGAAACAACCTGCATCTCTAGTACAAAATGTTCACTAAATGAAACACTTTGTATGGCTGTGTGGTGTGTTTAGGCCTATGCTGTATTGCCATGACTTTTCAAAACAATCTTCCGAAATACCACGACTAACACGCCTAAATGCCTTAATCGAAGAATGCATGATATAGTTTACATATCGGACTTCTTCGCTATGGTTTGTGTAAATCTGTGTCATTATCTGCGGTGAGACGGGTTGTCTATGCCAAAAGGCCCCGCTGGGATTCGAACCCAGGATCTCCTGTTTACTAGACAGGCGCTTTAACCATCTAAGCCACGGCGCCGGTAGGAGAGAGCACATGTTGGGATATTGCCAACCATACTCCTAGCTTTTGAATGCTTGCATCACTTTGAGATTTAGCTTCAAAGTTATATAATAATAATAATAATAATAATAATAATAATAAAAAATATGGGATTTTTATAGTGCTTTTCTACAATGGGAAAACCTTTGATTAAAATTTCCTGGCCTTTCCTGGTGTTTTGGTGCATGTTCTTGAACGTGTAGCTTGGCTTTCTCTGCCCTCGTGCATGTATTCACCACGGGCGCCTCTAGCACAAGACCATGCCATGCATGCAGAAGAGGACCATGTGTCTCATGACATACCTGCATGTTGCAATGACGTGGATAAAGCTTCTCATTGGAAGCCTCGATTTTGTGTCAAGCCAAGCGCTTACATATCTTGCAGTGGTTCAAATGTCCTCCGCCTTCTACTGTGCGATACCTTTGAGCTGCCAGACAGATGCGACACTGCTGTGCACTTGAAATGGAGTCGAAATGACTGTAAATCGACTCTTCGGTGGTATCCATGGTCTGTTACAAAACACAAATCGCCAAGTGTTTTAACATGGAAAGTAACCACCAGGAAACGCAGAATTAATCCTGCAGAGGATTTATTTAGTGACCTGGGTGAATGTGCTGCACCTCCATATGGCTTCATCACCCCACCCAAGTTGTGTATTCTGAAAACCAACACTGCCACGCCAGCCCTTGCACGCCCATCTCATTGTCGACGGCCTGTCCCCTCCGACACAGACAGAAATGTGTGAGCAGCTTTTACTTAGTAACGTGTTTCTGTCGTCCCCCTTGCTGTTCCCTGGCGGGGGGCAGAGGTCAGAGCAACAGCAGGTAAGAACTTGATGTCCACTCGGCACAAAGGAAGCAGTTTTCTTTTAAAATGATGACTTTCAAACGGCGGGTGAAAATCATATTGGGAGTGAGAATGGACATGGGTTTAAACGCTTTTCCTTAAAAGCGTGAGAGTGTGCTTGGGTACGCTGTACTGCTTTTTAACAACGGGGTTAGGAAGTGATTTTGTATCCATTATTGGGTCTATCCGGAACCGTACCAGCCCGATTCAACTACAGTCAAGTGGCGGTGTATTTGTGTCACTTCTAAAAGGGTCTGCGCTTTGACCGACGATAACCTGTTGTTTTGTCTCCATTAAAAGCACCGCGGAAACACTCCTGGCCCAGAAACCGTGGTAGTTTCTGCCACTTCGTCCTCTACAAGGAGAATAAGGACACTATGGATTCCATCAACGTTCTCTCCAAGTTCCTCAGGTGTGGACATTCCCCCCCTCCCCCCCTCCCCCCAATGCACTTCATTAACACAAGATCTGAAAAAGATAATGATTCCTTACAACTCACGTGGTTCTCCCAGCATTTAGGTAAAACAAGGTTTTATGGTCCTTCATGCTTGCCACCAGTTTGGCTTCTCCGTGACATGAGTTTCATACCACAGAGTGCCCGAAGGTGTTCTAAGAACATGGGCAATGGGGCTTATTTTAAAAAACCCTTATAGAGGAGATGGATAAACATCCATTACTCATTGTATTCTATTAAATAGCCGGAGCTGAACATTATCATTTTTGAGTTTCGTGGAGGTCCTTTACCCCTTTTAAAACAGTGCACACAGTTGATCAAGATCAGATTCCTAAGCATGCTTGTCTTTCCAGGCTCAGACCGAATGTCTTCTCCTACATGGGAACCAAGGACAAGCGGGCCATCACCGTACAGGAGATTGCGGTTCTCAAGTGAGTCTTTAGACCTATCCAGAACCAGGACGCTCCCTCCCTCTTTACACGTTATTGGTGGTGTGATAATTGTAATGATTTGACTTTACTTTCCACTGCACATGGTAACCATGCACCCCCCCCTCCCCACAGGATCACTGCAGAGCGACTGTCTCACCTCAACAAGTGCCTGAATAACTTCAAGCTGGGGAACTTCTGCTACAAGAACCATCCCCTGAAGCTGGGGGAGCTCCAGGGCAATCACTTCACCGTGGTCCTCAGGTCGGTGCACACAGGCGGGTGGTGTTGGGGCTGTAACCTTGACCAGGATGTTGGTGACCTCAAATAGATGGTTGATGTTATTGCTGCTACTACCTTCAATTTATGTTGAGCGTCATCAACCGCAATGGAGCGAGTACGGTCGTTGTCTGAGCGTCATATTTTATATATTAGGGATGTGCAGTGAATTTAGATGCTGGTTCTTAAGGAGCAGGTATTGGTTAGGATGCCTACAGGTAGGCACCCTAAAATCCAAAATAAATATTTTGGATGGACAGTAGGATAGTAGACTATCCCACCTCCATTGTATTGTTCTCCTTGTCCTCCTTGTCAACTGTGGTGTATCTGACTGTTCAGAACGGATGGAGTGTGAAACGTCCATGTTGTGTTGTGACGTCAGGAACATCTCAGGAAGCCAAGAGCAGGTGGAGCAGGCCCTGAAGTCCCTGAAGGAGACGGGCTTCATCAACTACTACGGCATGCAGCGCTTCGGCACCACCGCCGTACCCACCTACCAGGTTGGAAAGTAAGAGCTCCTGGTCGAACTGAAGCACGCCAGGGTTTTGTGCTACGCAGTCGATGGCACATTCTAGGGCCCAAAGTGTGTGGGTGTTGGTGTGTGTGTGTGTGCGTGTGTTGCTTTATTGTTGTGGCTAAATTGTTAATTGTGGACTTGTTATTCTCTTCAGGGCCATCCTGAGGAACGACTGGAGCGAGGTGGTGGACCTGATCCTGAAGCCACGACCCGGAGGTAACTGGGAAGGGAGGGAGCGAAGGGAGGGAAGAAAGGGGGGGAGGAAGCGATGTTCCTTCCTTCCTTCCTTCCTCGTGCAGTAAAAAGTGGTCCTTGACACTTCCCCCCCCCCCCCCCCTCCAGCGGAGAAGGGCTACCTGGTGCGCTGCCGGGAGGAGTGGGCCAAGTCCCAGGACCCGGAGGCGGCCCTGAAGAAGCTGCCGGTCAAGCGCTGCGTGGAGGGCCAGCTGCTGCGCGGCCTCTGCATGTACGGCAAGAAGAACATCATCACCGCCTTCGGACTGGTGGGTCTGCTTTCAGAATCTGAACCGCCCGGCAAAACGACTCGCAACGGCCTCTCGCAGCCGGCTCACCCCCTCCCTAGCACAGGCGGGTCTCTGTTCACTCGCTGACTGATGTGTTTTGAGAGATGTATTGTTCAACTGGTGGGAGCTTCACATCGCTGTTTCAGAGAGGCAATGCAAACTTGCACAAGCATATGACTGTTAAAACTATTTTCAACAGTTTGTTTTGCGCCCTTACCAATCAGATCTTTTCAGCTCTTTCCAGATGAAACGTTTTGCAGCGTTGTCCTCCTGCCTTCGCAGTAACCGATGTCTCTGTGTTTCTTCTCTCCAGATCCCGCGTAACAACCGTCTGATGTACATCCACAGCTACCAGAGCGTGGTGTGGAACACCATGGTGAGCCGCAGGATCGAGGCCTTTGGCCTGAAGGCGGTGGAGGGGGACCTGGTGCTGAAAGGAGGTAAGCACTGCCTGGGTCATCTTCCTCACCGTTGGCCTTAGTCGCCTAGCGGCCACCGGTTGGTAAAAACCTCAATGCAGACTCCTTTTTCAGCTTCCCCTCCTCCCCCAGCTAGCGTATAGACGAGGGCACAGAAGTGTACATTTATATTGTCTTTTGTTAAAGGTGTTAATTAAACACATCCTAAACCCTTGCTACTGCTTTTCTTGCGTCCATAGGCACAGCACACATATTATCTGCAGAGGAAGCGGAGGGCCTCTCCATCCATGACATCGTCATGCCTCTGCCTGGCTATGACGTCATCTACCCCTCCCACCATGGTAAGATCTCTGTAGATGCTCATGTTGCTATACTCGGGGCATATTGCTATAATCTGGAAATATATATTTTTGAAATATTTCAAATGCTTCCATCAGAACTCAACTTTTGTGTTGTCTGCACTTTAGTAAAAAAAATGAGTAGATGAAGAAGTGTTGGCAAACCATTGTTTGCTTAAATTTCAACAAAATGATATGAGCTTCTAAAATGGACGGCTATCAACAACATTGACCAGTTTTGATTAAAAAAAAAATTGAAACGTCAAACAAAATGAACGTTTCCAAGCAGCAAAGATTATCTTGCAAGCGTACAAAGGGCATGTTGTGAAAGACATGCACCCAAAGGGAAGTGAGTTGCTCAGGCCCTGGTTGTGTGACAGTGGGGAAAGGCTACAGGGAGATGCTGACGGCCGACGGCCTGGACATCGACACCATGAGGCACAAGGTGAAGGACTACTCGCTGGCCGGGGCCTACAGGCGCGTGGTCATTCGGCCCAGTGACGTCAGCTGGTCAGTAAGCCCCGCCCTCGCTCTGCCGATGCATTATTAAACACGCCCACTCTCTAGTCTCACAGGCTTCTACTGTTAAAGTCATAACAAAAGAAAATGAATGGAATTGCTAATCTTGTATTTCTGATTCATATCGCTACTCTGCACTCTCAAGGTCCAGTACCAAAACGTTTTTTGTGTGTAGCTACTCTGATTTTGGATGACTTTTACCCAGACTTAGCTTACTAACCCTAACCCTAAAAACATATGCTTAAATGATGATTGTAAATTGAGCAGACGCTTCAAAATCAACGAAATTCAGATACAGCTCATTTAGAAGATGGGGGGGTTTTGCATCTTTGCTGTTATGAGTTGACTGTGCCACAGCCGTGTTGGTAACACAGAACGCCCAACAGCAATAGACTCATGAAAACACAGTAGTACCTGATCATCATAGTAATATTAAACTAAGTAATACTAACCCATTCTCTTACACTTATCGTCCATACATATGCACCTGGGTCTCTCCTTGTTCCCTTATCATTTTATTTGTTTTTAACATTCCTACCCTCTTAGTTTTATATTGACAAAGCTGGGTCAGAAAGAGGCCCCTGCATTTTTTGGTATATCTGTGTGTTGGTTGGCTAGTCACGTCAGGCTGAAGTCTGTTCAGTTATATTCCACCGTACTGAGTGTATATAAAGTGTGGGTGTCGGTTCCTCCTCTCCAGGGAGGTGATCCAGTACGATGACCCCAGGGTCTCCCTGGTGCACACAGACGTGGAGAAGCTGGAGGACAAGCCGGGCCCAGTGTTCAACACTGGTAGGTCAACTGTGGCTTGTTGTGCGTAGCACCGAGCTACATCCAGGATAATTCAAGCCCTGGGGACCCATGGGTGTATGATAGGAGCGTGGGGGGGGGATCCTTTTTCTAGGGTTTTTACTGAAAAGTATAGGAACGCCTTTATTCATCTCCCCTGTTGCTGTACAGCTGTGATAGATGTTTCATTTGACCAACAAGATAACATTTAAGCGCATAAATAAATTCTGTCCCTAACCCTTTGACCACAGCTGAAACTCCTCTATTGATAGACATTATTCACTGCATACATTATTCATTCATTCACTATTTGGCCTAATGGTTTGTTTTTCTTTTTTGTTTCCCCCCCCCCCCCCCCCCCAACAGAGGGCAAGTACCGAGCTCTGCGCATGGAGTTCTCCCTCCCCCCCTCCACCTACGCTACCATGGCGATCCGGGAGGTGCTCAAGATGGACACCAGCATCAAGAACCAGACCCAGCTCAACACTACGTGGTTCAACTGACCTTCAGGATGAGAGGGACTGGACCGCTGTTAAAAGCTGTCCTGCAGCCGTGCACTGTGGCGACTTACTGATGTGAGTGTGTGTGTGTGTGTGTGTATATGTGTGTGTGTGTGTGAGGGTTCTAGGTGAATTTAAGTCCCCCCTTTTTTAAGCAACGTTCTGTGATTATATTCAACAAGAAGAATAAGCAGCAATTTATTATCCAACTCCTTTTTCTTTTTTATCCGGCAGTTTTTACTCTTAGCTTTCCAATTGTGTTTTTTATTTGGGCTACGTGCTCTTAGGCATTACTGGATTGACACGTGGTCCTTTTTTGAAAAAGGTTAAATTAATTCACATATAAATATGTCATACTGCACAGGATATCATGTGCGCTACTTGTATAGAAATCTTTTTATGATTGTAAATTGATTTGCCTGGATTGGAGAGATTATTAAATGTTGAATGAAGTATCAAGAGTGAGATTGACATTTTTTTATTCATGGTGATTGCCCTGACATATTTCTTCACAATTTGGTTAATTTCATACAATGTAAATGGTGGTTCATTAGTAGCACTACGACATAATGCTGGGTGAGCTCCCCCTAGTGGTTCTAGATGGTACTGTTGACTGGCCACATCCTGTGCACATAGGCTAACATGTCAACATCCTTACAGAAAGGAGGTAAAGAGGATTCATCCAACTCAATTGTCTATAGAGTTATATAGCTATACTTTACACCTAAAACATACTCCACACAGATGTGACTGAGTTGTAAATACAGGAGTAGTATTCCTCTCCTTCCTCTGTTCTCCAGTGTAAGGCAAGAGCTGAGTGGGTGGGATGATGCAATGCAAAACTATTCATCTATATTTGGTATGACGGGCAGCCCTACTACTGTCAGTAAACCATGCCATAAACTGTATAATACCAGTTGTAAAGCTGTAGCCAATTATGGCATTGCAGTTAATCACAGTGTACAAATATTAAGAGCGACTTTAAGAGGTGTAACAAAATTGCAAGCTCTATCATTTACAATCCTTGTAAAAGATATTGAGCGTTTTGCCAGTCGCTCTCTTGATAAAGTCCTCCAACTGCTGGACGGACGTCTCCTGGACCTCATTATCGAGCCGTCCGTTGCGCCCCAGAGAGGCGAACGTGGGGAACCTGGAGAACTCGGGGTACGGCGCGCTGCAGTCGTAGTCGTCGCAGCAGTACGCCGACCACACGTAGTCGGGCACGGTCACGCGGTCCCCGTCGAAGTGACGGATGACCCTCCCGGAGGTCAGCGCCCCGGTGACAACGTAGGCCGTGCCCAGGCAGTAGTTGTTGAGCCGCCGGCGTGTGACCTTCTCCTGCGCCGCCCACGGACCCACGCTGAACTCTTTGACCAGCGGGACCACGTTGGTCAGGGTGTAGGTCGCCGCCTGGTCCTCGAATTCGCTCTGGTGCTGGTCTGGGTTCAGCTGGCCGCGCACGATGTCCACGGTGTCCCGGTAGTCTTCCAGCACCGCCTGGGCGGCGTCGTCGGCGCTGAGACGGAGGTCCCTCTGAGGGAACGGCTGCATGTCCCGGGAACCCACGGCGATGGAGAGCTGAGGGGGGGACGCCGTTACATTTGGGACAGTTGACCTGTAGTCAAGCTCTTGGTTTACGGATGCCGTAACGACATCCTGATAAAGTCCATGGTTGTAAAGTAATTGTGTCGGTCGAGGCCGTTTTAGAATGAGATTAGTCATAATGGGCAACAAGTTCACTGAATGATAAAACCGTTTCACAAAGGTACACAAAAAGAATCAGTATTATTATATAACTATATCAACAGATACATAATGTATATTTACATTCAATGGTTGAAGTGTTTTTTTTGTTTGTTTTTTTGAGAAGCAAACTACTAAAAGAAAAAGAGATCTCCAATACACCACCTGTGGCTCATACATCCAAGGAACGTCGACCATCCTGGAGCCGTCGGTGCGCTTGAAGGTGTAGGCAGAGTAGACGGGGATCCGGTGGAGTGTGTCGTACAGCGTCACGAAGCGGGCCATTCCATGGTAGTACTGGCAGATCAGCTCCAGCGGCGGGCCCTGGAGGCCCTCTGGCAGCGTGCTCATGTACAGAAACTTCCGGCAGGCAGGGACTAGCTTTTCCTGAAGGTCCGCTTGTGTCATCGCCACCCAGACGAGAAGAACGATGAGCGTTTGAGCCACAGAGGGCTTTTCCATAACGGTTAATTTTGTACCCCCGACGGTATTAAGAGTTCAACAGTATCTCTCGACGGTTTCTTTCTGAGGAACTTGAGCCATGCAACGGGCAGCATCTCTGTATGTATGCAAATTCTTATCTTATTCCGTTTCATTGTTCATGGCTGTAACTGCCACCAACTGTGTGGTGGATAGCCATAGAAAGAAACAGGTGAGTTCATATTTCTTTAAGCGCGGCAACATGAGCAACAAAGAACTCTTTGTCATTCCTCATCCATTAGGCCTGCTTCAGATATCTAGACTAAAACTCTTGTGGGCTTACAGCTGAGAGATATAGGAACCACATTGCAATAGAAGGCATTGAACCGATTATTTACCTCCGGACAGAAATATAACCACACAACAAAAAATACATCATAAGCTTCTTATAAATAGATGAACACGGTTCTGTATGCAAGAGAGAATTACACATACATGGAATATTGCACACAGTGTTTGTATGCATGTTCAAAAGTCTATACATTTGAGCCATTTATTTCATGTGGAACACATCAGTACACACATTTGTTTGTGACTATGTACATTATAAGGGGCTGGCCATAAAACCCTAATTCTATTGTGAAACCAGATGACCCAATTTAGGCTCCTGTTTAACTGCACCCCCTCCTAGAGGGTTTCCCATGGCAACCCGGTTATACTTTTCCCTTCTTTCAGACTCCGGTATTGACTTAGCCTTTCACTCTTGTTTGTGTTTACCACCAATCTCCAGTGTCAGGGAAGACCGTGGAATGTTTTAGAACAACATCTGTTCCAATAACGTCAGGTTCATCGTGGGGTAACCCCCTGTCTCGCTGGAAACCATCCACTTCCTGTTGACAAACAGGGCTCGCTCGTCAGCTCGTACCAATGACCTCCCAAAGTGACCGCCATACAAAGAACTGTCTTCCTGTGTGTGAATCTATCCATCTGTCCATCGGCATGTCTATGAAGGATATTAAGTGGCTTCATGGGTCTTATACAGGCCAAGATTACATGATATGAACTTAATAGTGTGTTTTATGTCATTGTATATTCCAGTGACTGAATCTGTTGGCAGGTCATGTGACAAAAGCAAGCAATATATCTTGAGGGAGCACAAATTTATAATGATAGTCTTGTGTCTGAGCTGAATACCCCTGTCTGTCGAGTAAGTATCCGTTTGTTGTGATGTGGATACATAGGGATCAGATTACAGTCAGTTCAACTCAAGTTGGCTGAAATCTTTGAAGTTTTGTCTTTCAGCTTGCCAGATTTACATACTGTATGCATCACCCATTTTCTTTTTTCTTTTTTTAAGGGCGTTTCTGTCTGTGAATTACAAAGATGCCCTCTTATGTTTGCCGTGTGTGTGTGCTTGTGTGTGTGTTTGTGTGTGCAAGACAAGGAGCACAAAAACATAGTTTGAGAAGGCCTGTTTAGGTCCCATTTGTTTTAGTGTGGGGTTAACAGTTTTTTGTGACCACTTTTGTGTATATGTTCTACAAGGAATATGAATAGAAGAAAGAAGTGTCTGTGTGTGTGTGTGTGTGTGTGTGTGTGTGTGTGTGTGTGTGTGTGTGTCGGGGGGGGGGGGGTTGTCTGTCTCGGGAGGTGAGTGTTTGTGTTTGGGGGGGGGGAGGGGCAGCATATGCAGATCTAGTAAGTTCTGTAGGGGTGGTCCTTGCATGGGAACAAGAGACAGAGGAGATTGTGTGTGTGTGTGTGTGTGTGTGTGTGTGTGTGTGTGTGTGTGTGTGTGTGTGTGTGTGTGTGTGTGTGTGTGTGTGTGTGTGTGTGTGTGTGTGTGTGTGTGTGTGTGTGTGTGTGTGAGAGAGATAGGGAAAGAGGGAGGGAAAGTTGCACTGCTATATATTGGGACTTGGGTTACAGTCACGCCCTCAGTAGTGAAAAGGAAGATGACGCAGAGGCTACACAGAACACTGACGAGGTAGGTGTCATATCAACATCTTCAATTCCTTCATAATTGTGGCTCATATATTTTCAGGTGATGAATAGGACCGACATTTAAGTGCTAAATTGTGGAATGGGAAGTGAAATTAGTTTTAAAAGGTTGTATCTTGTACGTATCTATACATGTGCATGCATGTGTGTTTACACTATGTATCATGGGATGGGATGACGTGTTTCTGAGGAAGATGTAACAGTCATTTCATCTGGTTATTTCTTTCTGTTCCCAGATTGTTGTAATTGGTGATAAAATGAAGACAAAAAAATGAAGAAAGAAATTGAATAGAAAGGAGAACGTTTCTTTGTATCTCAGAAGACATATTTTTAACACAGCCAAGATACAAGATAATCTTCATTCTGGGATCATCGGTTTTGGCATCTTAACTCCAACATTTTCCATGGCAAACCTTCTGCGATAGAAGGCGGACCTACCGATGGAGACCAATACGTCCGACCCAGGGTATCCCCCCTTCTCCTCCTCCCCCTCCCCTCCAGCCCTCCACCAGTGTGACTACACCGACTGGTCCCCGTCCTACTCCATCATCCCCTCCGTCTACCTGCTGGCCTTCCTGGTGGGTTGCCTGGGCAACGGCCTGGTGCTCTGGGCCTACCTGAACCGGGCTGAGGGAAGGAAGGCCGGGAAGACCTCCAAAACCACCAGCGCCGCGACCGCCGCCATCAGCAGAGCGTTCCTCCGCAAAATCCTCAGGACCAGTCGCTACGACGTCCGCTCCGGTGGAGACCCCCGTTTGAGCGGGACCCCCAGCCGCTACACAGCCACGCCCGACGGCGGCGGCGGCGACAGTGCCCCGCCTTGTTCCCCCTGTGCGTCCTCCGTTCCATCCCCTCCGCGGCCCCCTCGTTCGCTCACCGACTCCCTGATCGCTAGCCTAGCCTTGGCCGACCTGTGCTTCCTGGTCACTCTGCCCCTGTGGGCGGCGTACACGGCGCTGGGCTACCACTGGCCCTTCGGACAGCCCCTCTGCCAGGTCAGCAGCTTCCTGACGGCGCTCAACATGTACGCCAGCGTGTTCAGCCTCAGCATGCTGAGCGTGGAGCGCTACTGGGTGCTTGTAGGGCGGCGGCACTCCGGCCACCACCACCACGCCCCGAGCGGCTGCCCCGGCGGCCGGGCGCGCTGGGTGGTGGGGGGGGTGTGGGCGCTCGCCGGGGTCCTGGCGCTGCCCGGTTTCCTGCTGCGCTCCGTCAAAGAGGTGGAGCTGGGGGAGGCGGACGCCTACGACTACGACTGGACGCCGGAGCCCACGGAGCCGGCGGCGGCGGCGGCGGCGTATCCCAGAGACGTGCTGCTCTCCTGCCAGATGGACTACTCCATGCTGATCGGAGACGACCTGCCGGACCCAGAGCGGGAGCGGGCCAAGCTGTGGTGGTCGGCAGCCCTGAGTCTGAAGTCCACCCTGATCGGCTTCCTCCTGCCCCTCGTCATCCTGCTGGTGTGCTACTGCTCGCTGGCCCACCTCCTGAGCCGCCACTTCGGCCGCGGGCCCCGGCCCGACCGCAGGCGCCAGCAGCGGCTCCTGCGGGTCATCGTGAGCCTGGTGCTGGCCTTCTTCCTGTGCTGGTTGCCCCTGCACATCAACAAGACGGCGGACATGCTGCTGGAGCTGGGGCTGGTCCCCTACTCCTGCTCCCTGGACCAGGCCCTGCTGGCCGCCCAGCCCTACGTCACCTGCCTGGCCTACCTCAACAGCTGCCTCAACCCGCTGCTGTACGCCGCGTGCGACTCCTCCTTCAGGAGGAGGTGCAGGGAGGCTCTGCTCCTCCAGTGCCCGACGCGGAGGACCAGGAAGAGGAGGAGGAGTCGGAGGAGGTCAAAGGCGAGCGAGGGAGCGCCGGCAGAGGGTGGAGGAGGAGGAGGAGATGGGGAGGGGGACGATGAAAAGAGCTCTGCTTTTCCCACGAGAACCCAGGAGGAGACGGCGGATGGCAGCGAGGGGGGGGAGGAGGGGGGAGGAGGAGGAGGAGGAGGAGGAGGGGAGGGAGGCGAAGTGGATGGATGTCGCGATGCAGGCCAAGATGCCGTCGTAGAGTTCACATTTCAACCCTGACTCAGACATTCCTGTTGCTGTCCCAGTAACTTAATGTGTCCCTTGATGGGTTCAGTCGGAATGTACTGGAACCAAGTACTACAGAAGTTCAAAAGAAAGATGACACCGAAAATACACTAAAACTTACCCGGAATTTCATTTGTCTGGGAAATATGTTTTTAAGCCGATGATAGATTAATGATCCATGTCATAGTCCTTTTAGTTGGACTGAGTACTGACCTGGATCAACTGCTAAATTTCAGTCTGAGACTGTATATGGAAATATTAAGCCCTTCATTTCATGTGATCTGTTGTTTTGTAAATGTGTTTTGTTTTTTGCTGTGTTTGTGTTTAATAAAAAGCTTTTTAAAGATACTATGAAACTATGAAATGTCTATTCATTGGCAAACGTGTAATATTTTAAATGTCGCAAGAAAGCTGGGAGATTTCCCCAGTTGCAACTCGGACGGCTGGTGTCCGAGGCATCTGGAACACACCATATGAGCCAAAATAATGTCGTTCCACACCCCGCCAACCTCCACCACACTAGAACAGTGTGAAACAGGAGCGCCAGAGCATTTTTTTTTCACCAAAACCGACTCACCGGGCATTCATTGCTACTAGTTGTATCATTAACAGCGTATATTTTCACTAAGGGGCTAAGATTAAATGATGCAAATGAAATATCTATCTATTCAGCTTTTTTCTATTCATTAAACTTTGAAACCAATGAGCCTCTGATACTTTAACTGCTTAAGACGTCGTAACCATAGGCGTCTATTACGCTGGGGTCGAGTACCCACCAGTTTTCGTCAGGATTCACTTTGTACCCACCACTTAAAAAGACAAAAAAACTTGAGTTTAAATATTATGGATTATTACACGGCTCTTCTCAGTGCTGTGGAACACTCCATTCACTTGCATGGGCCTTCCCGACTTCCGGCGGTGAATTATTTTTTGATAATTGACCATTGCTAAGCACATAATGACCGCGCTGTCAAGGAAAGCAAGCCACCTCCGCTTCGCATCAGTGTCCGCTTCGCCCTGTCGGGGCTTATTTTCCCGATAATGACCGGCGTTCTATACATTATCCCTTAGCCTACTTATTTTTGTATGAGCTGCCAGCCTGGCTTGGACAATGAATGAGGTATCAATACCGATACTCTTTGGCTGGGATGCAATAACGAGGCATCAGACAATGAAGTCATTTTAGCCTGAATACATAGGTAAAAATCACCAGAGCAGGTTGGTAGTACCATGGACATACAGAGCGATAACCTGTTGAACTAAATGAATGCAGACCACTGCCACATAAATAAAGGTAAGACGCAATATTTATTGCTTAAGATTTGCTGGTGCAGTGGGGAGGTCTTTTGTGTTTTTTGCCCTCAAGTGGCCGGCTGTTTTAACTCTTGCAATTGATGTTAGCCATAGCCACCAAGTAGCCTAACTTATCCACGGTTTGCGTTCGTACAGTGTTGGGTATCCCTGACCCTAGGCTCAGAGATCAAGGTCATCAACACATGTTCACTAGCCCTCCCAAGAAGTTCACACCGCTCCGTTTAAAAGAGAACAAGCTCAATTTATAATTATTATTTGAATAATTACTATTATTAGTATTTCGATATGAAATGCAATCTATATTTTTTTTTTGGGGGGGGGGGGAAATGTACTGATTCCTTTGATTAAATAAATACAATCAATTCGTTTTTTTTATTTGTTTGTCCATGCATTGTGTAACAGGCAATAAATGTCTTCTTTATGAATTGGGTGTGACTGTACGGATATTTGATGTATGACTATAATGTCATCGCCTTGTTTTTGTTTGTATAAAATATGTACAGATATAGATTTAATACATGTAAATGTTTGACTAATATATTGGAACACTGTTCAAATATACAATATAAGAATATTAAAGTAACAATATAATGTATTCTTTTATTAATGTCATTTGAAACATTTAGTGTCATTTGGATTTCTGTACGTTTTGATAAGTTCATCACTTTGACAATAAATATCTGAGCTGATTGATTTTATTATTTTTTATGCCGTTATAGCATTTCTATTTTGTGAATAAACAAACGCAACTATAAAGACTTTCATAGTTGCATAATTTGCCCAAATGTTGTAATTTGCATATTTAAGTTAAGTAAGTTGTGTTCTATTTTTTATGTTCTATAATAGTAATTGTATCAATACAGTTATAGTTAATTAGTTATGTTACACATTAGGCATTTTTTTTTATTATTATTTTTATTATTTTCATCAAAAGGAAATACACCATCATACGGTGTAATTTCATACTTCAATCAGCATACAATTCCTGGTAGTAACAGTATTCCTCTACTCCATATGGTTTTAAACCACACTCACACATCCACATAATATATACCATTTATTCCCACTCATCCACATATCGTTCACCTTTTAAACACACAAACCCAAACACACACCCACAGTTTGTAACCCAAACCCACCCACCCACTCCCACCCCCGCTCAACACACACACACACACACACACACACACACATATATCTATGGCGGCGCACACCTGCATGTAGTTCCGCTGATTATTCGCTGATTATTTCGCGGGTCTCGGTGCGTCTCCATTGAGCCTCACTGTGCTGCTGCTGCTCCGTCAGCTGTTGGCTCCACCACATCAAACAGGTTAGATTGAAGAAGACGCTGAGCCGTCTCCATTACACGGTTAATATTGACGTTATTTTAGTAGTTTAACCGAAACATGGTTAGAAACGTCCGGTTGAAGTTATAAAAGTAACTAATGATCCGTCTGGTCCTTTTGTTTTCCAGCTTGACCGTCGGGTTAATTAACGAACACTTTTTGAAGTAAAACGGCCCGCTACATCCGGACCTGCTGTGAGTAGGACACTTATTTATAATTTATCTTAATTGTTTTTTACTCTAGGCCTACTTGATAAGTTGAATAATAGTAGTTCTGGATGTATGTCGTCGTAAGCAGTTTTTAATTGAGTTAATTGATATTTTTCGCCGGGTGACGCGGCTGCAGATATTTATCAATGACTCCATGACGGAGTTGGCGGCGGAAGACGTAGGGGGGCGGGGCCATGACGTCACACAATGACTCCGCACTCGGTTACCGTCGTAGTTAGATGGGAAAAATAACTTATTTTAATAACTTATTTGGATTTATTGGATTAATCACTAATTAAAACACACACCCACACACACAAGCCGTAAAACGAATCTCGTTGCTCTCCTTCACAGCTCAAGAAGAAGAAACAGATTCTGTGAGTATCACGATCGAACCACGAAGAAGAAGAAACTGCGAACTGTAAGTCACAACATTTTCTTTTAATGCTGTGGGCTGACAGCGTTTAGTTTGAACCGGTTCTCAGGCCCTGCCCTACGTAGGCCCTGCCCCGCCCCACGTAGGCCCTGCCCCGCCCCACGTAGGCCCTGCCCCGCCCCACGTAGGCCCTGCCCCGCCCCACGTAGGCCCTGCCCCGCGACACGTAGGCCCTGCCCCGTGCCACGTAGGCCCTGGTCTCTCTCTCTCTCTCTCTCTCTCTCTCTCGCCCCCCCCCCCCCGGTTCTCATGCCTCTCATTCGTCCCTAGAAGATACTTTATCCGTCCACTTTCCTACTAAATTCCTCATCATTGCATCACATCCCATGTGTGTTGTCCTACTGATAAGGGTGTGTGACTGACTGACCAGAGATGCATGCGAGGGTTCTGCGCTGTTTGAGGCCTTCAGTTGTGTAGACGTTCCCCCTCAGGGGAACCTAGTGTTTAAGAGGCCGTCGCCACGTCAGTTACATGAACTGGAACGTCCTTCAGGATGGAGACAGGGACTCCTCAAGGAGACACACCAGGGGGCGAGATGTGAGGGCTGTCCCTCTCAGCAACTAGAACCCAACCTGGTTCCTGCACCTGAGAACCACGGAGCACGTTCCAACGTTTCCCTCCGTACGCTTTGAAGCCCTAGCCCCCCCACCACTGGTCTCTCCATCAAACCCTCCACTGGTCTCTCCTCTCTCAAAGACCTACAAACCCAGCGCTGGTCTCTCCGTCAAACCCACCACTGGTCTCTCCTCTCTCAAAGACCTACAAACCCACCACTGGTTTCTCTTCTCTCAAAGACCTACAAACCCACCACTGGTCTCTCCATCAAACCCTCCACTGGTCTTTCCTCTCTCAAAGACCTACAAACCAAGCGCTGGTCTCTCCATCAAACCCTCCACTGGTCTCTCCTCTCTCAAAGACCTACAAACCCAGCGCTGGTCTCTCCGTCAAACCCACCACTGGTCTCTCCGCTCTCAAGTACCTACAAACCCACCACTGGTCTCTTCTTAAAGACCTACAAACCCACCACTGGTTTCTCTTCTCTCAAAGACCTACAAACCCACCACTGGTTTCTCTTCTCTCAAAGACCTACAAACCCACCACTGGTTTCTCTTCTCTCAAAGACCTACAAACCCACCACTGGTCTCTCCGTCAAACACCTACAAACCCACCACTGGTTTCTCCTCTCAAAGACCTACAAACCCTCCACTGGTTTCTCCTCTCAAAGACCTACAAACCCTCCACTGGTCTCTCGTCTCTGCGGGGCGATGGCCTCCGTCGCCCCCAGTCGATCGAAAGGGAGTCGGGTTCAGATTCCCAAATCTGGAGAGGCGGAGATAGGCGCCGCGAGGCGTCCAGTGCGGTAACGCAAATGACCCCGGAGAAGCTGGAGGGAGTCCCGGGAAGACTTCTCTTTTCTTTGTGAAGGGCAGGGCGCAAAGACCTACAAACCCAGCACTGGTCTCTCCGTCAATCCCGCCACTGGTCTCGTCTCAAAGACCTACAAACCCAGCGCTGGTCTCTCTGTCAAAACCTCCGCTGGTCTCTCCTCTCTCAAGGACCTAAAAACCCACCACTGGTCTCTCAAAGACCTACAAAACCTCCACTGGTCTCTCCGTCTAACCCAGCACTGGTCTCTCCGTCAAACCCTCCACTGGTCTCTCAAAGACCTACAAACCCAGCGCTGGTCTCTCCGTCAAACCCTCCACTGGTCTCGTCTCTCAAAGACCTACAAAGCCACCGCTGGTCTCTGTCAAAACCTCCACTGGTCTCTCCTCTCTCAAAGACCTACAAACCCTCCACTGGTCTCTCCTCTCTCAAAGACCTAGAAAACCCTCCACTGGTCTCTCCTCTCGTTTGGCTTTGTATTCCTTTGAGTATTGTCATTTGTGTAAATACAATCTAATAACTGAAAATAAAGAGGTGTGATCTTTAACCTGGTACTGGTCAATCTTTGCATGGCATGGGGCACTACTTCATGTGAGGGGCAATATTTAACCTGGCATGGGGCACTAAGTGTGAGCAGGGCAATTGTTGACTTTGCACGGGGCATTAAGTGTGAGAGGGGTGATCTTTAACCTTGCATGTGGCACTAAGTGTGAGAGGGGCAATCTTTAACCTGGTACTGGGCACCACATGTGTGAGGGGAAATTTCTCTACTTCTACTTGGCTTGTATTACCTGAACATTTTTAATTTTCAGCTATAGGAGGATGCTACTCTTCCTGAAATACCCTTGAGTGTCATTTGGTCGGATGTTTCTGATGACTCAAGTCTGTGGCCTAAATCAAAGAGGATAACAAAGTGGGTGTTCAATACAGCAAGAGCCTGGAGCGATCTAGCATCTGGATCTCAATTCGACCTTCTACACACTGGACAGGATGACTTGAGTGTCATGCAGCTTGGACTGTAGTGTGACTGAATCATGCAAACAATGGGAAGCGACAATGGCTACTTGGTACAATGGATGATGGACTAACGGCATTCCGAATGGACAGAATCGGATGAGAAACCAACCAACTAACTGAAGATGGAAGATGAAACATTCTGCAACGTGGCTTCCCTACCTAACCTCAACATGATGGACTGCTGGCAAGCCCTCTGGATCTCCTGTACTCCTGCCCTGAGATCCAAGTATTTCTCGGGCTGAATCGGAAACCATCTTGGAAACATCCCAACTAGCGTCCCTGTCGAGCTGCAGTTGTGCTCTTCTTCAGAAGAGGTGAAGAAAGCCTCACTGGGGCTTCAAGGTCTATGAAGAGGAACGTTGAAATGTGCGCCATGATTCTCTCCTGTAAGAGCTGTTGTATTCTAGTCGCCGAGAGGGGGAGCCTCACAGCCTACCCTTTGGCGTTTCTCCTTGGGGAGTCCCTGTCACGGTCTTGACGGACGTTCCAGGTCATGTAACTGATGTCACGACAGCCTTTTGAAAACTTGGTTTCTCCTGAGGGGGAACCTCTACAGAACTGTAGGCGTCAGATGGCACAGTATCCCAGCATGCATCTCTGGTCACTCAGATCACACCCTGATCAGTAAGGCAACACTCATGCGATGTGCATGCGATGTTTTAGAGAGTAGTAAGGAAGTAGACAAAAGGCATGAGAACAGTTTGTTATTTTGTACTGTTGTCAGCCTTGTTTATGGGTGGGAATTATTTGCTAAATGGGGGGGATATGAAATGTATAGTCAATTATTTGTACATGAACCAACAGCAACAAACTACTAGATCTGCTCAAGGTAAGTCTGTTGGCTGTATTTTGCAACAAGACGACCAAAGCACCCCAAGATCTCCATCGTCGTTCCAGCTCAAGGTAAGGGGCTCCTGCGGGGGGGTTGGTAGTTAGATTCGAGACCGCGATGTGCACGGGTCTATAAAGATGCTGTCTGACTTCACAGGATCTCCTGGACCAGGGTGAACCAGAGGCTGAGGACCAGCAGGTGACCAGATCCCACTGGACCAGGTATGGGTCACCAGGGTTTATTATTATTATTATGTGTCTAGTGCTTTTCTCACACTTAATTATAATGTAGGGTATCCAGATCCCCCTGGACAAGGAATGGGGCACCAGGCTGAACCAGAGGGTATCCAGATCCCCCTGGACCAGGAATGGGGTACCAGGCTGGACCAGAGGGTATCCAGATCCCCCTGGACCAGGAATGGGGTACCAGGCTGGACCAGAGGGTATCCAGATCCCCCTGGACCAGGAATGGGGCACCAGGCTGGACCAGAGGGTATCCAGATCCCCCTGGACCAGGAATGGGGCACCAGGCTGGACCGGAGGCTGTGGACCGGAGGGTAACCATAACCAAACACTTGACACCTGGAGGTTCTTTTTAATTATTTCAAACGATCGTAGAGGGTCTTCATTAGTTTTTCCTTCAGATTTTTCATTCTGTGAATTTTAGCCAAAGCTGTGATTTGAAGTAATTAAGGTCACATCAGCTGCTACTACTATAGTTTATCCAGCGTACATCAAGGTGGACACTAAAACGTAACAGCTGGTCACACTCACACTTGGTAACGTAACATCACCCTTTTAATGTGTGTTTGTATTGTGAACAGATTAAGCTGACAACCCACCAGGAGCGAGACGAGGACTACGATGGGACTGCTCAAGTCTTTGGAAGGTTAATACCAACAGGTTTTTTTTTTTACATCGTTTCACCACCAACGCTATGCTGTTAAATTCACAGAATGTTTTACTATATTCCTGAATTACAAATTCCCAAGTGTGTGCATGTTTCATGTTGAAGTTAAAAATTGATTGAAAATTGAATTATTTAAACAAGGTGTCCAAAGAATAATAAACTACTACCACTGTTTCTAGTGTAGAATTCTCAAAACAAAAGTATTTTCTTCAACACAAATTATATAAACTAAAAAAATTATGGAGGAGGAGCCACCTATCTGGAGGGAGACCCGGAATCTGGTTAGCCGCCTAGCTGGACATCGTCAGCCTCCTAGCATAATGGATATCGTTAGCTTCATAGCATAATGGGTATTGTTAGCCTCATAGCATAATGGGTATTGTTAGCCTCATAGCATAATCAACATCGCTAGCCTCATAGAGTTATCTATATCATTAGCCTCATAGTATAATTGATATTGTAGCATAATTGACATTGGTAGCCCCATAGTGTAATCAACATGGTAGCCTCATAGTGTAATCAACATTGGTAGCCTCATTGACATTGTTGGCCTATGGCTAGCAACATAGATTATGCTATGAGGCTAACGATTTGTGTTTTTCCTCTTGCAACATTTCAGTGACCCACTGACGGCGCCTCGTCGGAGCTGGACGGTGGAGACTTCAGATGCAACTTCTACCTCGCAGGACGTGACTTAAGTCACGGGTTGTCAAGGGTTCCTTGTTTCTCAAGGGTTCCTTCGCGGTTCCTCATGGTTCAGTGTTAGGGACAGAGTTAGGGTCAGATGGTCTCACGATGAACCGTTGTTTTTTTTTAATCACATCCCAGAATTGTTTCACTGTGTGCACAGATGTTGAAATGTATACTGATGTTTTATGATATAAAATCATTTAAAATGACCTGGTTGTGTGGCTTGTTGTATGGTAATTTTTATTATACACATGCATGTTACCCTAATGAGGTAAGGTTACCTCTCCCCTATAACCTAACCTCCCCCCTCCCCCCCTCCCATATCCTCTCCCAACCTCCCTCCCCTATACCCTAACCTCTCCCTCTATACCCTGACCTCTTCAGTTTTCCCCCTTTCTCCTCATCGAGCAGCACCCCTATGTCGACTTCAGTTCAGCTGACCTTCTTCCTCCACTCACCAAACTGCATCTGAATAAAGAAACGTTAAACGATTGTGACGTAACTGTGACGTAAGATGCCCTTCTATGACATCACAATAATTGGTCGTAGAGAATCTCCATCATTAATGGCTGAATTATGTAGCATAAAATATATATGCTAGAGATTCAACATTGTTAAATCAATCAAAAGTCCTCTTCTAAGTGGCCAAGGGACTTATAACTTAGGGACTGTTCGTTATTTATTTTAAGACCCACCGGAGGGATTTTCGGACCTCTGATCACTTTATGCAATTCATCAACTCATCAATGTCACATCACAAATATTGAGTGACTGTTATATCAGTTATTAATATTTCACATCAATGAGTGTGCCTGCTCTGTGCTGAGCCGCCCTTACTTCCAGTGGCAAAGAGAGCCACATATTGAATTTGTGAATGAAACGGCGGATGACTACAGTGGGCCCAGGAGTCCAAATGCTGCTTGAAGTAATGTGTTACTGTATTTTACTGTCCTACTGTTCTGGTTATGTAGTTTCCCTTTAATCCACACTATCAAACGACTTTTCCCCAGTGCTCTGCTTTACAGACTCCTAATGATGGGGATTCATTCTTTGAGCGACGCCCGAATGACCTTTTTTTTTTTTTCTTTTGACCTTCATGCCCTGGAGCATCGGAAGTACTACAATGCGGTGTCCCACGGTGGCCCTGGGCCCAGGTCCATTAACAGGGCTGTTTACATGCTCATGTGTGGCCAGTCAGCGCCCCTCAGTGACCTCGACATAGGGGTGCTGCTCAATGAGGAGAAAGGGGGAAAACTGCAACAGGTGACGTTAATGAAATTCTGTCATGCGTGTTGCAATGATAAAGTAAAGACAACAGTTACATTAGAGGATGTCTTATTTTGTTTTTCATATAAAGATGTCGATATTTGCATTATTGCACAGCATACCAACACAGCAAATTGAAGACAAAGCTTTTTTTTTTTCTCTTTGTTAATTTAGAAAAGTTGAAGGCGTGTCACACTGAGGAGGACCTGCAGAGCTTGAAGGGATCCTGTGGGGACTGGGTCTCGGACTGCGGGGTGCCCACATTTTACACGGCAACGTTGCATGAGGTGCCACGGGTCACTGAGCGGGTGGTGGCCAACTACTGTTTCCATCTGTAAGAATGAATGAAAATACCATAACATACCATGGAGTGTAATGGCAGAAAAAATGTTACGTTTTGAATGCAGACATTTAATTTTGTGTGTGTGTGTGTGTGTGTGTGTGTGTGTGTGGACTGTTTAATGAATGTATGTCATCAATGAATGTCATTGCTTCAATTGTAAATGGATGCAGAAAAGATAACAGTGTAACAATCTCATCAACAGTGGCCAGTATGGTTCAGCAGTATGCCGCTGGCATGAATGCCTGTGGTCAGTTTTTTGACCTTGTGACTGCAAATTGGCAGCAATTTCTGCCAATTTTCTGCACCACCGAGGACAACTGACAAGGCAGATCTTCAGAGGCCTATTCTTAACTGAATGGAGCCCTGAGGGCAGTAATAACAGGGATGAAGAGGTGGAAATCATTTTCCACTAAGATGACTGGCATGTCAAAATTGAAGGTGGGTATCAATACATTTGGATCTGAATTGGATGTCAATGATTGATCTATATGGCAGGGTAAGGTTTAATCTATCTATCTCTCTATCATTAATTGACCAAAGTGAAGGAGCCCCCCCCCCCCAATGTTTTCTCAATGGATCTCCACGAATCACACAAGTGGCCAATTTTGTTTAAAAAACGTCGAATTTCGCCGAAAGGTGACTAGTTTGCATGCCTGTTGGGTACATGGAGCACAACATAGTGGGTCATATGTACAATGCTTTTTGGTAACTCTTTATTCATAAAATGTGTCAGACATCAGTTTTTTGTATCCACAAGTTTTCACCGCCCCGTGAATGCTTTGTAAGTATTAAAGTACTTTTTTTAAGCACATTATTCCAAACCAAACAATATTGTTGTTTTTAACATTTCAAGCACATTTTTGCTTTCAGAATATTTATTTTTGTTTGCAATGCAAAACGTTTTGCCCCCGACATAAAGACACCAATGCACCTTCATATATATCCAGCTGCTGCACAAATAATATTTGAAATGTCCACTTCCACTTCACTCAGGCGCTGATGGCTGATGTGGGATTTCTTCACGTGTCACGTGACATAACAAAGATGTCTCCGGTCAAAGTTTCATCTGCAGGCGGCTGCACGAAACAACGAGGATTTGTACTTTGGTATTCAGTATAAAGTATATTTAAAAAGTTAGATTGGTAGATTACATTGAAGATAACAGGCGCGTAGGCTATCTGCATGCAGAACCAATTTCGGGGGATAAAAAGAGTGAGTGAAAGGATTTCTATCTATTTATGTTCACGCGTTTCCTGTGCAATAAATCGGATACAAAGTGGTGCATTCAAATCCGATGACAATGGGAACTGCGTTGATCTACGATGAAGAGATGACCAAATATAAACTCCTCTGGGTTGAGTGAGTACATGAGTATACACATACAGTTTGGCAGAGCATCAATTTCACCTGATCAAACTGGGATAGATACATGCATCATGTAATCTTTCGCTTTGCTCCTACAGCCCAGCGTGTAAAATCGAGGTTCCTGAGCGATTGATAGTAAGCTATGAAGCTTTGGTGAAGAGCGGTCTTGCTGATCGGTGCGTCTCCATCCCCGTACGAGAGGCCACGGATGCAGAGATCCTGTTGGCCCACAGGTTAGAGCCAACAGCCCCAAAACACCCTCCTCAAACACACAGAAACACCGCGGAAAATGTTGTCATGATATGCATTGTGTAAAATTTAACAGTGAGGAGTATCTGGAGGCTGTGAAAAAGACCCCGTTCATGCATCTGGAAGAGCTGATGACCTTCACCCAGAAGTACGGAGACGTCTACTTCCACCCGGTTAGTTCGTATGAGGAATTTCCGAAGGAATTTGTGATTTTTAAAGCCATTTCATTTTGTGGGATGGATATTGATCTTTAAAGTGATTTGTGTCACGTGAAGGCCGAACTGAAAGTCGATCATTAAAACGTTCAAATCATGTTGCTTGCTTGCCTTTAATTAAACATAGATGGAACGTTTCCCAATAGCTTACTGAATTATAAAGCATTCAGTGAGATAGGCATTAGATAGCCTTCCCTTGGACTGAATGGCAATTTATATCTCACTGAAATTACAAATGACCACACAGGCCACTCGGTCTCAGTTCATATAAGTTCAACAAGCACTATTTATTTTTATTTATAATCTATTTGTAAAGGTTTAGGATAGGAATCATTAATAGTATTATTAATTGTTATTCATTTACTTTTATGGGATGTCTATTTGAAAAGTTTAATTTTGGCCACTTTTGTAGGTCTACAGTACAGTGATTAGTTGTATACAATTCAGTACACAGATCGACCACTAGGAGGTACTCTGACCTTATTTTACCGTTGCAGAATATCTACCACTGTGCCAAGCTGGCTGTAGGCGCCACTCTTCAGCTTGTGGACAACGTTATGACGGGGAAGGTCAGGAACGGCATGGCACTGGTCAGGTGAGATTGGGAAGTGATGATTTATTCACATAAACCAGTTATTTTTATATTATATGTATCCCATTGTTTGACATGGTTTGTACAAACTTTCTAATCCAGACCTCCAGGGCACCATAGTCAGTCCAGTGCCGCCAATGGGTTTTGTGTGTTCAACAATGTGGCCATCGCAGCTCAATACGCCAAAAAACACCACAAGGCAAAAAGGTGAAATAAAAAATTCCTCTATCCAATCCTGTACTTTTTCTGAACTACTTTCCTGTCTAATGGATATGAATATGATCTGTCTGTAGGAATAAAGTTTCTCTAACCTTGTGGTTTTGTTTGCACCAGGGTGTTGATCGTGGACTGGGATGTCCACCATGGACAAGGTGTCCAGTACTGCTTTGAGGATGACCCCAGGTGGGTTTTATTTGTATTGACTTACAAACGGTCACAATCTCATCACTACATCAGTTAGAGTCAGACCGATATTAGCATTTGCAATCAGGGTGTGCTCACATTAGGCAAAGTTGCCCTGTACCGTACTCAAGTACGATTGCCCCCCCCCCCCTAGACTTTAGGGGGCAAACGTACTCGGGCACGGTACAGATGGCCTAGTGTGAGTGCGCCCTTTGTCAATTTAGCAGACGCTTTTATCCAAAGCAATATACATGAATCAATAGTGGAGATCTAAGTTTGCTTTTCAAGTGCATAATAAGCAATGGTATCACATCAAGCGAGAAGAAGATAGAAAAGACAATTCATATTTCATTCATTTTTTCCAAGGTTGTAAGCTACTGTAAATCCACAGAATTCTTTGAATTCCTTTTGATTGATATGATAGTATGTAGTAAGTAGGCCAACCTCTTGGAAACAAGAGTCATCATTATATCATGCTGCATTAAGCCCATTCACCATTCAGATTGTTCTTGGACTACATTCCCCAGTGTGCTCTACTTCTCCTGGCACCGCTACGAGCATCAGAGCTTCTGGCCCAACCTGAGGGAGTCAGACTTTGACAGTGTGGGCAGTGGGAAAGGAGCTGGATTCAATTTGAATGTGCCTTGGAACCAGGTGAGGCACATGTAACAAACACACATCTGGTTGGATTGATTAGTCTCCTGTTGAGACTACCTTTGTCTTTTATTGTATTGTTGTGTGGTGGCTGTCCTTTCGGGTTACTTTTATGGGATGTCTATTTGAAAAGTTCAATTTTGGCCACTTTTGTACAGTACAGTGATTAGTTGTATGCAATTCAGTACACATATCGACCACTAGGAGGTACTCTGACCTTATTTTACAGTTGCAGAATATCTACCACTGTGCCAAGCTGGCTGTAGGCGGCACTCTTCAGCTTGTGGACAATTGTCTTTTATTGTATTTGTGTTTATTTGTTGTGTGGTGGCTGTCCGTTCGTGTTTTTTGTTGTGATGGGACCCTGGCTGCTTCTATCTCCCTTTTAAGGACCAATGAAGATAACTTGAGCTTGATAAAGATAACCTGAACTTGTTTACTGTTTAACATTTAACTAAACAAAGGAACTCTCATCTGCCATACACTTTTCCGTATCATGTCCATAAAAAAAGTATAAGTTTAAGATGAATTGTTATTTGTTCAATGTTAGTATTAATACATTGACATTTTTGCATAGAGTGTTATAGAATGTAAAACATGTTTCATTCTACAACACTTTTCTAGGTGGGAATGGGCAACAGTGACTATTTGGCAGTTTTCTTCCACGTCCTCCTACCTGTTGCGTATGAGGTGAGAAGATAAACCACTTTTTCACGCTTCCCTTGTTACCCCCTGAAGCCTATTATTCAAATGTGTTTGGTTTGTGGTTTCCTTCAGTTCAGCCCCGACTTGGTGTTCATATGCGCTGGCTTTGACTCAGCCATCGGTGACCCTGAGGTGAGATGTTGAAACATAGATGTGTAGATCAGTATTGTTGATATGTTTCACATGGTACGATACAAGGATTTATTAGTGAAATTAGTGAGGTCTAACTTCTTTATCTTCTGTTCAGTGAAAGTCTTAACAAGGCATGGGTCATCTACAGATAGTATGTAGCAGTGATAATGGCAAAGAAAATAAGTATAGTGACAAAATAAAAAAATAGATCTAAAAAATGTGGTGCATAAAGTGTAAAACTAAGTAAATCGGTGTGTCTGAGCATTAAATGATAACACATAAAACGACCATCAAATGTTCTCTCTTGTTTTTAGGGTCACATGTCTGCGACACCGGACATCTTCGCCCATCTCACGCACCTCCTCATGAACTTGGCCGACGGCAAAGTGTGCGCCGTCCTGGAGGTCAGCGAGCAATCTTCTTCTCTTGCTAATACAAACGTCTCCACATCGTCATGAACTCTGTCACCGTTTCCATTCCCAACCCTTTGTTCTGAAACCTCATGTTGACTCATGTCACCCTCTATACAAATATTACGAGTTCATTTCGGTTCTCATGCTATTATGGTCTCTTGTTTTCTTCTGAGACAAGATAATTTGATTAGCATTTTAACCCTTCCAATCAACCTCTGCAGTCGGTTCCACACTCTCTGCCATTTCCGACAGAACACTAGCGCTAGCGCTGCCAGGGCTATCCCAAGAGGCTGCGCTGCATTGTACCGCATTATCAACACACATTGTTGCTGTTTTATTGCAGGGAGGGTACAACCTGACCTCTCTGGCTCAGTCGGTGTGCCAGACAGTCCAGACCTTGCTAGGTGATCCCGCACCTCATCCAGTCCAACTCGGTGGTCCCTGTGAAAGGTATGACCGTTAACCTGTCATAGATGCCAGTTTTGCATAACATGAATGAGCATTTTAGACATTTAGTCGTTTTTTTGAAAGGCTTTACATTTTTATTGTATTTAATTAAAACTGTTTTGGTGTTTGTCTTTCCTATTCAGTGGACTTGAGTCCATACATAGTGCCCGGTCCATTCATAAGAAGTACTGGTCCTGTCTGCAGCATGCCGGTATGTCTTCTTAACACCACTTTCCTCCTAGTTTCTTTAAAGATAGGTTATACATGTCTAATTGAGAGAACGTTTCCAGATATGCTTCTAGAGTTCAAAACACTTAACTTCCATCTTCAGGTAATGTAATTATAGGCCAACTTACTAGCCAGATTTTATTGCTGGCTTTTATGTTGTTCTTTTCTAATTTTGTGCTTGTGACCTGGAACATGGTGAAAGATCATTTGTTGTTCTCGGTTGCTTCTAACAAACAAAAAACACGTTGTTGTCAAGTAAAGCTAACCCTTATCCAAATGAGGGCCCCACATTCAGTGGAATGTTGAATTTTTCTTGTGCACTTTTGAGCCACGCATGAAAACCATTCCAGTGTACACCTCCCTATAACCTATAACCCTAAGCCATTAAACCGACAATCCCCGTGCCATCCCTGGCCCTCCACAGCGGCCCCCCTCCCCGAGGAGCCCAGCACCAAGCACCGCAGGCTGGCCCAGCAGGGCGGCTCCCAGGGGCCCCAGGGCAATGATGGAGGGGACGTCCAGAAGGCGCCTGAGAAGGACAAGGAGGAGGAGAAGGTGGAGGAGAAAGAGGAAGAGGAGATAGTGTGGCCCGAGCCTCTTCAGCGTGTCGCTCCGTCCCTCCGCACCGCCCTGCTTCTCCCCGTCACCGCGCAGTGCCCGGACGGCTGTGCACGTTTCAGCCCTGCCGACGGCCCCGACCCCCTGGAGAGAGCGCGACTCAGGTGATCGGGGGGGGCCGCAGTGTTTACGGTAGTGATGTGTTCGACTCCCAGCCTCCATTCCCAATCTCCACAGCCTAGCAACTGAATTCACTGTGAGTCTCTTTAGATAAAAGTGATGCTAGATAATGACTAAATAGTAAAAAAAATTGTATTATAATATTATTATTTATCCAGAAACTTAATCATATTTTTCATTGCTCATGAATAGTTTCCCCACCCCTCATTCCCCACTAGGAAAAGCTTCCTCAAAGAGTCGGACGATGAAGCCATCGTGACATTGCTCTACAATCTCACTGCCCTGGTCGGACAAATGGAGAAAAATGAGGTACAGCATTCGTGTGTGTGTAATATGCATGAATATATTATTATTTATATACTGTATATACACTCGGAAATATTTGATCTTTGAGTGCTGAAGTGCAATTTACCCATAATGCCCCTGGATTTTGTATGACTTATTGGACCTGAATAACCCAAAGTCACATGTTCACCCACCACCAGATTCGTAACGGCCTGGCGTTGGTTCCGGATGTTTCCATGGCAGCAACGTTGCTGACCTCAGCATCTCTCTCCAAACCGTATGACTCAACACTATTTATTACTATAATTTACTGGATACTTCTAATGTGGCTTGGAGTGAATTCAGGTCCGTCATTGTGGTACAGGCAGCGGTGAAGTAAACACAGACGCATGTCATTGAGGAGCAGGTTCGGCCTCTTGCATCTCAGCTGTGGACGTTGGGGATTGAACCAAGTACCTTTTCCATTGGTTCCATTATTTGCTGTGTGTCTGCGGTTCCCACAGGGTATTGCTGGTGTGGATGGGAGAAGGGCCGGTCCCAGCTCAAATCATAGAGGATGAGTAAGTGTCTCTGCTCACGTTTCTTTTGATTAAGGAAAACATTTACATTCCCTTAAATTGTACTTTCCTCTCTTTAATTGGTTGAGAGGAAATGCATTTATAAACTGCAATGTATAACCCGTATAATATTCCCATGGTAATCCGTAGTGAAAAAGGGTTTCTAAGTGACGATTGTCTTCTTCAGGAAAACACTAGTGGTGCACATCAACAGCACGGAGCCACACGAAGCACAGTCCAAATACTACGTTCCCATCCCCCTGAAGAAGGTATTTCACTCCTAGACAGATTGGGTGACGTCTTACCCTTCCTGGCATAGAAGGGCATAAGGACGAAGCATGCATGGAATATTGAATGAAAGTCCTATATTAGAAGTGTGTGTTCATGTTGTGTGCGTCTGCACGCGTGCGATGGCACCACGTAATCCCATTTAAATCCGAGACACGTATCCACCCACACGTGCCACAGGGCTTCCCATCACAGCATACGTTCCTGCTTGTTCTCCTCTTTAACGCGACCATCCTGCTGCGGTCCCCTCTCTCCCCAGGGATGCGGGGACACGGCGGGCGTCATGCAGGCCGTGCTGGGCCTCCTGCTGCCCCTGGGCTACCAGTACGAGCCGGGCCTGGTGCTGCTGGTCCGGCCGCCAGGCTGCAAGGTGAAGGAGGCTCTCTGGCAGCAGCTCGCCTGCCTGCTGCAGGGCCTGGCGCTGGGACACACGCTGGTACTGATGCAGGTGAGTTGATGGAGGGGGCATGAGGGGGCGCTTGGCAGTGACCAACGGTCATATAAGTGACCGCGAACACTACTTGCATTCATTTGAGTCACCAGCGTTTTACGTCAACATTTAGGGCATTTAGTACACGTTTTTGTCCAAAGCGACAATTACATTAAGAACACTTGTCAGAAGAAAGAAAGAACAATATAGCTCTGTCTGTACCTTAAGGATGTTCATAGAAACAAGTGCCAAGCACTTTTAATTGCTAGGTTTACTCATTCCCGGTATACAAAAAAGATTGGTTAAGATGCTACACGATGGTATCTATATTTTTTTGCATTTTTTAACTGTTTTTCCTGAAACAGCGAGAACTAAATGCTTTCTTGAACGCCTCTCTCATTCCAATAGCCGGCTACTAATATCTGTATCAAATGACATTAATTCAGAAATATGCATTTTATCCGTCTGCTCATTTTATCCGTCTGACTCCACTATGGTCGGCAAGACCAGAGAGTACACTTGGGAATTCATGTCACACATTCCCATGCAGACGCCATTAACCCAAGGTCCCTGCCTTAACCCAAGTGCCCTTGAGCAATCTGCATAATCCCTGTTTAGTGCCGAGCGGGTGCCATGACCGACCGCCTGCCTGTGAAGCCCTGGAGGAAGCGACTAAACTGTAGTTCATCTCAAGGCCTATAGGTGGCTCACGGTGGATGGGTGCAGATCTATGTCTAGCACGTAGCCTCTTTCTGTAGCTCGTGTAGTTGAAGTCTTTCTTACCATCTTTGGTTTGGCCACACCTAATGCATCTTGTAAACATACTGTGGTTAATTTGTCATTTCCTGTATAGGAGAATGAGACGGCTCCAGTTGGCATGACTGCCTCTGGTCTCCTGGGGAATGCCGCCCCCTCTCTAGGGCCCCTGGATGCCCCGGGGCCAGAGGATGTGGGGTCCTTTGAGAGGCTGAGACTCAGATTGCAGGCCGACTGGCCCCTACTGCAAACTACCGGTACATTCAGGGATCAAATGGATTATTCATGTGATATCAAAGAAACAACATTCATGATCACAATACAAACCTTAAATGATGACCGTGAGGGTGTAAAGGAAGCACTCTTTTAATTGCTATGTTTGTTTTTGGTTTTCTGAAACAGCGCCGGACAAAAGGAGAAGCAAAATGGACGGTTGAAAAAGTTATACAATTCTGATTATGATGTTCTTAATCATGATATTAAAAAGGCTGACTGATTTTTTGCACATGTTTTCAAAAATCTTCTGTCTGTCTTAATGAAATACATTTTGTAACAGTGTGTCCTGCCAATAAGTACATTTAATTAAATGTTCCTTGCTGCTTTTATGGTTGTTTTCTAGGGAGGGGGTAGGTTTGGATTTTCTTCTAAAGTGTAGCTTGATTTTTACATTTCCCAAAATACAAAATGTAGATATAATCATGTCAAAATCTAAACTAATGTATGACACCTTTCAAAGGAACATTCTGCGGTTTTCTAATGGCCTTGTGATATTATCCTGTGACCCGCAGTCACATTACAGTGACGGGACACTTTAGGAGGGTGATCCGCTATATCCCGCATCCACCCTCTGAGCGGCGCTGTTGAGATGATGAATAATGCTAATTGTTCCGCCGGCCTACATTGTATGAGTGAGTCATTGTACTATATTTACTGAGCATTCTTGTCCGGTCCTTCTCTATTGTTGCCGTCTCCGGTTTTGTACTGTGCAGCGTTTTCAGTGAATCAAATCAAAGGCATTGGAGGACGTATGTTATATTCCCAGTAGTGTTTCGGTAACGGGACGGAGTGACGTTGAAATACGCAATGTCTGGAACTCCGACTAAATCTGGGAATCCACTGATGGCCAAGATGAAAAAGGACGAATCTTTTCTGGGCAAATTAGGAGGGACGCTGGGACGAAAGAAGAAAGCTAAAGAAGGTATGTGGGTCCGATTTCGGTATGGGGTTACAATGAAGCTGATAATGAATGGTGCCGATCACTTTTTCCATGTTGTGTGTTCTGCTCCTCATGGTGCTATAATAACATTCCCTATCAAAACGTGCAGGCCAGCGAGCGAAAAGAGAAATGCATGTACCTGAGTGCGCCTATTCTCTGTGTTGGAGAAAAGCTGTACACGTACGCTGTCCCGTCGTAGCGCCCATAATGGAAAAGGCACATTGTTTCCCATGAGGTAATGGTCATAAATAGAGGGCTGACAGCTGTCTGGCAGGGTGGGCTTATATTATAAAGATGAAGCATACGGGGAATATTTATGCTCAATGTGCTAAGTCTGTTAACATGTAACCACCTAGTTACTGTGTTTCACCATGTATTAATAGCTGACGGTACTTTGTAAAAGATTCAGCATATATGCTTTCAAACTATTCCAGTATACTTAGTCTGAGTCGTCCGAGTGGGCAACTGCTGTGTGTGTGTGTGTGTGTGTGTGTGTGTGTGTGTGTGTGTGTGTGTGTGTGTGTGTGTGTGTGTGTGTGTGTGTGTGTGTGTGTGTGTGTGTGTGTGTGTGTGTGTGTCGTTGACGACTGGGTTTATAGGTGGAGAGCCATGTGTTTGCTGTCATTCATGAAAGGGACCACCCCGTGCATGTTAATGACCTAAGGGCCCCCAATAGCTAAATTAATTGTGTGGAATGGTGGTCTTTAACTAGGAGCGCATGAGGCCTTCTAGGTCTGTACAAATCAGCAGGGCTTGTGTGTTGGATTTGGAACTGATCAATACACCATTGTTGGGTTAAATCAAACCAAACGATTCCCTTAAAGTAAACCTTTAGGCTGTTGGTGCTGTTAAGTATCAGGGGGAAAACACAGAGAAAGAACATGGTTGTGGTTGCATTCGCTCTTGGGTGTGGTGGATATTGGATAAAATCTTGACGGTCACACGGTCACACTCAACTGACAATCGAGTTAGTCTTTAGTGAAATGTAATAAAATAATACAGATGTTTTCTTAGTAAAAAACGATTTGGTCAAGTTATTTATGTTTTGTCTTGTATAAAACCACAGAATATAGCCTACTATTAGCCTCGGTAGTAATTATTATTCCAGTGTTTTATTAATCTCTAACTGTCACAACAGGGCGTCTACTGAAGCCTTATTGGGGCCTCGGTCGCCCCCTGCTGGATTATGTGGGCAACGACTACAAATGTTCTCAGTTGCTTCTCTTCGACTGTGAAGTCCAGGTCAATGTGATTCATGGCCGATACCTCTCTTAGCTTGGCTTTGTGGCGGTTACAGTATAATTGCTACAACCTGTTAACAAGCCTCGGCCTGGAACTGAGGGGAAATTAGCTATTGTAGGTGAACTGAAGAATGTATTCATTATAGCTCTGTACATCATAATTCATCATGGGATTTTTTGTGACATGTTGAAAGGATTTCAAGCATTTCAAGAGAGCTGTAGTACTGTCAAAACCTAAATCAACAGAAATATATGAATGTGAAATGCTGTGACAGTTTCAAACCACAATGTTGTCCCATAATGACATCATTTCCCAATTAATTACTGAACAATGACCAAAGAAACACTACAACTGACAAAATTGGATGCGGTCGTTGTGGTGTCGTGATACATGCCTACAAGCCCTATAGAATTCATAATATCTTAATCAAATTAAAAGTTACATTTTGTCTTATTGTTATTACTTTTATTTATGTATTTTTCCTTTAAAAATTAACACAAGTTACATGGCTTTGGCAAGATGGAAAAGGCATATTGGCATATACATTTTTTTTTTTTACATATTCTGTTAGCAGGCTAGTTAGTGGTTAGCAGTCTAAATGACAGTTCATAGGATAAACCCCACTGACAGGAACCCAAAATCAAAGGCAAAGCCCTCGAGCTCAATTCAAATGGAAGTAAAACCTATTATCCAAAGACCCAGTTAATAGAGAACACACAGTAATGTATTCATATAATGTCAGCTTTTCTATAAATGTCTCTGGACACAAAAATTGCATTTTGTGTCCACTGATAAGCTGAAAGGAAGTGTGTCTATGTCCTCTAATCGGCCTGAGACGAGACTCATAAGTTAAGTTGACATGCAAGTCATTTCCCAAGAAGCATTATTAGAAGTCGTTTGACTCATCCATCACATAGGACACACTCAAGGATGGATATTGTGCATGGTAAGTTTGATCATTTCTTCTTCTTGCTATAAATTAACTTATATTGTCGTCATATATCATTTCACCAAATTGGGTTATTTATATTTATGTCACCAAAATGTATGACATAATACATTTCTATTCATATACAATGCATGCTTTATGCACACCTGATTCTTTAGTCGTCTTTTAGGGTATATACTTATTGAGCAGACGCTTTCATCCAGAGTGATGTGCAGTGTGTGTGTGTGTGTGTGTGTGTGTGTAGTGTTTATAGAAACATGTCCTGAAGGAGTAAGTGGTTAGGTCTGTTGGGGTCTCTGGGGTTTCAAACTCGGGACCCTTTGGTTTGGGGTTTACCACTAGACTGCCCTGACCCCTGACCCATTTAAACCACAGTGAGTGGATCCTGGCGTTCCTCCCCTGAATTCCTTCCCTGCCCTCCCTGTAAAACGTCCCGGGACCCTGCTGCTCCCCACCCGTTCCCCTCCCAGGTGACTCCTGGGTGTAAACACACCATCCTCATGTCTGGCTCCATGTCTGATAACAGCCCCCCCCCCCCCCCCCCCCCGTCGAGGATAGTTAGGGTCTTGCGGCCGTTACTCACCACAGGCCGGCTGCGGTATAAATACCCAGGCTCCATCTTCTCCCTTCTCTCAGATTTATTTTTACCCCACCCTGTGTTGTGTGTCGCAGTAACCCCCCCCAGCTACAGCCAGGATCACCAGATTGCTATCTTTTTTATCCGGATGTTCAATGTTTATGGTAGAAACCAGATTAAAATTGTTATGCTTCTTCCTTGAGCGCTCTGTGTGCGACCATGTGTGTGTGTTTGTGAGTGTGTATGGTGTGTATTGTGTGTGGTTGGTTGTGTGTGTGTGTGTGTGTGTGTGTGTGTGTGTGTGTGTGTGTGTGTGTGTGTGTGTGTGTGTGTGTGTGCGTGCTCGTTTTTGTGTGTGTGTGTGTGTGTGTGTGTGTGTTTGGTCGTGCGTGTGTGTGTTTATGTCTATGTGCGTGTTTGCGTGCATGTGTGTGTGTTCTGCCAGGCCGCCCATGCAGCAGTCGTTATATGACCGAGCTGCTTGGTCTGTTTAATTGCTCTAAGTACTACAGCACACAGCTCCACGGATGTCTGCAACGGGGGCCTGCCGGCAATTTACGACGACGACTCGGTTCCAGGGTCGCTATTGAATTTGTATAATTCTGTTAAAAGCTATAAGCATCGCAGTGCGATTGATCGTCCTGAGAAGGACCAATCAGGTTAACGGGTCCTGTGCATGTGCTCATTCTCAAAGCATGGTATTATTTTGAGGAGTAACCTGTTATTAGCAACTGTGAGACAAAGTTAGTTGACCAAAGGGTAATACAAAATATCAAGTAAATACACGCTCATTTCTTCATGGTAAAATACGATGTGGTTGTAGAGATCAGAGACTTCTGATATGTCACGAAAAAAATGTCTAGCAGGTGTATAGCAGTTACACACACACACACACACACACACACACACACTGTCTATAGATGTTTTGTCCCATGTCCTGTCCTCAGCTTGTCCAGTAGTCCACATTTACTGTGTGTGTGTGTGTGTGTGTGTGTGTGTGTGTGTGTGTGTGTGTGTGTGTGTGTGTGTGTGTGTGTGTGTGTGTGTGTGTGTGTGTGTGTGTGTGTGTGTGTATTCACTCAATTCTCATCTTCTTTAATGAGAAATGGGAAGGGAGTGAAAAGAGACACACACACACACACACACACACACACACACACACACACACACACACACACACACACACACACACACACACACACACACGCACACACACTCCCTTTAGCCTGTAACCGGACCGTAGAGGTGGAGTAGGGGAGGGTGGGTTTGTGACAGAAATACACACGTGACGACGCCCCCATAGCCACCGTTCAGACCCTGCGTCTGCAGTCCACACACACACACACACACACGCACGTGCACTTTCACAGACTCCCACTCACACATACATTCACCCTACGGCACAAGCTGACTTTAGCTGTCCGGAGAGACTAGCAGGCAAGAGCCGCGGGCAAAGCGTGGATCATGGCGGGGCTCCTGTGTGGCACCAAGAGGAAGAAGCAAGGTAGTGTTGACCTTTTGTTCATAAGGGGTGTCTGGATTGTCGTGCGCTGGGAGGAACTCCAGAGAGCGGAACGGGGAAGCGTCCGTTACCTTACCTCGTGCTGCTGTTACCTTATGACTGAGGTGACGGTGTCTCCGTCCCAAAAGCGCTTGGGAACTCGTCTCGTTGTTCGGTGTGAGAGAAGGACAGCTCGTCTCTCGGGGTGATCTGAGCGATGAAGTGGGACTTTAATAGAGCGGTCGTCGAAGGATGAGACAGACTCGACGCAGGTGATAGGCTAGATTTATAACATGACAGGAGGTGTTGGAACCACAAAATACTTCAGCTCTACAGGTCTTGGGTTGGGGGTCATTGTATAACTGCACATTGTCAAATGTATGAGATATAATATTATGTTAGTGTTTTATAATGTGTAGTAGGCCTACACTGTTAACACATAACATGAGATGAGATCACAGATACGTACATTCCAAGGTAGGTCTGGCACAGTACAGTACAGTACAGCGGCATCAGAGTCTCCATCTCTCTCCCAGATTGATGTGTCAAGGGGGAAAAAATAGACAATTATGATGAATCAAGTTTCTCAACTGTAATTACAAAGGAAATGCTGATGAGCAGGGAGATGAGAAGGGTCTGTAGCCTGCCACTGGCCTGCCTGGGCGGGTGGTGTTCCGCTTCCCCCCCCCCCCTCAGGGAACACTGAATCATAACAGAAGTGTGCATGGACAGCATTTCCCCCCAAGGTGTCCTGTGGTATCGCGACCGTCTGGTCTGTTTTAAGTGCCTGGCCGGGGTTTATGCTGCAGTGTGCACACTGGTTATCGCGTTATCACTTGAGCTGAAAGAAGGAAAAAGAATGAGGGGTGAAATTGAGGTCGATAGAAATGTGCTTCTGGCTGAACGTACTTTTCTCTTATATGGCAACCGGAGGCTTTATTTTTTTTATTTTTTTTATCGTGAAGAATTCGGGACAATAGGAGTGTTTTATTGTTAGTTGTTATTTTTGTTGTTTAGTAGTTGTAATGTTTTTTTTGGTCATTGTTATGTTATTAATCCTTCAATGTTTTGTCATTGGGTGTGTTTTACACTGCCACAGTGTTTCTCATGCGAGACGTGGCAGAACAAAGTTTTAATTAGCCTAGGTTATGGTATATTTACGTGGATTTAGTAGTAGACTCTCTCGGTATGGCAGAGTATTGCCAACAAATAAATCCCATAATGCATTCTGAGGCCCTACAGGCCCTATACGGATAATGTCATACACACTTTTATTTTGCCCTCACAAAGGCATTTCAAATGGACCTTCTCTCAGATGTTAGGCAGAAAATGTCAATAATACAAGATGGCTACAGGGCCATTAGTGTGCATTCCCAAGCCTGAAGAGCGCACACACACACACACACACACACACGCCAACAAACACTGAAAGAAATCGAAAAGGAATGATTAGAGGAACAGGACCATTAGAGGATGAGAGAGAGAGAGAGAGAGAGAGAGAGAATGAGAGAGCGGTTGCGAGAGAGAGAGAGAGAGAGAGAGAGAGAGAGAGAGAGAGAGAGAGAGAGAGAGAGAGAGAGAGAGAGAGAGAGAGAGAGAGAGAGAGAGAGAGAGAGAGAGAGAGAGAGAGAGAGAGAGAGAGAGAGAGAGAGAGAGAGAGAGGAGAAAAGCCTCCCTAGAGATTCCAACCTTCCCTCTCCCTCCTCCCCGCCGCACCAGGTAAACAGACTCCCAGAAAGCGGCCCATCATGACATGACTGTCCCATGACCACCACCGTTGTCTGCCTGTGGGCTTTTCATAGCATCGCTGCTTTGTCTAGACCCTAGCCTGGCCGTGTTTTAACAAGCGGAAGGGTAAAACATCGAGGCAGGGGAGGGTACTTGGTTTGAGCCGTTTGTTGGAATCTTACATCATCTTTACCAGCGTACTCCACTATTGTAATATTTATTGGGTCATGACATAAATGACTAACGCACTGAGCTGTTACTGGGGTAACACTGCATTGCCAATAAGGTAAGTAAATCCCTGTGTTACATCCCTGTTTTACTATCCTTCCGTTCTTAAACCGTTCTTAAACATTGTTTTTGTGTGTGCGTGTGCGTGTGCGTGTGCGTGCGCGCGTGCGTGCGTGCGTGCGTGCGTGCGTGCGTGCGTGCGTGCGTGCGTGCGTGCGTGCGTGCGTGCGCGTGTGTGTGTGTTTGTCGTCTCCCCAGTGAGTGATCTCCATGAGGAGGGGAAGAATGCCATCAACTCTCCTCTGCTGCCGTCCAGCATCGAGATCCACCCTGAAGACACGCTGATGGGTACGCACACACACGCGCACACGCACACACCCACGCACAAAAACACTCAGGTTGCCATTAGCAACGTGGACGTGACTTTGGTTAACCTCTGGGCGGTACGGAGACAGTGGAGGAACAGGAAGTGAAAGTGGCTGGTGAGAGAGGACAACGCCCTCTCTCATCATGAGAGCAACCAGGTTATACACAGTACTGTATGTGTGTGTGCGTGTGTGTGTGTGTGTGTGTGTGTGTGGTTTTGTGGGTGTGTGTGTGTGTGAGGGATAGTGTTATTATGCAATTTGAGTGTCCCAATGTCTCAAAGTGAGTGTATGAATCACTGTAGATCATGTTGAAATTACGTTTTTATTTGTGTGTGTGGAATAACAAATCCCAGATGTGTCCTTTTCTGAAGTATGCTTTTAATTAGTTTGAAAGAAAAATATATTGAGCTAACCTTTTGACATATTAGAACCTTTTGCCATTATATATCAGAATGCTCTCTGCTTATTACTTTCTGTGTGTGTGTGTGTGTGTGTGTGTGTGTGCTTGAAGTTGCATCTGTTGGTTTAACTGTTATTGTTCCTCATTGTCTTCATCAGAGGAGAATGCAGAGAGGGTTATGCTCGACCCAACGTCGAGGGAGAACCACAAGTTCAAAGATCTTCTCAAGGTATGCTCTCTTCAAAAAAACATTTTTGAAGTCACAATCTTGAAGATTTTCATGGAATTAAATGTCTGTTGTGGCACTATCTATCACTGAATGAGGTAACACAATGGTGATGGAGCGTATGGCCAACAGATGAAAGCCCTTGTATTTGCAGTATTATGAATGCTATGAACTGGTTGTCGGTGGCAACAGCGTTGGGATCTAAGGGACATTTCGTCATTTCAATGAGGAACTGATTATCTTTGTTTGCATTACTATTACAATTCTTCTTATTATTATTTTAAAAAAATTGCTTCCCGAAGGAAGTAAAAGTTAATAAAAATGTTTGCTTTTACTTCCCTTATGGAAGTTCATTGTGGTTTAATATTGAGTGTTATATTATAATCTTTGAGTGTGTGTGGGTTTGTGTGTGTTTGTGTGTGTGTGCCCACGTTTGTGCGTGCGTGTGTGTATGCGTGCGTACATGCGTGCATGTGTGTGTATGCGTGTGCGTGCGTGTGTGTGTGTGGGTGTGTGCTTCTGCGTGGGTTTTCGTGGGTTTATGTGCATGCGTGCGTGCACGTGCGTATGTGCGCGCCCAGGTCCTCATCGACTGGATCAACAGTGAGCTGGAGGAGGACAGGATCATAGTGAAGGATCTGGAGGAGGACTGCTATGACGGACAGGTGCTCCAGAAGCTGTTTGGTGAGCGTCAGACCGCATCATCATCCTCTCAGTGGCTAAATATTCTTTTGTTTCATCCTTTGTTTTTTTGGTTTGATTTAATATTAAAAAAAAACACCTCATTTGGCCACTGTGTGACAGACTGAATGCATCCATTATTCACACATCCTGACGGTGTGAATAACTGAAATCCGGGGGCTCTTCTCTTGTTTTTCTCACCCATGGAAACTGACTCATATCAGTGACTGCTTCCTTTGCTCCGTGTCTCCTTATAGCACCGCTTCCTCCCTCCCCTGTTGTTGCTGCTTCTCTCTTTTTGACATTTTGTCTTATTGGCTCTGAGTCAAACATACATATGTGCGGTATCTAATTATCTTCGGATTTACTTTACAAGCGGTATGGTTTTCATCGTGGTCAGATCTGGTCTAAATACATCTCTCTGTTTCTCTCGCCCACACTGATAGAATTGTTCTGCTATAATTGTTTCCTCAATGTCTCTCCTTCTCTCTCTCGTCCTCTGTTCTCTGTCTCTCATTATGTCCTCTGTTATTATTCCACTTGTCTCCATGTGTCTCTCTCAATTTCTCCTAATTTCATTGTTCCCGCTCTCTCTCTCCCCCTCTCTCCCCCTCTCTCTCTTCCCCCCCTCCCTCTCTCCCATCTCCCCCATCTCTCTCTCTCCCCCCTCTCTCTCTTTCCCTCTCTCTCTGCCCCTTCGTCTCCCTCCTCTCTTTCCCCTCGCCCTTCCTCCCCTCTCTCCCCCTCTCTCCTCCCCTCTCTTTCTCCCCTTTCCCCTCCCTTCTCTCTCTCTCTTTCCACTCCACCTCCCTCCCTCCCTCTCTCTCCCCCTCCCCCCCCTCACAGAGAAGCTGTGGGGCAGGAAGCTGAACGTGGCGGAGGTGACCCAGTCGGAGATTGTCCAGAAGCAGAAGCTGCAGACAGTGCTGGAGGCGGTCAACCTGCTGCTGAGGCCCCACGGCTGGCCCATCGAGTGGAGCGTGGACTGTCAGTATTAACCCTATACTGTGTACCCTATACCCTAACCCTAACCCATAGAGTGGACTGTCAGTATTAACCCTATACTGTGTACCCTAACCCTATACCCTAACCCTAACCCTAACCCATAGAGTGGACTGTCAGTATTAACCCTATACTGTGTACCCTAACCCTATACCCTAACCCTAAACCTAACCCTAACCCATAGAGTGGACTGTCAGTATTAACCCTATACTGCACACCCTATACCCTAACCCTAACCCTAACCCTATACCCTAACCCATAGAGTGGACTGTCAGTATTATTCCTATACTGCACACCCTGTACCCTATACCCTAATCCATAGTGTGAGTATTAGGCCTAACCCTAACCCATCCAGTGGACTGTCAGTATTAGGCCTAACCCTAACCCTATGGACGTTTTCTAAATCCTCTAGAGTTATAGCCCGAACAACCCAGGCAGGGGATATGTATATATTTGTATTTGTATTTTTATTTTATCTGAATTTTTTAAAATGTGTGATGCTTAAAATGTTACACAAAAATTCAGACAATTCCCCTTAAAAAGCTTAATGTTTGGCGTGATACACCCAAGTCCACAGTAGGTGGCTATGGGTGTTGAGTTGCGTCGCCGTTGTGTTGCGTGGTGGTGATGCACAAGCTGACACCTCCCCCTTGTGGCCTGTCCCCGCAGCCATCCATTCCAAGAACCTGGTGGCCATCGTGTTCCTGCTGGTCTCCCTGGCCATGCACTTCCAGGCCCCCATCAGACTCCCAGAACACGTGTCCGTACAGGTGGTGGTGGTCAAGGTAAGGCCTAACCTGACCTCCAACCTAACCCCCAACCTGGCCTCCAACCTCACCCCCAACCTGACCCCCAACCTGACCCACAACCTGGACCTTCCCCCTCAGCTGTCTTCTAGTATGATTGGTCTAAATCCGACCAATGGAGAATGCAAGTCCTGGACCACTGGCCAGGACTTATATAACTCACCACAGCGTTTATTTTGCGGACCCTCGATTAATGTTGCAGACCATGATTGTTTCACAGCAGGCGATGAGGCATCACTCTTCTATAGAAAAAAATTGCTGAGCATGATGGTTCACCTTTAATATTTAAGCATTCATGCATGGAAGTTGGAATAACAAAAGGGGCAAAATTTGGAGGGGGTGCCATGAGTGCAGGGAGAGAGGCTGAGGATAGTGAACAGACAAAAGAAAGCAGACACAATTTCCCCCAAACTTGGTATTTTCTCCTATGGAAATCTAGAAATACCACCCAGCGATTTGCAACAAATGCACTATTTTTGACACCAGGCAGAACTTAGACACATCATCCAAAATCTGCCACCTCTACATCTGGGACAGATTCCATGAGCTGGTATCTGTGCTGATAAGATGCTCCCAAATGTCAAGATGTGATATTGTTTTGTTATCGTATGAGAACCTATTTAAACAGTGACACAGTGGTATATCAGTGGTTTATAAGTTGTGATAGATATAGACCAGAGTATCTGAAAGTTGGGTGCTTTCCCATAGCCCAACGACTGCCTCAGGATTTCTGAGGTTATGCAAGGGTTCACAAAACTAATATTCTGTCTTAATTTGATTCCGTGTTCTTGCTCTCTGTTCCATCCATGCTTTTGTGTTTTACTAAAAAACCCTTTTCCTGTGATTTTTGTCTGAGCAGAAAAAGGACGGACTATTGCAGACAGGTCATGTCACAAAGGAGCTGACCACCACCACTGAGTAAGTGGATTTATACAGACGTGTGACACTTCAAAATGGAGTTCATCTATTTCATTGGTTTGTTACTGTTCTCTGAAGTGATGCTTAGAGATAGTTAAATGGCTGCCACATGGGGACTATTGTGGTACTACTACTACTACTACTACTACTACACTTCAAGTGTATTCTCGCACACTGAAACTTGAAACTTGAATGAATGTAAACATTTTGAATGTATGTCACCATCACCCACAGTAAGATATTTGTAATTAAATTAACCATTAGCCTTTTGTGAATGTGTGAATGTATATGTAGTGTATGATTTCGTGCAACAAAACTTTACATTGTCGTGCTTACATTGTACCAAAACTGAATGTTGTACCAAAATGAATTGAATCATGAATCGTCTTTTGTTCCTTCCTTTTTTTCCAGAATGATGTTGGGTAGATTTGGTGAGTGCCCGCCATCTGCTCAACAATCTGTGCATTGCTAAGTTGAATATCATTGTTCTTCTGTTGATTATTCACACACATTTATCATCGCAGAGAGAGATGCATTCGACACTTTGCTGGATCACGCACCTGACAAGCTCAACGTTGTGAAAACGGTAAAGAAAAATAAATCATTCTTTTGTGTCCAGTCTGAGCTATACATCTTTAATATGGTATTGGTTAATGAACTTAATCATAATGTATTTTTCACTTTTGCCTCTAGTCACTCATTACCTTTGTCAACAAGCACTTGAACAAGCTGAACCTTGAAGTAACAGAGCTTGAAACACAGGTAGGCCTTTTAATTAAATGTGTACCAGTGCATCACATTCATAACCTGCAGCATCTCGATTACAATGTGCAGTCATTACATCTGCTATGCAACCCTGCTCTCCCCAGCATTCAAATGAACTCAATGGACACAATACTGTTTAAATATACTGCTGCAGCATTTGTGCTCAACTCTCTTCCTCTATGTATGTCTCTCTCACTCTCTCCATGTTTCTGTCCCTCTCTCTCCTTGTGTCTCTCTGTCTCTGTCTCTCTATTTCTGTGTGTGTCCCCACCTCCCTCCCTCCGTGTGTGTGTGTGTGTGTGTGTGTGTGTGTGTGTGTGTGTGTGTGTGTGTGTGTGTGTGTGTGTGTGTGTGTGTGTGTGTGTGTGTGTGTGTGTGTGTGTGTGTGTGTGTGTGTGTGTGTGTGTGTGTGTGCACACGTGTGCACGTCTCCTCTCTCTCTCTCTCTCTCTCTCTCTCTCTCTGTCTCTCGCCCTGTCTAGTTTGCAGATGGTGTTTACTTGGTTCTGCTGATGGGTCTTCTAGAGGATTACTTTGTGCCTCTCTACAATTTCTTCCTCACCCCCGAGAGCTTTGAACAGAAGGTGAATAATTGATGTTTGTTTACATTTGTTTATGCACATTTAAAAGTGAATTATGCAAATCATTGTGTGTAATGATGGCGCTTTGTCTCACCTCCTGATAGGTGCACAATGTGGCGTTTGCCTTTGAGCTCATGCAGGATGGAGGACTGAAGAAACCAAAGGCCAGACCAGAAGGTATGTTGTGTCCCGATATCTTCATTGTTGTTCATTTTTCACTATGTTTTGTTATGGATAGGTTGACATAATCTGAAGAAAAGAGTATTATGGAGGATTATTTGATTCTAAAAATATTATCGATAGATTATTGAGAGACATGGATCTAAATTGTGAGTTATATCCAGTAAGGTTAATATTCATACTTGCCAGTAGATGGCGGCGTTGCATCTTCTGTTACTGGGACAATGAATCCTCTGTAGAAATGCTCACATTTGATGCTCACAACTGAAATAATCTGTGGATTTCAGCTGAAGTCAAGGTATGAATTGAAATGAACACATCTTCTGCTTTTTCAAAGGCTTGATAGGCTAAGATTCAGTAATGCAATGAAATGACTTGACCTACTTGGCCCGGTATCTCTTAATACCCAGATAATTAGTATTAGTTGTATGAAGTTGGGTAAAAAGACTACATATGCATTGTACATAAGTGCCAGTGTTGAGTTTTTTACCATAACCAAAAATCAACATCGTACATCAAGTTTGTTATGATTTCAAAATAAAAAGTTTGAGACTTTAAATGCAAAGAAGGGGTTACATTTTAATGTTGAGCTATTCGCCAAGGTGCAGACCTGTGAAGTCAGATTCCCAGACTAGTCATTATCCAAAATGTCACCCTTGGCAACAGGTCAACGTGCATAAAGAGCAGTTAACCTCGGCTGTCTGGACCCGATCACCTCGTACAGTCACATAAATGGGAAAGTGTAATCAGCCAATCACTAAGCTGATGAATATGTACACGACATTGAGCAAGGTCACTGATGAGATCTTGATTATCTCTGAATCTCCCGGCCAGGATATTGCACTTCCGCTAGATTGCTGAGGTACTTTTTAATGGAAATCTCCTCCACTTGATTTCCATCCTAACCGATTCTTTTGTGAAAGAGTTGGTTAATCACACCTTTCTTTTTTTATCATGAATAGGAAGGTCATGCAATTCGTTTTTTTGTGTGTGTTTGTATGTGAGCTGTGCATGAATAGACTTGTTAGTTTGACGACACAATACCAAATGATTTGCTATTCTCTGTGCTATGATCCAGTTACAATGCTGCTACCATTTGTTTTATCCTCAAATCACATTAACTAGTATCCATTCATTTGAATGGTCTAAACAACCTCTCATCCCCAAACTATTTTAGATGTTCATCACTTATTTTATACCAAAAAGAAATCCTGACCCGTCTTCTAACCTCCACCTCCCTGTCTGTCACCGCGTCCCGTCACAGATGTGGTCAACCTGAACCTGAAGTCAACGCTCAGAGTCCTGTACAACCTCTTCACCAATTACAAGAACTCAGACTGACACCAGCTGCACTAGAGCCCTCCCTAACGAGGATGACACTGCCCTGTGCCTGTACCAATTACATCACTTCCTGTCGTCCGACGGGCGGCAAAACAAGAACGGCTGGGAGGAGAATAAAAAACTGAAAAACTGAAAAACGTAGCGCTAGTTTGGATTGGAAAACCCCCCCCGGGAGACGCTGACCTCCCGGAACATCTCCGGTTTACGTTGAGGCTTTTCACAAATGTCACCGTTTATTTATTCCTTCCTGGTAGTGAGGAAATGTCTTCTGTGACATTCAGCCTTGGTCTATAAATATATCGCCACGACAGGAGAAAAGTACGAGGCCTGAAAGTTTTGACTAAATAACACTGATTGTATTTTATTTTTTAAAGAATACAACTATTAACCCACACTGCTGTATGTCGAGAAAGTGTAAAGGGCTGCACACTGAGTCTCACAAATGTACTTTTATATTCTTATCGCCAATTACAACTGCCTTATTTATATATATATATATTTAAAAATATATATAATATTACTCTGCTTTAAAACAAATAGATCAACAAAGTTGAGATGATTTCCAATGCTATCTAGGCCATACCGCTGGCTGAAGCTAAACGTGCTTTCAGTGTAATCATGGGTTCATTATGAGAGGAGCTATACTGTATGTTCTCTCCATGTACTCCCCGAGTCACCGTCAGCGCATCTCCTCATTGGTCCGGCTCCTTTTCCTTACAAGTCCCAGCGCAGGGCCCTGGCCTCTTTCTGGTCCTCTGAGGCCCAGCCAAGTCAGGAGAGCCATGATACGACACAGCCTGTACTTTACAGCCAGCTCTGCTTCCTACTGAGGATTAATTATGGAGAGCCAGGAGGGAGAGACAGAGAATGAACCAAATGCCTGTTGGACTTGCTTCAAATAGCCAGCTCACGCCCGTGCTTATTTATCCGTGTAAAAGGAATAAACGTCTGAATTTGACCAAAGTGTGAATTGAATTTCTCTCGTTTGTCGTTTTGCATGCGAGGCTGAATTAAGTGGAAGTGTTGTTGGACCCTACGCTTCCTTCCTGCCCGGGCTAAGCCGAAGATATTAGGGGTTTATTTCAGGCCTCTATTTTCATCCCTTAGTCAAAAGGGTTACCATGGTAACCTTCCTGTTATCCAAAGTGCCCCTTCGTCTGGATAATGGGAGGTCCTCATCCCCAGCCCTCCCCACCCCGGCTACTTTTTTCTTCTCCTTCTTCGGCTGATGAGAAGACCAGCACATACACGGAACATGGTGTTTTGTTGTGTTTCCTCCCCCTCCTCTCTCCCCCTCCTCTCTCCCCCTCCTCTCCTCTCCTTCATGTCTAGTTGAAAATTGGATATCTCTAGGCGGCAGACAACAGCAAATTGTTGCAGCCAATCTCACACGGAGACGGCAGCGGCGAGGCCTGATTGCTGACGGCTAACTGGTGTCACGTCTCCCCGGCTCCACGTCCGCCCCCCTGCTGGAGTGTGTTTTCTCGAACATCACGTCGGTCCTGAGGCTCGAACAGAAATGCACGTTATCTGTTGTTCACGCTTTGTACATTTTATCAAAGTCACACACACACACACAGAATGGATCAATATTTGTTGGACTTGCTTCAAGTTGCTGGCTCATGACTGTGCTGATGTATCTGTGTAAATAAGAATACACACACACACACACATAGGATGTAATGGCCGCACACTTGGAGACGTGTAGTGTGTTTTAATTAGTTTCACTTCTCAACACTTGATGTCGATTTACAGAGAAACCTGCAAGAAACATTCACAAGAAACAACACACTAAATCCACTCCACAGCACGCAGTTTTGGTATGAGAAGAAAAACAACAAAAAGGAAGTTCTCACTTCCCCATAACCACATCCTTTCATTCACCCTCCTGTGTGTGTGTGTGTGTGTGTGTGTGTGTGTGTCTGTGTGTGTTTGTTTCTGTCTGTCACGATTTGACAAGTTCCTTTTTGCCAAACTGAGTTTTGAAACTAGCACATTCAAAGCAGCTTTGTTGCGTTGAGTACAGAACACTACTGTGTGTCTGTGTGTGTGGGCAGGGAGTTGTTCTGATGTGATTGGTCCTGAGTGGATATACTGTAGAAGCCCAGGTGAAGAGGAATCATCACATCCATTCTGTCCTCCGTCGGGTACTGGAGGTAAGCATGTTACTAAGTGTGTTGTGGCTCTGTTTGGCAGTCACTACCATCAATTTAACACCAGCAAAGAAACACACACACACACACACACACACACACACACACACAGAATGGATCAATATTTGTTGGACTTGCTTCAAGTTGCTGGCTCATGACTGTGCTGATGTATCTGTGTAAATAAATAAATGTCCGATATTTCCACGTACACACACAAATCGATCTGGTCAATTTGTTGAAATTCAGTTTGACGTGCTTGGTGTCTCTCGACGTTGAAGGGTTTATGTGTTGTGATCCAAGATCAGACTTCTGGGCTGAATTCAGACAGGCTGTGGGGTCATAGCTCATCATCAAAGTCAAAAATAAAACAAAAGAGGAAGCGACCAAACTGATACACTTCCTTTGATGATATAAGTGATCGTGGCCGTTGCTGGGGACTTGTTGAAGCCCGAGAGGCCAACTTCTACACCACAATGCCACGGCAGAATAAGACACCTGTGAAGACTACTTTAAAACAACACCTTTCTCTTTCCCCCGGCACAGTCATTAGAGTTCTTTTTAAAAAATGAAAGCCAGCATTATTATTTTGTCCCAAGGTGTCGGCACCCCCACACACACCACAGAACAGACACAACCAGTGCAGCGAATCTATCGGATACCTCGTGATATCTGGGCAGACCAAGGAGAGCGATGGCCACGGACGTCTTCAATAACCCCAGGGAGGAGGAGCCTCTGGACGACGCCTTCTTCCAGGGTACTTATACTCCTGCTGGCTAGGGCTATTAACTCTCACACTCATTTAACAATGTAATATCATATGTAGTATGTATGTGGTTCTCACTAGATTGTCACTATGAGTTTTGGATAAAGTGATATCAAAATATATAAATACATGTATACTTTTAATTATATTATTCAGATACTGGTCACACCTCTGTGTTAATAACAGTTATATCATATTAAGGCTTATCATCTTCTTATCATATCTTCTGTGCAAAGTGACAAAAGAAAGGTGGACTTCTTGGTGACCAACCCTCGAACAAAGGGAATATAAGTAAACAAACGGATGTTATGTTTATATTCACTCACACAGGAGAGAGGAGGAAGATTATTCAGCCCACGTCTCTGGCAGACCCTAAAGTTGAGATGCTGAAGGATGTAAGCTGAGGCGTCGTCGCTCCCTGTCAAGGTCGTCCCATTTCAACAGAAAGAGGATCCTGGTTTTGAACGCCTGCCATGAAGACTTTGCTATAAAGACAGGCCGACGTTATGGAATATATACATGAATGCACAAACACAAACATCCCTGAGCCCTTCAGTGCAAGGGCCATGATGTTAATCGCTGCTCTGAAAACAATCTTCCAGCGCCATTATTTATGAAGGAGAGAGGCACATTCCCCTGCATTACTTTTAATGTGATGCATGGAGAGATAGGGTGAGGATGGTCTCAAATATTAATGCAGCTCTTTAATAGAGGTGATGGCCAGCCAATCATACAGTACAGATTACAGCCATATTATGGGCTACGCAGTTGTTGTTGTTGTTGTTGGAAGATGCTTGGATAGATAAAGATATGCAAGAGAATAGGATCGGTGTTTTCCTATTGATTGGATTCATTGACGTCTTATACATATTTTGTTGGCAAATATGGATGAAAGATCAGTAGGAGTGTTGTTACAATTTACTTTTTCATAATTTAGCATATGGTTTCGTCCAAAGCGACTTGCAGTGAGGTTAATTTGGATCCAGGTCATTAATAAGATGGAAGGGGTTAGTATCCATCTTACTCAAGGATGCGATTGGGGTTCAAACCCAGAACATTCAGGCTGGGAGTCAACCAATAGACTCTATTTATTCTTATCATATGTTATGGCATAATACGTATGCAGTGTGAATAAGTGTATTAACCGTTGGTCCTGGTGCAGGTGCTGTTGAGCTGGATCAACAAAACCCTTGAACTGGATCACATCGTGGTGAAGAGTCTGGACGAGGACCTGTTTGATGGCCTGGTCCTGCATCACCTGCTGGGTGAGAGGCTCGCACGCACACACACACACACACACACACACACACACACACACACACACACACACACACACACACACACACACACACACACACACACACACACACACACACACACACACACACACACACACACACACATCACATGCATGCACAAACACACATAGACACACATGCACAGACGCACATACACACACAAAAGTTAGTTAGTGTTTTGATATGCATTTCTTAGTGTATGCTTACAAATCTACTAATCTACGATAACATTTGCAATACATGAACATAGCCCTCAAATGGTCTCGTTACTCAAAACACTAACCGGATTGAAAATGTTTGATGTTTCGGTCGGGGAAAATACCTTTAAACATTCCAAGGATGATTTGTTTGTGTTATACCGGTGTATGTATTTATACACACCCACGCACTACTTAAATCCTAAATACTGTTTTATTGCTGCGGTATTCCACCGCCTTCAGCCTTCCGTCATGTTGTTGTTGTTCTTACTGTGTAGCCAGGCTAGCTGGTGTGAGCATGTTCGTGGAGGAGATAGCAGTCACAGCTACAGCTCAGCTACACAAGCTGGGGGTGGTCTTGGAGGAAATGAACAAAAGATTTGGGATAAGAGACGACGCACTGGCCAAGTGGGATGTCAAACGTGAGTCATGTCTTTTTGTTTTATAGGTTGTCCAAATTATAAAATGAATAGGACATGAAATATTACAGTACACCCACTTTATTTTTTTTCAAGCAAACACTTTTTTGCTTGAAAAGCAAAAACTGGCTTACTTCAAATGCACCATACTAACAACCCAGTACCCTTTATTATGTACATACATGTAAAGCTCAGCACAACACACATAGTCAGGGTGGTTTTTACATTTTTTATTATGTATTTTTTATTAAGTATTCCAGTTAGAAGGGACCATTTTGAACTAAAGGGAAACACACACAGTCTTCCCTATAACTGTGTGTGACACACCATTTTCCCTATCTTTCCCTATTAGAATCCAAACAGTTTAGGCAGTTTTCCCTCCATTAGATGCGTGGTCCCGTTTATCTTCCCAAGAGATTTGAAGTGGATTCACTGCAAACTGCTCAGGAAGATTTATCTCTGCCGTGCCTCCGCGCATCGCGGGAAAAGTCTCTGGGTTCAGGCGCTGCGTGTGGGTCACCTTTCGTGACGCCTAGGCTAGCAAACTTTATGATTATAATAATAGCCTGATATACAGATTGTTTTATGAGCCGTATACATAACATTAACTGAGCTGTTGAGTTCGTCATTGGCGTGAATGAACAATGAACATAACAACATTTGTTAGGACACTTGTAGATTAGTCCCTCCTGTCTATGAAAATGTCCTGAGTCAGGCTCTAATTTGGAAGAGTCCACGGGGCACATTGAAGCTGCACAGAGATCCTGCCATTTAATGGGGGAGATGCTTCACAATTATAAAAAAAACGCCTTGTTCAATGTTTTCTTAAAATGTGCAATTTTAGATAACACATTGCAAATTTTTTTTACGGGTTTAAAATACATATACAGATAACATTGAACAATGCGGGTATTAGTATACATAATTTTTCTGCCATCCACACATAAGGGTTTCTCACACTGGAGCCTGCTTCTTGTTGTTTAAACACCAGTCATCCACAACAAAGACCTCCTGGCCACTATTCATCTGCTGGTTACCATGGTGAAGCACTTCCAGCCCGATCTGGTTCTGCCTCCCAACGTGAAAGTGGAGGTGGTTCTGGTGGAGGTGAGTTTGCCCGTGTGTGCCAACCCTGTCTCTGCTCATCATGGGTAAATAAATCACAGTGGGTGAATAATCTGGCTGATATTGGATATTGATATTGGATGGATTGTGTGTGTGTGTGTGTGTGTGTGTGTGTGTGTGTGTGTGTGTGTGTGTGTGTGTGTGTGTGTGTGTGTGTGTGTGTGTGTGTGTGTGTGTGTGTGCAGGTCAATAAAACCGGAATCAAATCTGACACACAGAGCGAGTATCTAACAGAGGAAAGGTCAGTAAAAAAACACAAAATCTCGTTGCATGTAGAATATTCTCCACTAAATTGATGACTTGAATACTGCCACGGTCTTCACTCCAACAGCTGTCCAAGCCCGCAGTCCCTCAACAGTTCAAGCGGTGAGCAATTAACAGCCTTCACGCTAACGATTTTTACCGCAATTAGCTAACAATGGGTCGAACGTACGTGTCATGCGGTTTCTGACACGCTATTGGCTGTCTGTTCACAAAGGGGAGGATCCTATAGACAAACTGCTGAAGCTCGACGCCCAAAAGATCCTCACAGCCAAGACGGTAATGAAGAGAGAGAGAGAGAGAGAGAGAGAGAGAGAGCGTTTGTAGTGTCAATAATCTCCCACTCCTTTCTCCCTCTTCCCAGTCCATCATCAACTTTGTCAATCAGAACATGTCGAGTATGGGCCTGCAGGTGGCAGACTTGGACACTCAGGTAAACAACCACGACAACAACAACAGATCCCTAAAAAAACAACAACAACAACAGATCCCCAACAACCACAGCATGTGGGCGCCCTTGAGCAAAATGACCTCCCTGCTTTTAAACCAGCAGAATCTGCATTCAGTGTTGACTTTGGAGGAAAGCGTCTCCTGAAAGACTCAATAAATAATAACAGAATTCATTTTATTGCTGCTCTTTGCGTCACCTCCTCTGAATACAATACAATCATGTCAGAGGCTGGTGGTTTGTGTGTGTGTGTGTGTGTGTGTGTGTGTGTGTGTGTGTGTGTGTGTGTGTGTGTGTGTGTGTGTGTGTGTGTGTGTGTGTGTGTGTGTGTGTGTGTGTGTGTGTGTGTTCTAGTTTTCAGATGGGGTGATTCTGCTGCTGTTGATTGGCCAGTTGGAAGGCTTCTTCATCCCACTCGGTGACTTCCATCTCAGCCCTGCCAATCACGCTGAGATGGTATGCAATGAGACACAATGTAGGAAATATAGGTCATACGGGACATGGTGGGAGAATACAGCTGGTCTCTACTGAGGTGTTGTCATTGTGCCTGTAGGATGGAGTACAGATATTTAATAATTCATAAAGGTTTTGGTTCAGTTCGTTTTACTCGTTACTTGTGGGAAAAAAACTTTTGCAAGAAGTGACAGCTGATGTCTGCTCTCCTGATCAGATAATTTGATTGATTCTCATGAATGATGAGTAATTGATTTGGCTACGTTATTGATCACAGCCAAATCCCAGCCTCTTGGTTTGAATGTGTGTGTACTTTTCACAAAGGTTTAATCCTGGCCTCTTGACTCCTGTCAAGATCTATTTATCTTTCCATCTAGCAAGTGGTTTTCTATACTCTCTCCCTTTAATAAATGACCTAAATCTCTTCTGACTGAATGTAGGTTCAAAACGTCACTCTGGCCTGTGACTTTCTCTTGGATATCGGCCTCAGTGTCCCCAATATCGACCCAGAGGGTGAGTGCTGCAGTATCGTTGCACAGAACTGTGTATTGTCTCTTATTTTTGGAAAACATACGCCTCAAATCCCCTTCGACTCACCCTGTGGGGCGCGGAGGACCAAACTAGTGGAAAAGAGACCCCTTTTTCTCCCTCTTAAAGGTCCCATATTATACCACCAGGTGTGAGTGTGATAAGTCGTTGTGATTACATCTAGGTGGACACTCCCAATTGTGAAGTCAGAAGAGGCAGATTTTCAAAACGGCTTGTAACGGCTAATCACACTCACACCTGGTGGTATAATGGTGGTATAATATGGGACCTTTAAGAGTATTTACCTGTGTGTGTTATGGAGATGTGCCAGATTCGTGTTCAGAAGGTGGAGGGGAGGGAAGGACTGACAGCTCATCTCCTGAGCTGGGGGGGGGTGGAGGGGATGGCAGTGGTTGGAATGAGAATGAGGCAGGGGGAGCATGTGATTGGCCGGGTCGGGGGGTCAGCGTCATTCATTAGACGGAACGCGGCTGTCATGCACGAAAACACACACACCGCAATTTAACCTTTCCATTATTGCTGTTGCTGGGTGTCTGTGTGTGGTCCACGTACAGTGTGTGTGTGTGTGTGTGTGTGTGTGTGTGTGTGTGTGTATGTGTGTGTGTTGAATCTAATGTATGTGCATCTGTGCCTGTGTGTGGGAGAGCCATGTCCAATTTCTATTAAGGTTTGTTTGTGAGTGTCCAGCTTAATGTGCATGTGTGTGTGTGTGTGTGTGTGTGTCTGCTGCCTGTGTGTCTGTCAGAGAACGGGCTTCTCTACAGAAGCCTTGAGTATCACTCACACACATATATTATATGTATCCTGCACTCATCCTAGTAATCTTTGCTTATTCTCATAGTGATGTGGACATAAATAAATTATTCTTAGTTGAAGAAAGACTAAGATTAGAAGACTAATATTGGAAGAGTGAGAGCGGGTGAATGAGCCAGTGGGCGAGGGTGTAAATCAGTCTGCAAGTAAACATCTACTGACATTGCAGGTGAATACGCCGTTCACACAGATTGCACCATACAGGGCACACAGCTAAACACTCCAATCTCCATTAATCTGCCCGTGTGTACTTTAGCTTTATGGTTAGGTTAAGTGATTTGAAACAAAGTAAAAAGTAGCTGCTGTGCCTTATCAACTCCGACCTGTAATTGAAGAACAAAGCTTTAACATGATAACTGTTAGTTCAACCCCCGGCACACTTCATTTAGGAACGAGCCAGGAGCTAATTAAATGTGTGTTTTTAGTGTCTTTTTAATTACCAGCGTAATCTCTTCTGTGGAATGAGGAATCCCGGAATGCAAAGCTCGACGCGCGCACACTCTGCACATTAATTAGGTTAACTTGGTGTGCGAGTCCATCTTGATGTCACCTTTATTTAATTAACATTGTGAGGGGGCGAGAGGGGGGGAAGTGAGTCATTTGGACCAGGCCACCGTGATTCGATTTGGTGCTATTGTTATCGCTGTCCCTTGATCTATGACCTCTTTTGTATAATCGGTATGTCGGTCGACCTTCGGTAGAAGCACCAGGGCCCTGTCGCTGGGCTGAGAGCGAGAGAGAGAGAGAGAGAGAGAGAGAGAGAGAGAGAGAGAGAGAGAGAGAGAGAGAGAGAGAGAGAGAGAGAGAGAGAGAGAGAGAGAGAGAGAGAGAGAGAGAGAGAGAGAGAGAGAGAGAGAGAGAGAGAGAGAGAGAGAGAGAGAGAGAGAGCAAGCTCACACGCAAGCAATTGATATAATTGAATTGTACAAGGTAGCCAAATCCTAAAATAATCCCCAAATGGCTTCTGTGGATCTTGTGACAGATATCATCTCCAGGGACTTGAGTGCCACCTTGAAGGTCCTGTACGCCCTGTTCAGAAGACACAAGGGGAGACGAGAAGCAGCGGCGGGCGCTCAGGACTGAAGGGATGAAGGCGGGGTATGTTGCTGTCACTCATGATCACTGTTTATTATATTCTTCCATTTATCGGATCTTGAAGTGAATTGAAAGACATTCTTCCATCTTCTCTTTAATGCCCACTTTCTTTCTTTTTTCGCAGACACAATTTGAAACAATGTGAATGCATGGCATGGCAACTTACATGAGCATACCGCTAATGTTTTGATTCAGGAATAAATATCTCTGTATATATATTTATGTTTCTGTTTAATTTCTACGTTGATATCCGTCAATTATTTCAATGAAGTGCCTAACGTACTACATAATAGATTTCCAGTGTCTGATAACAATGGACCAAAACTGAGGGAGAGAGAGAGAAATAGATAAAAGACAGCTTGACAGGCATTTGGAAGATAAATGTTTTTGACCAGAAGTATTCTCCTGTTCATCATGGGAATGTATTCTCTCAAAAAGAACAAAAGGGCGCTTCTCTCCGTGCTTAAAGTTGGCCTTCTAATTTACCAACCTTGAACAGAGAATCATTTCAAATGGCTGTCATGACCCCAGTTTCCAATCTTGAATAAACGATTATTTTTCAGTGCTGTACCTAGCATGTATCACATTATTGTTGAACTAGACTTGGTGTTCAGCTTGAAAAGGCTAAGCCACTTATATTTCTGCCTGGATGAGGATGATCCCCCATTTCTTAAGAAAAACGGAATAACCCTGATGTAAAATCTTGAATATAAAAACCTTAGGAATTAAACACTATTTGTGCCCGAAACATGCTACTGCGACAGAACCCATAGTAACAGGAACATCTTGTTCCCAATGCTTCCTACTACATCTTTAACAAACGTTGATATTGAGTGCTACGGAACTGTGCACTCTGTTATACTTTTCTTAATCAAGTATAAACCATACACTGGACAGAAGGTCAAAGCAAGCAATGTAGCAAGCAACCTCACTCACCAAGGACTTCGGACATCTTCTGTCTCCACACAGCGAGTCTGAGAGGTTAAGATGAATGCATGAATGTGTTGTTTACAATGCGACCGAAGATTCCATGATGTGAGCTTCAATGGAGTGCATTGTCTTGTGTGTGTGTGTGTGTGTGTGTGTGTGTGTGTGTGTGTGTGTGTGTGTGTGTGTGTGTGTGTGTGTGTGTGTGTGTGTGTGTGTGTGTGTGTGTGTGTGTGTGTGTGTAACACCCGCAAGTTCATGTATGCCTTTTGTTCCAGTGTAGCAAAGGCATTGCCGTTGTCAAGCTCAGTGTGGCTGTGTATTGTATGTTCGGGTCTGTAGTCAGGCAGGAGTACGACGACGAAGGAAACCAGGGGAGACCGGTGATGCTGTGGATAGAATCTGGGCTCCAGCAGTCCGTGCCGAAGCAGAAGCTCAGACACCAAACTAGGGCCAAACTAATCAAATCCAAATAAAGTGTAACATCCCGTTGGCCCAGATTTGAGCTTGTCTGTCATTAGATATAAAATCTAAAGTCAGATTTGTGAGACCACTGTATGGCTGTATGACTACTGTATGGTATGATTATTGTATAGGTAGCTGCTAAAAAGTCAATTCATTACAGCTCTATAAATGGGCACGACAAGGTTTTAATAACTAGTATCGTATGCATTTGATTAATTATAATGGCAGCCCCATCCACACACACACACTCGCACATTCTTGTCCAGAAACAGGAATTAAATAAAAGGTTGACCGCAGGATGAATTGCTCCATCATAAGAGCTTATTTTTTGAACGACGATCTTGAGTCACTCAACTAAAGGCTATATTGAAAATAGCATCCGGTGTTGCTCAAGCCCAAATGCAATGTTCTGATGCAACATTTGCCACGGTGTGTGTATGTGTGTATGTGTGTTTGTGTGTGTGTGTGTGTGTGTGTGTGTGTGTGGGGGGGGGGGGGTGTGTGTGGAAGCCTCTAGCGGTGCAGCCGTGGGGGCAGTACAGTGGTAACCATACTAGAGTGTTTATGTTACTGGAACAGTCGCATAGGCGCTCACTAGTGCCTTGCTGTCTTGGCATTTCCTCTGCTGCTGCTGCTGCTGAGTCCTTTGATGCAGCGGCACTCTGGTAGGTGTGGCGTTCACTGGGACAACGTGTTCTGCTCGGAGGATACACACTGGAACACTTTAAAGTTTTCGGTTTATTTTCTAATATAAGCTGTAAGGAACTTGTAAGGCCAACCATCTATTTGATGTATGTACGTATGACCAACAAGCTATTTAAGGTGATAAAATGTATGGACTGTCAAATGGAAAATAGAAAATATTGATGAAATATACGTTAGTGTATGCAAATGACAACAAATTCACAAAGGCTGTAATATTCAATAGGATACAGACACAATTCTTAGAATTTCTTTGAAGTGCAGTCCATCCATCAATTACACAGTGAAGTGAACAGCAGCTCCTGGTGAATGGACTGGTCTCACAGGAACATTAAGGGACTGTTTGTCATTTATTTTAAGACCCACCGGAGGGATTTGACATGACCCTGCAATCGACATGGCAGAATTAATATGACCCCCCCCCCCCCCCTCGGACAATTCATCAACTCAATACGTCACATCACAAATATTGAGTGACGAATGGTCAGTTATTAATATTTCACATCAATGACATCGTGTGACGAACATCTGCTTTTTTGGAAAAAAAAAAAAAAAAGGCTATTTACATGAAATAAAACAATAAAACATTGAGACCATTCCACAAAGCACACTGGGTAATAACAAATTCAACCCATGGACTCGTCACTGGACTCGCTTCCTGAGTCATTGTTTATTTTAGCAGGTATAGCTGAAGCTGACGTTATTCTCAGATGGCGCCGCTCGCCTGCTCCGGACCCGCTCCAGGTAGACGTGGGCGCACACGGAGAACGCCGTGAGGAGCAGGCAGGCGCGCAGGACCAGCCCCCCGTGGAGACGCTCCAGACAGTGCGATGCCTCAGCTTTACAAACTGTTCTCATTAGTGAGAACAGTTAACATCTCGATACCTCATAAATGTTAAAAAACTGTTTTGTGTAAGCAGTAAACTGTCTCTCATTTGTTTCTGTATCTTTTTTAGTTTTTATTCTGCTCACCTTACGCCTCTTGGACACTACCATAGACATAATAAAGAGCAGACGCCGCATCGACCGCTACTGCCGTCTGGCGCCAACGAGCCGTGGGGCCGCCATCTTGGACCGGTCGACCGCTCTACTGAGTGTAGGCTAATCCGTTTGGCAGCTGCAATGAACTGTCAGCGCATTTAATTAATGAAACCTCACTGAATACCAAACAGATTTTCACGCGGGTTATTTTGCTGCAAAGGTCATACATGTAGCTATGATACAGGACACATGGCTCGGCTTGTTTTAAAATTCATAGTGGGCTTAACAATATTCTGATATATGATATAAATACAAAACTGGGAACATAATCCCAGAAAAGGGGTACATTTCCAGTTTGACTAGCAATCTGATTGAAAAACCTAATGTTGTGTCTTCAAAAACAACGGGGACAGGTCGTTTTTTCTGTATTTAGCCAGGGACAGGCAACCAAAAACGGGGGCGTCTGGTCACCCTATGATATGTGATGTAGGCTATGATAGGTATTTTGCAAATCACACACCTTGGAACCTGCGCGCGCAGGTCGCATTTGGATTTTGGACGCATGGGTTTACATTTCGTTCCGTGTAGCACGGAACAAGTAGGACAATTGCAACCTGCATGGCGTTGTTATTTTAAAATGACAGCACTAGTTTGAGGCATTTATTTGCGCTCTCAGACCTTAACCAAGACTTTATTTTCTTCTTCCCAAACGCGCGTCTTTCACTCAGACGAAACGTTTCACGTGCAACTAAAAGACACAAGGGAGCGGCGACAGAGAAAGATGCGCGGAGGACGTTGTAGATCAGCCTGCACTACAGTCAGTGTGCGAAATACCCTTCAATATTCGGGGGGGTCCCCATCTCCCGATTGTTGCGCAATATCGATTAACTACATATGCGTCGGTGTAGAAAGTCAATGCACCGGGCGCAAGATAGGGCCCTTCTTCTGTTTGGCGCATATGGGTAATTTACATACTCCCACAGGACTGGCTGGCTCCGTTTAGGGTTGGGTTACAGATGACCTATTCAAAGTCCTTCCCCTGACATATAACGATTGAGTCTGGTAGGCCTATGCAATCACACAAATACAGAAAGAGAGTGAAATAGTCGGATTGCCTTTAAGAACTCACACCAAGAATATTTATTTAATGTAAATTTATTAACTTTACATTTTACAAATACATTTTTTACCTGATAAACAAACAAGTTGACTGTATGCTTTTTATTTATAAAAGACGTATAAACAGTGGTGAAAATGGCCCCAGGTAGCCTACTTGGAACAACCACCATTACTAACCAGTAATTAATGGTACAATTGATGGTGCAATACTAGTTCAAAGTCAGAGTCAAAGCTTTATTGTCCATTCCAAAATATGTGCCAGACAAAAAGAGGAATTGAAATTGTGTTTGTCTCTGACACGGTGCAATAAGGAGACAAGGATAATATTTTAGAATTTTTGAATATTGTGTAGTATAGTGCAAAGGTGAGGCAAAACAAAACGGTATAAATAAAATAAAGTTTAAAAAGAAATGGATTGAAATGTGCAATATGAGGAACATTATGGACAGGTTGGCCCTCTGTTCTTAAAGGTCCCATGACATGCCACCAGGTGTGGTGTGATTAGCCGTTTTGAAAATCTGTCTCTTATGACATCATAGGTGGGCGTGTCCACCTAGATGTGTGCCTCCTGACGTGCGCCTCCCAAAAATTGTGACCTTCCGTCGAGGTGACGCAGCAGCAAGGGCTGTGATTGGTCCACTCACTAAAACCAGACGCAGAACCAAAACAGGTTCACGACTGCGTCCAAGCAGCAAGCTTGGACAAGCTTGGACGTCCAAGCAACGACCAATCTGCGTGGTCGTTGCGTTGCATCGACGTGGAACCATAATCAGCCCTTTAGGCAGGCTGTGTTCCTGGCCCCCAGTAGCCCGCAGACCTCTCCTGTCAGCCATGGCTTCTGGTTAGCCCGGGTGGTGATGGTTCTGTTGGTGGTCACATCAGCAATGCATTTGCTAATGTAGAAGGTGACAGTGTCAGAGTACTCCTCAATGTCTGTGAGGTCGTGGTAGGCGGCTGCCTGCTTAAACATCTCCCAGTCAGTGGCTTCAGCAGTGTGCAGCAGAGGCCCCCTCTGGCCACAAATGTGGCTCCTTTACTTTGGTCAATTAATGATAGAGAGATCGATAGATTAAACTTCCCCTGCCATATAGCTCAATCATTGACCTCTAATTCAGATCCAAATGTATTGATACCCACCTTCAATTTTGACAAGCCAGTCATCGTAGTGGAAAATGATTTCCTCCTCTTCATCCCTCTTATTACTGCCCTCAGGGCCCCATTCAGATAAGAATAGGCCTCTGAAGATCTGCCTTGTCAGTTGTCCTCGGTGGTGCAGTAAATTGGCAGAAATTGCTGCCAATTTGCAGTCACAAGGTCAAAAAACTGACCACAGGCATTCATGCCACTGGCCACTCTGTTGATGAGATTGTTACATTGTTATCTTTTCTGCATCCATTTACAATTGAAGCAATGACATTCATTGATGACATAAATTCATTAAACAGTCCACACACACACACACACACACACACACACACACACACACACACACACACACACACACAAAATGAAATGTCTGCATTCAAAACTTAACATTTCTTCTGCCACTAAACATGTTATGGTATTTTCATTCTTTCTTACAGATGGAAACAGTAGTTGGCCACCACCCGCTCAGTGACCCGTGGCACCTCATGCAACGTTGCCGTGTAAAATGTGGGCACCCTGCAGTCCGAGACCCAGTCCCCACAGGATCCCTTCAAGCTCTGCAGGTCCTCCTCAGTGTGACACGCCTTCAACTTTTCAAAATTAACAAAGAGAAAAAAAAAGCTTTGCCTTCAATTTGCTGTGTTGGTATGCTGTGCAATAATGCAAATATTGACATCTTTATATGAAAAACAAAATAAGACATCCTCTAATGTAACTGTTGTCTTTACTTTATCATTGCAACACATATGACAGAATTTCATTAACGTCACCTGTTGCAGTTTTCCCCCTTTCTCCTCATCGAGCAGCACCCCTATGTCGAGGTCACTGAGGGGCGCTGACTGGCCACACATGAGCATGTAAACAGCCCTGTTAATGGACCTGGGCCCAGGGCCACCGTGGGCCCAGACACCGCATTGTAGTACTTCTGATGCTCTGTTCGGGCATCCCTCAAAGACCCTGAGGGTTCCCTGAATCGCCATCATTAGGAGTCTGTACAGCAGAGCACAGGGGAAAAGGTCAATGTGCGCCAGTGCAAAATCTGTAAGGAGTTGATCAAGGCTAACCTATTATGTGTAACAAAAACATAACAATTACTGTATGGTGTAATGAAATTCACACAGATCATGACAATATTACATGGAGAGTACAATAACAGTCTATAAACAGTCTAATACACTTAATGTTCTTACAGCTGTTGGGTCAGAGCCAGAAGCAATGGAGACCTCCTCCACATCCGATCCGGACAGCTCGAATTCCCCTCTAGAACTAAAAAGATAACAATAGAATCGAAATGGAATTATAGGCCAGGAATCAATGATACGGACAAAAATGCACTTCGTTCATCCGAATCAGTACAATCCTGTTCATTTTGCTGCAAAATCTTTTGATTGATTGATTGATTCTTTTAATGACCACACAGCCACGCTGGTGGAATTTGTTTTCAGTACAGCTCCTTGGTACAGGTTCCAACATTACAATAAACATAAAACATAGATATACATAATACATAAGGGCCGTGCTTAATCCTCAGCGTTCAGAGTTCAGAATGTTAATTGCAATAGGAATAAAACTGTTTTTGAAGCGGGTTGTTCTGGAGGCAATTTTCCTATGACGCCTCCCAGAGGGCAGTAGCTGGAATGCAAAGTGTGCAGGGTGTGTGGGATCAGAGATGATCTTGTGGGCTCTGCGTAGTGTCCGTTTGCAGTAGAGTGATTCAAGAGATTGGAGGGGTGAGACAATCATTTTGCTCTGTTCTGTTAATGATGCGCTGTAATTTCTTCCGGGAGAGTGAGGCCCCGTCCACACAGAGCAGATTTTTTGGTGAAACTGCATAAGTCTCCACAAATAACTTACAACTTGTAACTTGCAACTTACGTAACTTAGGTCCCCCCGGACAATTCATCAACTCAATATGTCACATCACAAATATTGAGTCACAAATGGTCAGTTATTAATATTTCACATCAATGACATTGTGTGACGAACATCTGCTTTCTGAAAAAAGGCTAGGCTAGGCTAGGCCTAGGCTATTCACATGAAATAAAACAATAAAACATTGAGACCATTCCACAAAGCACACTGGGTAATAACAAATTCAACCCATGGACTCGTCAATGATCCATCTTGTGGAATCTCTGTGCATTCAGAAGAGCTTTGGGCCCGGTTTCCCGATAACGCCCATTCATATCTCCGGATCCGGACGAAATTCGTCCGTCCGTAGGCCTACTAAACATTGTCTCCGGGACTACCCTTCATACCTCCGTCCAGTTTCAGCGTTGTTATGTATGTTATGCAAAACAACCCCTAGAGGGCAGTGACTGTCGTGTCGCAAATTACCGGTATCGACAATCGCAAACATGGCATCTGTAGAGGAGATGATTTTGCTTTGTCATTCGGCAAAAAAAAAGGCGCAAAAAGTGTACGCGGCGATGGCATGTGACACCCCTCACTAACCAGCAGATTCTCTCCTCAAAATTTAAATTAAAAAAAGCTTTATTGGCATGAGAAATATACATTTGCATTGCCAAAGCAGGTGGACAATAAAATAAAAAGGTCAGGTATATAGTATAATATAAGTATAAAACGTTAAATACAAAATATATATACATATCAGATATTATAGGCCTACTACTCTCTCTCTATTTTTGCGAATGGTTGGACTTCTGACTCTACTGCCGCCTCGATCTCCGGTGGTATTGCTCTGTTTTGTCCGGAGCACTCCGGATTCGTAAGCTCAGAGGCGACGGCCCCACTGATGGACAAAATGACCTCCAGGACCGGACAAAAGCGTCCGTATCCGTATTTACCGTAGGGTGTGAATGGGCCTTTAGGGTGCTATGAAGACTCCTACGTTTAGACATATCATTTGTTTACCTCTATAGGCGTGGTTCCCGAACAGTCTCTTAGGAGTCTTCTTAGGAAACATTCCTTACATCGTTCGTAAAGGGTGCTGTCCAGAAAGAACGTGCTGAAACGTGGTTTTCCATTTCCGTTCAAATTAGGCTATTTTCTGATTTTCTGTTTACAAAGGTGTCTGACTTTATTTATGAAAATAGACATTTTGAAATGAAAGCTAAATTTTTTATAGTTTATTTAGCCTATTATATAGTAGGCTACTGTTTATGCTGAGACTGCTTTGCTTTTTGCTACCTGTCTGTGTGCGGGCTTTGCGCACCATCAAGGGAAAGATGCAGTGGTTGAAAAAAATCTTTCGACCGCTTATTAAGTTCACTCATTGCTTATAATGGTTTATTCGGTTCCCAGTATCATTTCCTTAATTTAGAAAACGGTTTTGTTCATTTTTGAATTGTAAAATAAATACAATAATTTTTTGAAGTTGAGAGTTTTTGAAATTATTGGAAGCAAGTTGAGCTGACCTCGCCTGCTGTACCGCAGCCTATATATGTAGGCTACTGTACTGTATATAATATTGGTCAAACACGACACTGCCAATGTGGCAGTTCCATGCGCAACAGGGATTTCTAAAGGTTACTGTAGTGGCGGCGACTAGCGTCAGGAGCAACATCACTATGGTAGTGCTAAGAAGGTTCTACGAGCACTTCAGACCAACCTTACCAACAAACGACGTAGGCTATGAAAGAGATTTGTAACAAAGAATGTTTCAAAATGTTTGAAATGTTGCTGTTTCATGAAAAAATTGAGGAACCCCCCCCCCCCTCAGACTAAAAAAAAAACTATTTTCCTCTGGTGATCCATTCCATGAATTCCAAATGGTCTCTAAGAGCCACTTAAGGGGCACAGACAGTGTCCAGCATTAGCTGATCTAATGTGGACTAGCGGCCTAATAGCATATAAATGGCTGAATGTTTGTCAGGACGCCGCTCCTGCTGATTCTTGAATAACAAGCAGATAGTCTCAGAAATGGCACTATGGGGCCTTATGGAAGAAATCGCTAAATGAAAGAAATGTGTGGGCAGAAGGGTTGGTTGTGAAAGGACTTTACCGGTCTGGGTGATCAAACCATCGTAGCCGTCTCTCTTGGCTTAGCTAGAACATCTGTTCAAATTAACAACAAATCCTGCTGAACGCGTCTGCCAACAATGTAAACCATAGCAATATAGCACTTTTGGCTTTTCGATCAATGTACGTTGTTTGGTTAGTTTGTGGACGAAATAACAGTGAATTGTAATACATGTACTTTGCAAAATGTCTTAACACGAAGACCACAGTGCAATATTGCTATTGTTAACATTTGTGCTAGGCACATTCACACTAAATGCTATTCGGCAGAACAGGTTCAAGAAGTTATTTTGGCAATTAACAAATGTTTTAGTGAAGCCAGAATAGACAGTTGTGATGGTTTGGTCACAATGTCCTTTAAGTGAAAGTAAGCCAGTGAGTTGAAGGTACATTAAGGTGACCAGATTTCTGAGACAAAATCCGGGGACATTTTGGGTTCAGCGGTGTAAAAACCTCCCAACATGTAGTGTTTTTGTTTACGGTCAGACGGGATTGTTGACAGAGAGGGGTGCGGGGGTTGGATCTTTCTTTCAGTTACAGTGAAATCTGAGGACATTTCCGGGGACAGCAGGTAGCTGGGGACAGGTCACTGAAAACGGGCACTGTCCCCGGAAACCGGGGACATCTGGTCACCCTAAGGTACATGTCATTGCTAGGTTCCAAGTGAAAGCTAGCTAGCGTTTTGAAGGGACGATGCTATGCTAATTGAATGCTAGCTAGTAATTTGAGGAAACATGTCATCACTAGATACCAAGTAAAAGCTAGTTAATAATTGTAGGGGACACGTTGTCACTAGTTGCTAATTGAAAGCTAGCTCTTGATTTGAGATGACATGTCATTTTTACGTGTCAAGTTTAAGCTTTGAGTGATTAAAGGGGACCTATTATCACTAAAGCTGAGGCGAAGCTAGCTATTGATTTGAGCGGGGTAGCCTACACTTAATTAGTTCTTGAACAAAGTGAAAGCTAGGTCAGAGGTGTTTTGTGGAGGGTTTGGGTGTAAAATTGGAAAGAAACCTCTGAGCAAAGGCTCACAGATACCTTGACAACTTGGGGAAACAAACTTTGGCATCTCTTCAGACGCTTGGCTTTGACACGCCCGGGCTGTAGCAGGTGTGTATGATTTGAAATGAGGAGTTGCTGGCAGCTGTACCTGACATCCCGATCCTGGTCCTGTCGGAGACCTTGTGTAGAGCTGTCAACCTCTGTGTCTTAATGACCAGCCAGGTGAAGGGCCACCCCTAAATAGGACTGATCAGTGTGTCACTCGGCATCTGACGTTTGATTTTTTGAAAAAGCATAAAACAAACAACTCGAAAATATGGGATGAAAGGTGGCAAAATTATGACAACTTTTACACAAAAAAAAAACAGCACCCAAACCGCAGTTTAGTTTAAACACAATGGAAAAGATAAAACTTGTTTTTATTTCTTCCTGTCGGAACGATACAAAGTCAACAAGTGCAATAAACAATTTGAACTGAATACGGCACTGAACTGCACATTCTATCTAGCGGTAAAACACATAGACAGAACGTGACGCACACAATCGTCACTGCCACACCCAACGTGAGGTATCAACCACTACAAAGCATCAGCTTACAGGTGAGGAGTCAAACCGTAAGGCATCTGTTACCATAACAACCTGGAGAGAATTAAACAGATTACGGGGAGGGGGGGTGGGTGTAGGCAACCCCCTCCCCTCCCCCGTTTCCAAGAGCCACACCAAAATACCTACCAAGTCACATTTAGGCCATTCAACTAAACCGTAAAACATCGCTAGTTATAGTCACTAGTTGCTAATACGTTTTCCGAACTTGGGGAGTTTCTGCGAGTTTATCGATTTGGGAGGAGGGGGGGAAATATGTTAGTAGGAAATTATGTCAGTTTACTCTGTGTGTACCGTAAGGTGTTTCACTTTGTTTTTGGATTATTGGAGGCTAGATAAGGGCTTTCTTTCACAGGCCAGTGATACACAGCGTGATAAAAAGGGCTCTCATTTGCCTTATTATCGGCCAGAACACAGCTTTCCCCCACAACACCGCGCAGTCTCTCCCATATCTGATCCCTGCCACCACACGCGGCTTTGAAGAACCAATTAAATACCCGTTGGTTTGGCAACCGTGGCTAAAAATTCCCCTTTTTCCTCAGCTCACTGACATTCACGTTACAGGTGAGAGAGGGAGGGAGGAGGAGAGAGGAGAGTGGAAAGAGAGAGAGAGGCCCACAACCAATATATCAATTGATAAACCTTCTGCGATGAGAGAGAGAGAGAGAGAGAGAGAGGTTCAGAAGTTAAAGAGGTATGAGCATCATTTAGCGAACCGCGGCTCTCTTCACCAATTATTTCACTTGGGGCACATTCTATTTAATATGGAGAACGTGACGGCACTAGTCTACTGGGGGGAGCACGCAATTAAAACTTAGCGGTCGAAATTGAAATTGGCTTGCTCCAACAGCTCTGCAAATTTGAATATTATTGCTGATAACTGAGGCCCATCTGCAGCGTTTGACCAGAGTTTTGTTGGGGGGGGCCTTTTCGGCACTTTAGAGACAAAAGAGAGATGCAATTGGCCAAAGCGTGTCCATTGTTAAAGTATGCTCCGTAGCAGAACTCATAATGGCGCGTGTCCCTTTAACTAGTCACCCTTCCCTGTTTCTCTTTGCTCTGGGGACTCCGCCATGTGCGTACGTGCCAGGAGTTCTGTGCACGTACTCATAACTTGGCTGTGGTCCCAGTGCAGGCTGCTGTTCCCCCCCCCCCCCGTGCCGCCTTACTGTACTGGGACCTCCGCACCTAAACACCTGGTACCCCCAACCCCCTACCCAATCAACCCATCAACTGCTCTCTCTGCCTTTCCCGCTATATACACACACACTCGCCAAAAACCCATAACCATGAAATTCATAAAACTGTTATCAACTCAGTGAAAGTCGTTTTTTTTTGTGTTGCTTCAATCAGCCCGAGACTCGCTGTGGCGTGTCGACTTACATAATGATTGTATGGATGCGTTATGCTAATGGTTCTCTGTGGACTCCCGATGAGGTTGTGACCCGAGCAAAGGCTCCTATGTGAAAACCCCAGGGGCTCTACGCTGTGAGGGAGGTGTGCTTATTTGGCATGCCAATCTTTCTTTTCCTTTCCTTGCACCCACTCAGTTCTTCGTCTGAATACACAACTGTACATTATTGCTGATGTTGGAGGTTTGGTTTTTTTCCATAGGTTTATTTGCTCGTTATGGCGTTAGTGTCTGACAGTTGTCTTGTATTTATTGTGGGAAATGTTTCTTTATGAATGAGCCAAATCAATATTAATGCATGTTGTATTGCTCATCGAACCGTTGTACAGCTGGGAGGAGGGGGGAGATAACAGAGCGTTGTATCACCACAAATACCACCCATCAAAATACACCTTCTCTACACTAAATAAATAATGGACTTAACTAGAGCAGTGCCTGTTTGTAGCCCAAATTAGCTGAACGTTAGCATGAGCGCCTGGTTGAGGTGGTGTCCCTGATCGTTCGTGTAACTGTGGAGGAGGAAATGTATATCTTATGGTCTTCGTCAGCCCTTATTGCAACCTTACCATGCTACTGAGCGGTTTTATCTCACGTAAGACATTCTGATACTGCAACTCTGCTGTATGGCGCTGTTCCCTGTCGACTGGATCACATTATAGATAAATCGGTTTTTCTCTCTCGGTCTGTGCTGTTTTTTTTTTGTCGTTTTGCTGTTGTGAACCAAGTTATAAAACGAAGGGGCTATGCTCTGCATCAACCTGGGCTAAAATCAGTTCAGAACGCCAACCACTCGCACTCGCACATAAATAAACCACCAACTAGATAGCACACAACTGTGTCTAATTGCTACTCAACACAAACTGACACAGCAGTGTAAGAGACACCACATATCTAAGAAAGATATATATATATATATATATATATATATATATATATATACTTTTTCTTTTTTTTTTGTTAAAAGCCGTCTGAGCCGACTTTCGCCACTTTTGCACAAACTACAGTTCGTCCAGTGGCACACGGGAACACACCAAGTCGTGTTGTGTCATTTTCTGTCACGGGGAAGGAGGGGATCAGCTAAAATGGCTACGAGCAGCTGAATGTGTCTGGTGCTCCTTCGGTTTTTTTTCTTCCTCTTTTTTTTACTGCAGTGGCCTGATAGCAGCAGTAAGATCCTCCCTTCCTCTCACATTCCCCCACATCAGTCCGTTGCTGTGCAGACTCAGCCCGAGCTGGCCTTCCCTTCTTCAAAAGGTCCATTGGCAGGTTGTTGTGCCCGTTAGAGACGCCCGGAGGGGGGGTCAGGGTGAAGGGGGGTTGGCATGGGGCAGGGGGTGGTGGTGTGGGGGGGGGGGGGGGGGTGGGAGTAGTCACTGTTGGCTGCTCCGGTATTGTCCTTCGCCGTCCTCCTCCCAGCAGGGGTGTCGTGATGGTGGAGGTGTCTGTGGGGATCGGGAGAGGTCCTCTGCAGCCACCAGAGCATCGATCTGAGGGGAATAAAGAGAGTTGGAGGTCGGCGCCATGCCTGAACTTTGAACTTTAACCTGACAGACTCGGCGGTAGGCTCGCCGCTTGAGAGTAGCTAACGGCCTATGGCTCGCATTAGCCGTTAAATAACACATTTTAATCTGCATAGACTCACCGGGGAGACAGTAAATGGCTACCTAATGCTTCTATAATTAATTTGAAAGTATGCATGTATATCATAAATGTCAAACATATAAATGTCAAATATTTACGCCACATTCGGTGTCGACAATTACAAACCCGGAGGCAGGACTGTCGATTCTCTATTGTGTATTATTATCTAACCTCTCTATGTATTATTATCTAACCCATTCCAGAGATGTGATGGTTTGTCATTGTCGACCCTGTGCGTCAATCGTCAAATGTGGTCAGAGTTGACGTTGTTTAACCATTAGCCGTTATCTACTTTCGCGGGAGCTTAACCGTCGGGCCGAATAAAGGTTATTCCACGGGCTTTATCCTCTGCAAATATCAGCCCCACACACTCTCCCAGCCCTCCTTAAGCTCAGAGCAAAGACCTTGGTGGTCAACCGATTCCATTAAGTCTCGGCCGCCACTGCTTGTGGAAAAGCTCCCCGATCCTGTTGGGCAACATGGGGATAGTCTGGTCTCCCGGGAATGCGCCCCCCCGGAACAGAGACCGAACACCCCCCCTCCCCCTCACCCTCTTTGTACTCGGGCCAGGTTTAATGGTTCACAGTACTACTGACGTCCGTGTGCATGGGAGCGAACGCACACGTTCACAACCCGTCCCCAATGAAAGCATGGAAAACAACACAGAAAGAGCGGTCGGCATGAATATTTAAAATGAAAAGATGTTCTCTCGAGTCATTCATCATTCATGACTGGGAGCCGTCACTTTTTGTTCGGAGAGGCTAGAAATCCCTCAGATATGGCTCTTTAAGTTGGACGAAGATGGCAAGACCCCGCTGTATTCTGTCTGCTCTTTAGAAGGCCATTTGTTCACTGCCTTAAATGCAGTTCGAAAGGACTAGATTGAGAGAGAGAGTTAAATGATATGTTCTGCTGACATCCGAGTAGAACCAGCTTCTAGCATACTGTAGCAAACCGTATGACTGCATATTGTATGCCGTTACGCAAAGCAGATAAAACAGCATTAATAATGGTAATACCCTTATAGACTGAATGTCGACCACTTGATCTAAGTATATTTTAGGGGTGAGTAGGTACCCTAACATACACTATACTCTCTGGTTTGAATCCACAGGTTAGACTACAAGCTAAATTGTGGTAACTCAAATGCTGTTTCTGAATAGAAAAGGACCACTAGCCACAGTATCCCAGCGTTTCTTTGAATGCCTAACGTTCAGGGACTTAATCACGTCACACACGTCAACAAATAGTGGCATACTGCACACGATTGCTGATAAATATTTAAAGGAATAATAACCGACTGGTTCTTTGTTGAACTATGTTAGTACAGCGACATTCATTAACTCACTGAACAGATGGGGCACATTGCTCTAATTGGACTGTGTTCTCTACGCTGTTCAAATGGACAGACAGGCTTGCAGATAATTCAAGATCTATTCTTCTTTTAAGAAAGACGCAGGGGCTTTGAATGCAATTATGCGGAATAAAGACGGTCTATAGAGGGCTAAAGACTGTCTATAGAGGGCTTCGGTTCACGCGCGTTAACAAAAGACATGCCGAGATGTTTGATCTTGTCCAATTCAGCAGCACAGAGCGTGCACTCACTCTGACCCCTTTAAGCCGGCAACACACCAGAAGATTCCCAGCCCTGATATGCCCCTGACGACTGCTCGTCAAGACTTCTCAGAGTCTGCCCTAGTCTGGATAGTCAAAGGCGCAAAATAGTCGTAACCGGCGTTCTTGTGAGAGAGTGAAACCCTGCCATTAAATGTGCGTCTCGCCCCGACTCTGAGCAGTGGGTTAGGTTGGTAAAAGTCTTCCAGTGTGTCCCAGGCCATAATAGGTCGAGCCATGAGCGGGGAAATGAGACAAGACAGGGACCAATAGAGTGATGGGTGCTCTTTACCGTGGACCAGCGGCCCAGGGACAAGAGCGATGGAGTCACGGAAGGGCCCCCTGCTCGCTAAAGGGCCGGCTGGTGAGTCAGCGACCCGAGCTGGGAGTGGAAGCATCACTGTCTCATGTGCCCCCATGCCTCGACTCTGCCGGCCCAGCAACTCATCAACTCTGGGTGGGAGAAAGTTGGCAGCGAGCTACGGCGCTGCAGGCTGCACTGCTGCACTTAAAACAAGGCACTTTAGAAGAGTCTGAGCCAACTTTCTGCAAAAGGCAGATACGGCATTGACTTATTTCTTTGAAGCCGCACAGCTCTCAAAGCAGCATGGCCTCGACCTCTCCTCCGTCCCTCGGACAGAGTGGACAGAGTCTATGGGGTGTCTGTCTGGTTTATCAAGGCATTCCATTGTTTGAGAGTTTTTCGGATCACACTGGTGTCCACGTTGATTGAATAACATCACGTACTGCTATGTTAGTCCTGCCCTGGACATTCCAACTGGATGCGGGGAATGGAATACAGAAAACCTTTCAAACCTCCAATCCGGTTAAGTACACAATCCTACTTGGCGGAGTAAATCTCCAACACGGATCATACGCGGTTTGGAAAAATGGGAGTGTTATTAAAGTTGTTATTGTGTTTTCTTAGAGATAAACAGGAAACCTGTGTGGCAGACTTTTTAATAAAGAGGACTCCATGAAGAAAATAACAACGGGTTCCCAGGTCACCCACACTTAACCCAGCAGTTCTGAAGAGACACACACACACACACACACACACACACACACCCCCACACCCACACACAGACAAACAGACGCACACACAGACACGTGGTCTCATATAGAACCACGGTACACCGCGTTCCCAGGAGGGCAACAATGCACTTGGAAGAATAACTATACTATTAAATAGAGATCCATGCTGTGAGAGGTCTTGGAGTAGCTGTGAGGGTGGTATGATCCATCTTTCATTCATTGCTGCTTTGCCGCAGGAGTGCAATGTTTCTCGTCTGTGTCTCAGAGAGAGCCGCCTCCGTGGGACTTTGAGGCTGCAGCCCCCCTTGTTTGTTTACAGTCGTTCAACAGATGTGGAAGCAGATGGAGGCGCGCACACACGTCAACCCTTTGCTTGTCCACCAGGTATAGGAACAGGAGTTACTGTTGTATATTGTGTATATTGTTCTGCCTTAAGGCAGCCATTCCTCCACATCCGACCACGGGTGTACATAGATATCTGCGAGATAAAAACACTAAAAGTCTTAGTGTGGGAAATTCGCGAGTTAGAGTTCACGTCAGAGTTTGTTTGGAAGTTTCCATGTCTGAAACTTTCTGAATTTCAGACATGGTATGATCCATGTCATTGTGTTTCCTCCCACGCATCTGTACTTTACATATCCACAGCCTCCCTGTCGCTTGAGATAAAAGCGTGGAAGGCTAAATAGTAAATAGAAAATAGTTGGTTTTAAAAGAGGACATTCTCTTCGCAGTTCTGTTGTGAGCCTGTGAACATTTTTAATTGAAGGTTTGAATATGATTGTTGATGAAAACAAAACACAACTCTTTGTTGTGTGGTTATCCGTACTACCCCGAAACTGTTTTGTTATCAGCACTACCTTCAAAAAAAGATATTCTCAGTAGTCTTGAGTTTTATGAGTAAAACAGTAAAAAAGAAGCCAGTATTCTCATCCCAGTACGTCCCAGTGCTCCTCTCATTAAGACATCAGCCATCGCTGCACGACCAGCCGGCTCCGCCATTCACACAACCCCTGCATGTCCCTGGGTCTCCGGTTCCATTACCTCCTCATGGGCTCCCACTGAGGCTGCAAGTCAGCCCGGCGCGCACAAGATGGATGGGTCCGTCCAATAGGAGCAGACTTCATCTCTAATAAGGGGTCTCAGTGGACACGTCCACTTTTAGCAAAGTAACTCTTCACCGGCGGAACAGCCTACGGATCCTCTCCTCTCTCTCCCACTCCCCCCCTCACTCGCTCTGTCTCCCTAGCATTCTCCTCTTTGCTGGCATAGCCCATTTGTCATATCACTCCCAGCCCTCATTAAATTATCATAGCTGGGCTGGAGAGTCTTTGTCTGTTGGCAGAGCAGGGAGGCGAGGGGTTTAACCCCTAGTGGGCTGGTGAGGAGTGACTGATGAATGATGAGTGAGTGATGAATGGACCGAACGGGACCTGTGTTGGGTTTTTATCTGGATCGGTTTCGCAGGTGTTGGTTTGTGAAGCACTGTGAGTGATGGGCGATGCAGAAAGAGTGAATGATGCTCTCCGCGGTGCAAGGTGTTTGTTATCGGACAGAACGGTGATGTTTTCTCCACCGGCCTTGTCTGCTTTGAGCAATAACGGTCTTGACCGCTCAAGACCGTTATTGCTTGACCACTCAAACTCACAACCTCCCAATTTCCCTTTGGCATTTTCATAAACTAAAGTATACATTTGGGATCCCAAAATGTTTCCGTATTGATTCCTAAGAATACCGCAGACTGTGCTATTATCAGTTTAATGTGGGACCTCCTTCGCTCGGCTTCCTGGCTGATGACATCTCTGTAATGAGCTGCTCCTGGAGGATGTTAAAATGATCTCTTAAACAGCGGGTTTAGGCTATTCTCAGCTGAGTGACAAAGACGTCACGTGATCCAGGGAGGCCAGATGACCTCATAACAGACTGCATTTTTATTATATTTTATATTCCCATCAAACCCATCTTTGTCTGAATATTCATTCTGGCCACGCGTGGCTGGGCAAGATAATGGCAGGCCCAATCGACTGGTTGAAAAGGGGTCATGGTGTGAGTGTTCGATCCCAGATGTCCACAAATTGTAGGCCTTCTAGAGCAAAATGGCTTAATGTTTGTTTCTAAATGACATATCTGTATCCACTATAAGTGATGCATTAAGTGTGTGGGCCTCTACTACCATGAATGTCTCTGAATGTTCAGTGTGTGCGCTGTTGATCAGAATCCACAAAAGTTAACGGTCCAAGCACACACCAGATGTGCTCATTTATTTCGACTTAATACAACTTCATTCTATTAGTACCAAACAGAAGAAACACAACTGAACAAATCTGATTTAAAAAAGATAATTAAATGTGATAACGAGCCTCAAGCTGTCTCCTGGTCATGGCAGCGTTGGGAAAAGGTACGTGATGTAATCTTTAAGCGTCTAGACAAAGTGAAAAACGAAGCGAAGGAGATGAGAATCGTCAATGACGTTTTAATGAGGTCGCAACATATTGAACACTACCTGAGCCATACATCACTCTCCCCTACCCTGCCATCATCCCTTCACCGAGACAGTAGAGAGCGAGACACATAATGAATGGCGTCCTTAAAGAGAAGCTGAGTTTAATAATAAAGAAGTGCCTGGGCCGTCAAAGTGCATCTGGAACGAGGCTCATTTTGAGCAAGCTCCTGCTTTTCCACGCCGCCCGCCCGGTCCCCCGTTGCTCTCCCTCCCTGCCCTTCACTGACACCTGCCACCAAAGTTATGGAAATTGCCGGCGCGCAGCAATAAAGCTCCCACTTCTTTTCATAACCGAACAATTCAGCGACTCGCCGTCGTAATGCGGCGGGATTAAGGGGGTGGCCGTTTTTTGTCAAACCTGACAGCAGTCGATTGGATTACGGACGATATCTGGAGAGAGAGAGAGTACGGAGAGAGCACAGAGAGAGCGCGGAGAGAGAGAGAGAGAGAGCAACAGAGTGAGGGCGAGGGAGATGAGAGACAGAGGGAGGGAGAGTGAGACAAAGAGAGAGGAAACTGTGAGAGATGGACTGGAAGAGAGAGAGAGAGACAAAGAGAGATAGACAGATACAGAGAGGGGGAGAAGTGAGTTTGACAAGGAAAGAGACGGGGAATGAGGGACTCACCAGGCGGTGGAGGTGTTGTAGGGCAGCAGCGTGGGGCTGCGGCTCTCCCCTCTCAGGCTCTGTCGGGGCTGGTAGTGGGCCGGCATCATGGGCACGGCCTGGGCCTCGCTCTCCACCGGTATGGACTGCTGCCACTGGCTGCGGGCCTTCTTCAGCCAGCGGCCCCCCAGGCCCCACTTCTCCAGGTACACCCGGCACAGCTCGTAGTTGATGGCCGAGTAGTACAGGAAGTCCAGCGCCAGCAGCACCATGACGAAGAAGCCGTAGATCCACACGCCCACCAGGGCCGTGTAGTTACTGCAGAGGGGGGGGGGTGGGAGGGAGGGAGGGCGGAGGGAGGGGGGAGGGGGCCGGTGGGGGAGGAAAACACATGATTACCCCCCCGGCTCTAATCAAGACAGAGGGTCCTCGGTTTCCCTTTTAAAAACTGTTTAAACAACAGTGACTTTCGTTCACGCGAGGGTCTTGTTAATCGGTCTCCCTTGGCCCCTTTGCTATCTATAGCGTCTCCTAAATCTTCTCTCTTCCCCACTTCCCCACCAACTGCCACTAATTTCCACCATTCATTACCTGCTTCCCAAGGATTTATGTGGCTCACATTAAGCATCGCCCTGAGTTCGCCCCGTGCTCATAAATTTAAACAAGGTAAATTCAGTCAAAGCAGGTTCTTATTACGAGACGTTAGGGAGCAGCGAATGTGCAGCCAGAGGTAGTAAATGTGTTGGGGGCCCCCAAGTGCTTTGGTCCTATTAGGATCTATTACAGAGTGAAATATATTACTTTGCTCCGATGACAGATGACATAAGATTTGATCTTCAAAATGAATTCATCGCATGCCATATCTGTCTTCGGTGGTTTTGACAGCTGTTCTCACACTGATACAAAGTAAAAGTACGGTCCAAATCACTTCTTCAGTTGAATACTATAATTAGAACTAAGTTTGGTACAAACAAATATGGCCTGACAATACATATTTGATCAAACTCTGCACATTTCAAACATTGCCGTCGCTCGAACAAAAAATCGCCCTCGAAAAACCCAATTTGCATATTCCCTTGCCTGGTGAGCGACAGTGGTCCTTGTCTCTGTCTGCCCGTGTGGGGGAAGCCTATCTTATGTGCACAGGGATAAATGTGCAGTGTTATTTCAGCCAACGCCACCATAAGGCGGGACAGAATGATTTATCCTCACCACTCACCCCGGCTTAAACAAACGTTACGTAACGGTAAACATGGCGACTTCCAGGGAGGAAAAGCAGGGCCGGGGTGACACATCAGCCCCGGAATTACCTCGCCTTTCATGGTGCTTCTTCATCCCACGAGAGGCACAACAACAACCGCTCCGTTCGGATGGAGATCTGTTGCCATAACGCGTTTAGCGGCCTGGGTTTTGACACTTTAACAAGGTGACCGGGATACACAGCGCAGTGGAAGTGAGAGCACAGAGGTTGGGCATGGGGGGGGGCTGTAAGGCCGGGGCCAGCGGATAATATCGAGCACTCCATCACAACCCTGGCTCGCCGTCCAGTGAGTGACGCTGAAAATGGCCTTTGTCGGCGGGGGTCACGCTCCGCTGAAAGGAGCCCTGATGCCCTGGCATTAGAGGAGTCAGCTCTCCACCTGTACCCCCCGGCTAAACAACCAGACACCACCACAGCTGCCTCTCTCCATTGCAACGCTGGACCGATCTCTCCCGTGTGGTTTTAGTTCGACACCCAGGGAGGACGTGGTGTTGATGCAGGCGTAGGCCAACACCGTGTCATAGGCTCATCACTACGGTGCTACCGTAGGTCTGGGAATGCGCTAGAGTTGTTTGGATGAGAAACGGTCATGTGCTAGGGCGCTCTCTGTGGCTGCACTGTGAGAGTGTGAGAGTGTGAGAGTGTGAGAGTGCGACGCCTGCCCAGTCCCCAGTCTGATTCTCCCAGCAGAGGACAATATGCTAGAGGGGAAGCGACTCTACTTTGCAGTGTGTTGTAGCCCCACTGCGGCTGCATGTCAAGATGAAAGTCCTTGTGTTGAGCAGAAGTCCGACCCTGTTAATTCACAGCGGGGCCTGCGGTCTGTCAGTGTGTGTATATCCGCTGCTCTCTCTTGTATAACGCCATCCGAGTAGCCAGAGGGAGGGAAACATGTACGGCGTGCTCTTCTAACGCATCCATAATTCATATTTGGATTGGATTTGGGCAGAATGAAAGTTTATACTTTATGAGAAAATAATACAAAGAATAAAATATAAATCTAATGACGTGCCATACATTTGACTTGAATTTTGCTTTTGAACAGTCAACTTTATTAAGTGGGATAGTCTCCAAATGATTATTATTCCCGTGACATTATGAATAAGCTCATGGTGAATGCTGCTCACTTGTGCGCGTAGCCGTCAGTGGTGGAGGTGAGGTTGATCTGCATGACGGTCTGGAACTCGGTCTCGTTGCAGCAGTACTTGAAGGTGGTGTTGTTGGGGTGGCAGCAGAACATGTACGTCTTGTTGTCCGAGAGGCGCGGACAGTGGAAGCCGAAGTGGTAGCGCCCCTTGTGGTCGGAGTAGGGCTCACACACGCGGTAGTGGGCCGAGAGAGCTGTGGCAACCGGGGAGAGAGAGAGAGAGAGATGTCAAGCGGTATCTCTGTGAAGTGTTTACAAAGTAAAAACATTGAGGAAAAAAGTAGGAAAAAGATATTCAAAGTCTCGTAAACATAAATGAAGGCCTCGGCTCCACTTCAATTGTCGCTTTAATTAAACTTTTATCTCCCTATCGCCCGATGACTCAGCGGGAGTCACAGCAAGCTGGGCCGTGTTTACAGACGACCGGGTATGTAATTAAAGCCCCTACACCTTCTACTCCGACTACAACTCACACCCCAAACTCCCAGTGTGCACGCTAAGTGTGCACGGTATATGCTACTATAGGCTACCGCACGGAGGAATGAAAATAAAATACATTGCATGGGTTATACATGGTGAGCGCACTCTACTTCCTATTCCTATACTTCCTCCAATATTTATTTGATCCGTGACGTTCTGCGTCCGGCGCCAGATTATGTCATGAATCCTGCATGTTAAACTAACCAAGCCCAGGACACCTGCACCCCCGCCACCTCCCCCACATCTGAGTTTCTGTTGCAAGGAAAGCTCTGTCAAACTCCTCCATGAGGTCGTTTTTTATTTTTAAACAGCACCGGCATCACTTCACCCGTATTTTAAATATTTAGTATAGCGTAACACACAGAAATCTCATTCAAGGGTCGCGTCTGGACGCCAGCCCTGGCCCATCGGCTCATGAAATGTGCATCGAAATGACAAGGCCGACTTCCACAAATGTCCGCCCGGGACCTCCGGACGAGGGACAAAGAGTGAATATGGATCGCTGGCAGCCATGCGCTATCCTTTAACCCTGGGATTAAATCCACAGAAAACTGCGGTGGCAGCTGAGACTCGGGCGGAATCACCAATTACACATCTGTCAGAGATGCAGACGAGAGACGGGGGAGAGAGAGAGATTGAATCAACAGTAGTGGGGGTGTGGGGGTAATGGGGGTGGAGCGGGGGGGTAATGCGTATGGCACAGCTGACAAAAGGCACCTGACTGACACCCTCAAAGCCTATCGGGACGAAGCTGCTTGGCGTCTCCTCGCCTGGCGTTCCCATTAATAAAGCATGGAGGAGATGTGCTGCGCCTGGCAGCTGCCTGCTTGTTAGGACCTGCTAGAAGCTCCATGGAAAACAAGACTCTGACCCTGTTGCATCAACCTGTCTAAACACACACACACACACACACACACACACAGAATAAATGTGTAGAGGCACATTTATTCAGACACTATACACACAGGCACAAACACACAAACTCCCTTATGCATGTGCGCACATACACACACAAAGACATACAGTAACCCATGCCTCTGCGTACAAACACACACACACACACACACACACACACACACACACAATCCTGCTGATCTGTAATTAAAGGCTGGGTAAAGATGTTGTTGATTGCGCTCATTAGAGTAGTATTTTTCCGCGCAGCTTTCAAAAGCCCACTTCAGAAAAGCAGAGAATTCAGTGTGTTTCATGCCAGCAACCCACAGAGAGGTGAGAGTTGTAGTATTATTCCCTCACTAATGTTAGGCCGGAGCAGATTGCCTTTTTAAACAGACGGAGTTCAGCTCTGTGATAATGTGTTTTTTTTCATTGACATGTATAACACACTAGCTCTTCCCTTTCCTGAGACAAGTCTGATCAACAGCCTGTCCCTGCACATCAGGATGTATGAACCAGGGGAGGAGAAGGACGACACGGGGATGAAGCACGCAAACTAATAACCACTAGAAGGGCGGTGAGAGAGAGAGTTGACTGTATCAGGGTTGAGTGTTGAGACCTTGGATCTCATCACATACCTACTGCATCACTTTTGGTATTCCTATTTTTTAGCCATTAGAATTTAACAGCTCGTTCTTGAAACAAGCGTTCCGTATTAATAACCATGAAAACTTTGATAACTTAGCTCAGCCTTCACCTTAGGCTTGGACCACCATGAGCCCTTATTTCGGTTAAAGAAAGTACGATAGTCAACGGCGAGAGACAATTAATCCTGTGATCCTGTTTGATTTGTACCATTAATCATCTTTCTATGCCGATAAGATAGCAAAGGCACCTGACTAGCTGCGGTAGAAGGCTTTGGATCATACAAGACTCAGCCGAACCTCCGACCGATACAAGGGAACAAGGCAAGATAAAAATGTCGGGCTTTAAAAAAAACGAAACCTAAAAACAAACAGCTGTTTTCGGTCAGGACGGTGCCGTAAACAAAGCCATCTTGTTCATTAAATGGAAAGCACTGATGTGAGGATGCAGTCGTAGACATTAAACAAGGCAAATGTTTACAACCCCTAATAAAAACAAGGAACCCTGCGGAAGGATTCCCCAATAAGGCGTGAAGAACAGCTGGTGGATCCACTGATGTCATGTCCGCCACTGCCAAATTTGATTGATTTGATGCAACTTTATTTAACCAGGAAGTTGCAGAAGGACATATACAGAGGAATTCCTCAATTGCTCAATATTCAGTTTTGAATGACAAAACAAGAAATAAAAGGGATAAAGAGCTAAAACACGCACAAGAGCAAAACAAACACAGTTACGTTAAACACACACACACACACACAAAAAAGCTAAAAAAGATTAAAAGATTAAAATGAGTGAACATTTAATTAGCAAAAGCTAAATTAGTAAAAGTTCAAGTAAAATTTGCGCAAACTAACTGTGCCAAGTGAAGGACAAAAGTGCTTGTGTACTTTGACGGACGGACGGAAATACCCATGAGGGACATTAGACAGACGGAGGACGACAGCAGACAGACCTGCGCTGGACAGCAGGAGGAAGACCACCGTCAGGACATTGAAGGACTGTCTGCTGGTGAGAGTCATCTTCTCAACCTCATTCAGGGGAGGGAGGGAGGGAGAGGGGGGGGGGGAGGAGGACGAGGGAGGGCCGAGGGCGGGAGGGGGAGGGGGACGCCGCTCTGCTCTTAGTCGGATGTGGCCATTGGTCTGCTCGCCCGCCGCTCCTCTCTCACATGGCTGCCACTCGGCGTCTCTCCACCTAGAGAGACGGAGAGATACAGAGAGAGGCAGAGAGAGGCAGCGAGAGACAGAGAGAGAGAGAGAGAGTAAGAGAGAGAGAGAGAGAGAGAGAGAGAGAGAGACAGTCAGAGAGAGAGAGAGAGAGAGATAGACAGTCAGAGAGAGAGAGAGAGTAAGAGAGACATTAGATGACAGAGCAGGTTTCATCACACTCTGGGCTGCTCGACCTACATGCCAGCTTGTTTAACGTATATTGCTTTTGGTATTATTTATATGATATTTTGAAGTGACATCGCCCACACACCCCCTCAACCACTGTGTGGTTCAACCACCCAACAAAGCAGGAGACTTTGTCAAAGAAAGATAGCATGGATCAGTTTCCCGATGAAATATAAAAAGTGACAGTTGAGTTGTTATTTGTGACGGTAACAATGTTTTTACGAGCCCTGTTGTGTTTATGACAAGGCAACCGATATACTGATGCACTGTTTCACACCTGGCAGCATCTGGTGCTTCATGAACTTAATAATAAATTATATATATATATATATATATATATATATATATATATATCACTATTCATATCATTATCTTTCCACGTTTTTCTTTTCTTTTTTTCTTTTTCTTTTAATGTTTATTGTGTTTTTCCAGTTAATCATCAACAGAGCTAATGTTTGGTCAAAATAGTGTCAAGTCACAGTAAAAGTATTAAATAGATGGTCTTATTCAAATATTTTCAGTACAGTTTTAAAAACAATAGCACATTTCTGCAAACCTGTTTACTTTTGACGGACACTTTTCACCAGTTCAAGTTTTATTCAAATGCTTTCCCTCCAGATTGCTGCAAGCCACCCATTTAGCGCAGGGTTGAGAGGCTTCATGTGGAAAAGCCCTGAGCTTTAGGACCTTGGGGCTGGAGGGACCAGGTATTTCAGGAGGAATGGGGGTCCATATCTTGCTTGTAATGGCTCCTCTGTGTTAGATAAGGTTGCCTAAAATGGACTGCACAGATAATCTATCAACATGTCAACCTTACTGTATGTTCAGACGAAAAGCTGTAAAGCGATACAAGCGATAAATAGATGGGTAGATGGGTGATAAAGCGATAGGAGCAATACAACGCTTGAGCGATAGCTGTAAAGCTGTACAGCTGTAAATGAGAGTTGAAAACAGCTCAACTTTATGCAAATAGCTATCAGCGATTTAGCTGTAAATGACCTGACAAACAATCGGAATGTATTGAGGAGCAAGATAGAACGTTCAAATGGTTCACGTGATGAGTGATAAGAGCGATAGACATATTTTTGACATCGTTGCGTTTTGAGCTATTCAGCGATTTTGCATATTTTACAGCTTTTGGTCCGAACGTACAGTTACACACGTGAAAAGGTCTCTGAATACACCAAGCTCTCCCATCTCACATTTAGTATGCAATGGAACTTCTTTAATAAACGTACAATTCTTTATTATTGTGGGATTTTGCAACAAGTGTGGGATGTGTAAGTGATTCGATGTGCATTTTATGGTGCGCATTTAAGGGCAACATTGACAACATAGCACTTGTTAGCAACATTCTGAACGCTCTGACCATATATTTAACAGGGGTAGCCATAAAAAGTTTAATGAGCCGCACACTTTACACAAATTTGACAGCAGCTCTGAGTTATTGAATACATATTGTAATTCGGAGCCAGCTGGAAAAATCAATAGAATAGTATTTTTATTCCACCGGACTCCATTCAGTGGACTCCGAATAGACGTTTCATTTTGTTCTGTCTGCCAGATGGAATCTCTTCAGTCATGTTGTTAGAGGCCAGTAAAAAAAAAAACAACACAAAAAAAAGTACACCTGCTTCAGATAAATACATTTTCTGTGTTATTCTTCTCTGGGGTTAAATTATTGAGTGAGTTTCTACAAGGGTGTCTACTACAATGGCGCCTACCTGTCTGCATCCCTACTCATCTGCCATGTAGGTTTGTTCTGTTGTCCTTCATTTGCCGTGTTGAACCTCAGCTCAAAGATGTATTAAAAAAATCCCTTTCAGTGGGGCCAGGGCGTACAGAAGAACACCATGTGTACCACCAAGCAGAGCCGCTTTCATCCACTGGATTCCTTGAGATGTTTTCCACGTGTGCCAGGCGGTTTCCTCTTCAGAGGACCAGGCACAGTAGGGTCCCCAGAGGCTTGTTAGAGTGCTGCTCCTAACTACCACCGCCCCCTCCTCCTCCTCCTCCTCCTCCTCCTCCTCCTCCTCGTCTTCTTCATCTTCTTCTGCTGCTTTTGGTTAAAGCTTTAACGCTCTGTCACATGGCAAATCTATAACCAGGGAGCCCCACCACCACCGCCCCCACCACCACCACCGCAAAAACACACACGGCCATGTTTCCCAGCACAAAACAGCTTTTGTCTCGGTTCTATGTTTCCCTCTGCTCTATGGAAACGCAGAGGTTGTTTGCGATTGTTTGCGTTGAAGTGGCTGTGTTGGTATTGAACGCGAGGGGCTTGTTCACGATGAGCGTGGGACTCAAGTGGACCGTGTACAAGAGTGAGACAAAAGAGCCAGCCACGCCTTCTGAGGCACGGACATCGATTTGCACTAAAGCCTTTTATTAATATATGGGGTGCACACGCTTCCTTACATGTACAGAAACACACGCACACGCACACACACACACACACACACACACACACACACACACACACATTTTTGCAAACATTTCGCTGTGCAGCTCTTAAAATAGACTGTGCTGCCACTGACCAGGCATGCAACACGGTTGGAGGCAGCTAGGCCATCCATTGTTTACGTCTAAGACCTCGCTGAGATGTAACGACCAACGCAAAGACAGACACGCCTTGCCGTGACCATGGCGCAGTAGACCATGGCGCAAGATCGATTTCAAAGGGGGGGCCTCTATTGTAAAAGACCACTTTTCTTTCTTATTTTGTTTGTATCAACGTTGCTCACCCATAACGCCAGAATAAGCAGTAATTACATTTGGCTGCTGTTTACAAGAGCACTGGGAGGGGAGGGAGGGCTGGGGACAATGGATCACAACAGAACTGGAGGCCTAGATCTGTCAAAGGAATAACACACACATGCACACGCACGCACACCGAAGTGTGGTAAAGGGCTACTGGTAGCCCGGGCTGACACTAGAAAACAAACGTGGCTGCTAGCCCCCCCCCCCTTTCCCTGCGACAGATGACAGGCTGCTATGATTCATTGGGGACCAGTGTGGCCTTTATGTGTGAAGGCCTCAAGGTTGTCAGGAGACCCACCCAGGCGGGCCTGCAGTCTCCCATGCATCCCAGCCTTTGTCTTTGTATGAAGGAGCGTTGCTTCTAATTCTGAAATGCCCCAGAGGGCTCGTCCACTGGACCTTCTTGGGATCTGAGGTTTTCCTCCACTTTTCCCACAGAGGATCATGCGGGTGCTTTACTATGATCCCCGCTCACTCACTTACGACATTTTTCCTGCGTTCTGGATATGTGCGTGTGTGTGTGTGCGTTTTGAGCTCACCAAAGAAATGTATCTTAGAGAATGTTTGCTTACTCTTGTTGCCAGGACCGGCTCCTTATCCACGATGATGGAGAGCACCAGTGATCAGTCACTGTTAAAAACAGGAGTGAGTGGGCATAAGGGGAGCAGGGAGGCTGGCGGTCCAAAGTGGAGAGACTCCCACTCCATATGAATAAGTAGACTACTGGCTTCAAAATGATTTCATATCTGAGCCCTAATGATCGGCTTGCATCCAAAGATTGTGGCCATTACGACTCCCTGTGCGTGATGGCCACCCTCTCTGACTGTTATGAAAATAAATCAGGGTTTATACCGTTTTGATGGCATTACAGCGTCTCTGGGATACACATTAGAATCCAGGCCCATTTTGTGAGGTTCAGAGCTATAATCAAATGACTGTCATTGGCTTGGAGGAGCGGAATGTGTCGTCGTGAGCCAATAAGGTGGTGGCAATAAGGAGTGGCAGCATTGGGCGTTGTAGTGGGAGGTTATTGGTTGTGTGTGTGTGTGTGTGTGTGTGTGTGGGTGTGGGTGTGGTGTGGTGTGTGTGTGTACATTTCTGTAATGGATAAGACACACATCACACAGCCTTTCCAAAATACAAATCTGGGGCAATGACAAAAATGTGCACTTTTGTGAGAATTCAGTTAAACTGTCGTTAGCATGACAACGTTGAATAATGAGGCATTAAGGAGATAAGAGACTGTCGTTTCCCTGAGCGACAAGAAAAACTTTAAGTATCCTAATGAGCTATGGGGTAGATTGTTCAATCATGTGCAAAGAACTGGACCGAAGAAGAGTGACAGCACAGCAAAGCACGTGCCACTACCAAGGTGGTGTTGGGAGTAACCATGATTGAACTGGCTGCCATTACTTTGCAATTGCATCAATTATTTGTCATTCACAAAGCATAATATCTGATAGCCCTGGAGTGAAGAGACACTGGAGGGAAAGATGGATATGTAGAGTTTGGCCACAGGTCGGAAAACGAACCAGGGTCACAACAAGAAATGATTGCCTCTGTTAGTGGTATGAGGAGCTGCGCAATCAATGTTGTTTTGATGGGTACAGACATAGTATACCAGTTAAGTACGGTATGCGTTATTCCTTTTCATGTGACAATACGCTCGCACCCAATTCAACATTGTGATTGTAGAAAATGTCCCCAAAGCCTCCTGTTTAGTAAAGTCTCTCTCGCTCACAAGTTTGAAGAATAATGTGGGTGATGTGTGAAAAGGCTCTTCGTAACCAGATTGCCTTCACTGAGCAAATATTTGCAGTGGCTGTAATATGTCCGATCCCCCTGTGTCTAAGACAACTGAAATAGCAGAAAGGCAAGAGCGGCCATTAAACTGTCATGCTTGTTATGAACAATGCATACTTATGCAATGCACATGTACATATGTGTATTTGCTTCACAACCGCACAATCAAATGTGTTTCATTTTTCAGTTTTCTGTATTCCTTGCCACGCAGCCATCTTTCAATTACCAAAAATGCCGTACTTAAATAATAACTGCAGAATAACTGCAGAAAATCTGAGAGAAGAATGCCGGTCTGCTTTTGGGCTGGCTTTGATCACCATCACTTCAATACACTTTCCAGATCAAACCTTCCAAATTAAGCTGCAAATGCTCCCATCGCTAGCTGTGACCCCCCCCCCCGTCGCGTTCCTGTTGTCCTGGGGAAACTACGCTCACGCACATAAGACACGGAGTAGAAGGCAGACATCCTATAATTATCATCCTCACTGTAACAACAAAAGGGTCATGTTGGAGCACGGTTGCCATAGCGCTGTTTACCACTGAGTCGGGCACGTACCCTAGAGAGCAATGGCCTGTGTTGTCGCATGAACCCACCACTTTTCTCGCCATGCCTGGAGGGTTATCACTTGGAGGGGACTTGTGTAAGTGCCTTGCTTCAATCGACACAATTCAAGAACAGCAGGGCTCCGATGTAAACGCGTTGAACGTTAAAACCGCCACAGACCTGCTGCGAGGTAAAGTGTGAAGATCTTAAGGGCGAAGGATCCAGCAAACAGAGCTCTTTCCTCGCTATCTTACCCCCCCTCGTTTTTCCATCCATTCAAAGCCAACACAAAAAGGAGTCGCGACATCGGTGTGTTTGTTTGGCGACGCCCCAGAGTCTTGGAGGGATAATGATTAAATATGATGTGTTTTCTTTTGTTCCATCAAAGGTTGAATAATACATTTCAGACCTGACAGTGCAGCAACCGCATCGTTGTCAACAAACCCAAACAAAGGCTTTCAGCTGATAATTCCTGTAGCAGTCTCTAAAGCAGCATCCTTATCAGCGGACGTTAACTTGGTCCATAACCTGGGTTGGTTTCAACCAAGAAGCCGGAGCCATGTCCGCCTGTTTGTGAAGCCCTGACATGAAGTTCCTCTGACCTCAATGCATTCTATACATCTTCATAGGTGGATCCTAGTGGTTTGAGGCTAAAGGATCTTCAAGTCTTTCGGTTAGATTAAGTTAGGATCTCGTTGGCTAGTTCATCTGTATTTTGAGAGGACCTGTTGGACAGTTTTATTTCAATAAAAAGTAATCAAGATTTGTATATTAATGAGTTTGGCCTTATACTACCATTCCCACCCTAAATGGGCCAAATATGGATTGTTTTCACTGTTGGTCCCCAATGGGCAACGTCAGGGATGCTACGTCCATATTTTTTTTACAGTCTATTGTCCTAACTCACTGTGCCCCACCTGCTTCTTCTCAGCTCAGACAACAACAGCCATATGAAACAGCCATGGGCAAGGGCTCATAACCATCTAGCCATATTCAGAGTATGAACTTCTTAAATGCACCTACTGTAATTATAGGCTGTTAACTAACAGGGGCAAATGATTTTTAGACTTAAATAACCTTCAAAGCAGCCAGAATTCAAATGAGATACTTGAGTATAATCAGAGGAATGCAATGGGAAATCAAGGCTCCTGCTGGGAATGGAGTAGGGAGATTCTTAATTTATTAAATTATTTCTGAGCAGAAAACTTCTGAGATAACTGAGGAGGACCGATTCGTCTTAATATCAAACATTGGATTCCATTTTGAGACAGATGGAAAGGTTTGACTTCAAAAGAAGTATGTCTCTCTGATGCTGGCCTTTACTGTTTTACTCTTTTGAAAGGTTTTTTTTTTTGTGGTGGTGTTTCTGTAAGGACTCTGAAATGGTGGTTTTCCATTCCGAGAGGAGGAGAAAGCCTTCTTGGATCTGAGTAGCAGCAAGGTTTCTGTCACCCTGAGGCCAAACTGAGGTTACATCTGCCAGCTCATCATTGCATTGGCATTATAAAAAGGGTTGGTTTGGTTGTTCCTTCTACTGGGGGCTGTGCGATGCATTTGGGATAGTTGGCCTACGCTTAGCACCAGGGGGCAGGGATACACATTAAAAAAAGAAATGTGTGCACCAAATTGAACTAAATCGAGTCCCAACCGTAACTCCACTATTTATATCTATAGCCACATTATGTGGGATATACAGACAACCACAGTAGTAGCTCCGAAAAACAGCATTCTTCTTTTGGTCGTTTTTCGTTTTTTAAATGTTCTGTCTCACAAAGCCCTCCTGACCCTGGTTCTAAAACAACTCCAGCCCCTTCTAGGAGTCTCAGGGACAACAGTGAAATCACACGAGGTGGGACAGTGGTTGGCCGACCTCTGCTCGCCTGCTCTGCATCCCAAAACCCATTCTGGGTGCAGACCAGAAGCAGCAGGGGTGTGGGGGGAAGGGACTGCACCGAGGGGGGGGGATGGAATGGAACACGGCTGGCATAATGCAGAGCTCAGTCTACCAGGACTTTGTGTCCACGAGAAACGACGCGGCAAGCCTTTAAACGCTGGAACTTTAGAGCACCAAACCTTGGGTATTTGGTGTCTGTTCAAAACACTGTCGTGCCAAACACACTCCTGCCTGGAAAATGTGTACAAGTAATCCATTCTCCTAATCCGAGGTGGGCGTTCAAAAGGGTATCTCGCTGTGCCAAACCAGAATGTACCACACTCTGGGTGTGAGCTCTGATAGCGCCGCGGCTGAATCACGGTCTGCTTTGAGAGCATGGAGGTATAGGGTGGAAGAACAATCTTGACGAAATACAGGAATAGGTACGGATAAGGAAGGATATGGCAGCTGATTTAAACTAAGGGTGGCTTTCACACACATGGGGGGGGGGGCGGGGGTACTCAGATACCCCTAATACTACTAGACTGACACTAGACTCAAGATCCAGAAGTGAATGGATTTTTGTGTGATGGTTAGTATGAACCTGTTATAAAAGCGATGTGATGAAGTATGTAATGCAGTGTGAGTGACGAGTCCTTCCAGACCCTTCCAAAGATCATTAAGGGAAGTGTGACTGGCCATACCATGGGAACAGACCTCTGTCAAGGCTAGCCTGCACTTAGCTTCCCAAGGGACTCACTTAAGCTTAAAACATGCATGAGTTTAAGTTGAACTTTTATGGGTCGTCACTTCATATTGGATTGAGTTCTGTCATACATGTTTAACATACAATTTAACATAAAAGATTTGCCATTCACAAAGCACTGTGAATTTGCACTGCTCTAGCAAAAGTTCCATTATACTTATCCATTTCAGGGTTTTCTGCATATTATATTTGGTTACAATTTATGAATTTCCTCATAAATTAAAGATTAACAGCATTATTAATGACAATAATAATAAATTATAATTTAATGCTAAACCTCTGACCAGGATTTCTCTTTATTTATCCTAACCACTCTATAATTTCAACCTTGGCTGACTAACCACACATAATTAAGACATTTATTCCAAGTTCAATTCTGTGTACTCACCTTGAAAACAGCTTGGGGGCATAAAACTAAAACCAACACAATCTTTCTGCTACTAAATTAGACACAGTCGTATATTAAGGCCCTATTAAGGCCCTTCAAAGCTTTCAGAATAGTTTCTCATTTGCATTGCCTTGAGTGAATTTGACATTTTGGCCCATTATTATTCATTAATATGATCGGCAGTGGAAGCATTAGCCACCCATAGTATGCAGTGACATTAATGTAGGTGCATGACTCACTGTGATTTCCCATTCGAACACAGACTATTACTGTAATGACTTATATTAGGGATTATAGTGGGCCATTATTTCTTGCATTATTCCCGTGAACACCATCAATATAGAGCTTTCTGGGAGCCGGAACGGGTGTGCATGTGTGTGTGTGTGTGTGTGTGTGTGTGTGTGTGTGTGTGTGTGTGTGTGTGTGTGTGTGTGTGTGTGTGTGTGTGTGTGTGTGTGTGTGTGTGCGTGTGTGTGTCAGCAGACCCACTAGGCCTGTATTTAGCTCCGTGGTAGCTGGAATTAAGACAGAAGGGCCCATTCTTCCACAGGCACAAGTGGCTTTCATCTTAGCTCAAGTCATGCTTGTATATGGCTGGAGGCCCCCCCATCACTGAGGATTCCCTTTTTTGACAACATGCCCTCACCTCAAAGCAGCAGCAGCACACACACAGAGAAAATTGAGAATTGTTTCACAATCTAGACGATGGATGAATCTAGAGATGGAAATTGCTTCCCTTGTATTGCCTCTCTGAGATGGTTCACATTATCATTGAAATGAGGCTTGAGCATTCCCTTTTAGGTAATGCACCAAAGTGATCATTCAAGCATTCAAGAATTCAGCTTTGTGTTCCTGAACACTTTGTACTTTCAACTGTCATCACGCCATCCCATAACACCCAAAATGGATATCTACCAAGTACAGTATATTGCTTCAAATCATTTATATAAGAGCAGTTTTCAGAGCACTTTCCAATACACAGACAACAAGCCAAGCAGTATCTTGGTCCTTGTCTCTATGGGTTTTACTCTCCTGTAAATATAATTTAAGCAACTTTCAAAAATGCATACGTTTGCAGCCAACAAACACATTTATAAAAAAAACAGCAAGAATAAACAAACCAAAAAACACGAAGCTCATTCCCATCGTGGACTTGGGAAGGAGGAGAAAAAATCTCAAAGCGACTCAAGAACCCAAACCTCCACAAATATCAGTTCCACATCATCTCTCATCACTTCTGGTGGAGATACCAGTGGTCTTAAACCCTTGCTAAGGTGGGGCCCGGTTATCTGAACCAAAACGTGGTCTCTCCCTCCCCCCTGCTATCAGGCTGAGGCCAAAGCAGTGCAGGCTCTGAGGCAGTAGCCGGTATCAGACGGTGATGATGTTACACTCTAAAAGGCTAGCGCTCACCCCAACCACCCTCCCACCCTCCAGCCACAACCGTCTGGAGAATGACATGCCGTCGGCACAGCCAAGTGACGATGTCTGGTCTGTGGAGCAAACTGCACCACCCACTGCCACCAGTTATTTCATTATTTATGTTTAGTTATTCACATCTCATCAGTGCTGGCGAAAAGGTTAGACGCTTTCGAAGATGAGGTCCAAAGCCAGCAGGGACACAGAGACGGTACCGCAGTAGAAATCCTAGATCAGGATTTATATGGTATATATATCTTTCACAAAAGTGACGATATTAAATATATAGGATCCCTGTGTATGGTCATTTAAGGATAAAATATAATCCTGATAGGGAGGTTGTATTTATGTGGTCATTGCTCCAAGGCCTGCATACATAACACAAGACTAGCGAACTGCTATGGCATAAGCTAATGGGGATCCTTTAATAAAACAAATAAAACAAATACATATCTAATCTATACATTTGCGTGGAGTGACGGTGGTCCGAGAAAGCATACCACAAGGTATTTGAGTCCCACATTATTCCACGTATTTGAGTACCACACATTATCTTTGGGTTTTTCATCTAACCCGGTGAAAAATGTAACGTAACGCAACTAGCACCAACTAGTGCCAACGGTGACGCAAAACCACGAGTACCGTTTAAGATTCAGTCAGCCTTCTAAAATAGACAGCAGCACTCGATCGGCGTGTGTGTCCGCTTATTACCACCGACACGTTACACTGATGAATGAAGCTGAGTGCTGACGCGGGTCAATGAAGGGTTAAACACATCTCAAAATGATGGGCATGGGTGAGTGTGTGTGTGTGTGTGGGGAGGGGGTGCGAGATCATATCACATCACAGCGCCGTAGAGCCGGTATCAGCCAATGGCTTAGCAGGTGCAAGGATTTAAGGCCACACCATTTCAAAATAAGGGACATTCTCTCTTCCTCTGTATTTTTTTCATCAATCAAGTAATTCTAGTCGAAGGAGTGAACGTTGTTAGAGAAGGAAAAACAAAAGAGAAAGATATATGTTTTTTACATCGGAACGCACGTGATGCAGTGACCGCCACCATTTTGGGAGCATAGGAGCTTTAGAGTTATCGTTATTATTTTGGCGCTGATGTTTTTTCGGTCATGTTTAGTAATTCGTTGTAGAATTATTAATCACTTTAGGGTGACATTGGTTTGCCTGAAACTGCCACCATTTTTCTTATGTGAGACACAAAACAATGTTTTAATTGACAAAGGTTATGGTATATTTACGTAGATTAAGGATTTCGCGGTATCATAACTCTCAAGTTCTAAATATGGTGAACAAAACATCCCATGATGCTGATTCTGATAAACAAGCCCCATATAAGAAAATTTGCTCTGTTTTTGTCAATATTTACCCCTTTGATTTCTGAATCATTCACCGTCAGGGATTTGATGGGATTGAATGCCGCATTCATTTGGAATTGAACCACTTAATGTGGGTCGATATCCCTAAAGCCTCAAAGGGTTTCCTCAATCAATGTTTTATTCTTACCTTCTTTTATTCAAGACACACACACCTCATGAAAGCAATCGTTTCATTAACATTCATAAGAGCCTGAGGATAAAAGTTTTTAAACTTATTTTTCTATGGTTACTCCTCCAGCTTCAGATTTTTCAGTCGCTGCAAAAATGGGAAAATATATTTCTCTGTAATGCACAATAACAACCGGGAACACCCTCCAACACCCAAGGGCCACGAATCCCAGCAAAGGGAGAGACACTCCACACAATCTTACACATTACTGGAAGCGCAATCGGCAATCGAGTACCTAAAAACACGCCGGCCCGGCACAGCGGTTAAATGAAAAGGGTTTAACAGGGCCGTGTTATCTACGACAAACGACGGTCGAGCAGAGTGCAGAAGAGCCGGTTGGGATTTGTGTTTTGGATCAATGCCTCTTAGCGGTATAGGAAACAGAAGCCACTAATGATACGCAGAGGATCAGGTCAGGATGTGATCAGTCCCATTGAAGCCAGATGCGGGCATTACCCGTGATGACTTAGCAGAGGCACAGAACGCCCCACTGGCTCTGGCTCCGTGTCACTGCCGTCTGATGGTTACAGCATCCACCTCCCCTAGACTGGAGAATGGCCACCATTGGGGGGGGATCGACAATGCAGGGCTATGTTGTACAATTAAAAAAAAGGGATTGAAGAATATTTTGTGTTTTTTTCCATCACTCGCATGCTGCAGCACTGCTCCTATCCACCGATCTGTTTGATCTTAACTGCACGGAGAAAAAAACAAAACTGGAGCCTGGTGAATCTTGATCACCACGGTTACGGATCGACCCAACTATCTCAGTCAGCCAGCCTCGGCGCTTGTTGGAGGTATTTTGAAAACAGTCGGTACACAAAGAAAGAGGGGAGGGGTGATCGAGAGGATTACAGGAAGTGTGATCAAAAAAGTGTAAAGAAGAGAGGAAACAGTCTCAGAGTGACAGATGGAGATTGCCGGAGAGAGAGAGAGAGAGAGAGAGAGAGAGAGAGAAAGAGAAAGAGAAAGCGAGAGAGAGAGAGAGAGAGACAGAGAGCAAGAGAGAGAGAAACAGATTGAGGAAGGGAGAGCGAGCAACAGAGTGAGGGCGCGGGAGCTGAGAGACAGAGGGAGGGAGAGTGAGACAAAGAGAGGAAAGAGTGAGAGATGGACTGGAAGAGAGAGAGAGAGAGAAAAAGACAGACACAGAGAGAGGGAGAAGTGAGTTTGACAAAGAAAGAGACGGGATGCGCGCGCGCGGGGGGGGGGTTGTATGACAATTAGACGCAGCAGTAGGCAGTGCATTCTTCAGACCTCCAGTAGATTGTCATTTGTTCGGCGAGGTCTAATCGAGAAGGAGGCATCAAAGGCGCAGGCTCCTCACTTCATCAAGAACCCTCTGGCTGCTGATCAGCGAGTTGCCTCTGTCTCTCTCACTGGGTCTGCACCTCTCTTCATCTCTATCGCCCTCCTCTCCCTCACTCTCTCTCTCTCTCTCTCTCTCTCTCTCTGACTCGTGATGTCGCTATGCTTTCTGTCCATATCAACAGAGACACGCTCACAGCAAACTCACGAAGGGCGCACCCACTCACACTGAGCCAAGCTCTGAGCCTGGGAAACACCACAGACACGAGGGGACGGGGGAGGGGAGGGAGAAAGGGGGAGGAAGAGAGAGAGAGAGAGAGAGAGAGAGCAACATAATGAGAGTGAGGGAGAGAGATCAACAGATTGAGTGCGAGGGGGATGAGAGACAGAGGGAGGGAGAGTGACACAAAGAGAGAGGAAAGGCTGAGAGATGGACTGAAAGAGAGAGAGAGAGAGAGAGAGAGAGAGAAATAGATAGACAGAGAGAGGGAGACAAAATAAGAATGGCCTTCCCTTCACCCAGGAGCCCGGAAAACAAGACGGTGGTGTCTGTGTGTGTGTGTGTCGACCACGCTGAGCGACTACATGTTGTTCCTGTTTCTCTGCGACTCGAGCTGAATGTGATTATGCTCTGCAGGCGGCCATTTCTTTTGGACAGCTCAGATGAAGCTGTTTGTGTTGTCAAGCGACTTTCTGTCTGCTCCAACAATCACCTTCCCTCATCAATCCATTGTGGGATTGTGTGAGGCATCCATCTTATCTGGGAAATAGCATTAACGCTGCCAGAGCACAGAGACAGTGTTAGTGCAGGGTAAGTGAGTAATTCCTGATCAGAAAAGAGATGGGGCGTGGTTCACGGTAACTTCTGATCACCGCGGTTACAAATCAACACACTAATTAGCACGGCCTTGACATTTGTTAAAGGTGCATAATGAGAGAAAACTCTTGCACTCTTGTGCACTCTTCCCTCATCAATCCATGTTGGATTTATGTGAGGCATCCGACTTTTCTCCATTTCTTCAGGGATCATTGGTTTGCGATGATTCGGATTGTTGATTATATCAGTTGTTTTAGGAAAAAGCATTGGAAATGATTGTTCTTCATATCCAACTGATGAACACACTTGGTTTGTATAGATAAATGTCACACTTTACCCAATCATTGATTACCACAGAATACAAAATGTGAAAAGATTAACACATCCATACAGATATTGTGTAACATCGAATAATACCATAACTCCTGAACTTTCCCTATTTCCATAGAGAGTACCAACCACTTACCCACTTGAAAACACATCTTTTTTTTTGCAAACGACCAACAGTCGGGAAGTGCTTGAGCATTGATTCAAACTGCACATCCTCCTCAAAAGCCTTCTTTAAGTGCCTTCATGTGATAT